>NC_139534.1:86348887-86724738 GCF_965153285.1 Podarcis tiliguerta
CCAATATTTTTACTGAGTTTACAGTTAAAAGGTATTTATGATACAAGTGACCACAAAAGGCATAAGAAATTCAGGAGGGCAACATACCTACTCAGTTGTGATCTTACAGATTTGTACGTGAAAGACTGAAAAAACAAAAGCAATTTTTACCACAAACAAACAACAACAATAATAATTATGCACTATTTTTGCAGCTGAAATGATATATGTGCATATCAGTGAATGGAATGCCAACCTTGCCCCTCCATAATGCTTCAAGCAAGCTGCTCCCTCCCTGCCTTTATCTTTTGTAAAGCACTGCATGGTTGTTCATTTAAGCACTGATTCATCTCTTGATTTTGCTTTGCCTCCATAGTAACAGTAGGGCAGTCTGACTTCTGAGAATGCACCTCCTTTTGGCAGCAAACACTCATAAAGGGCTTCCAAATTAGATGTCCTTCCTATCATAGAATTTAATAAGCTCCATGCATAAACAGTTTACGCAGAGCCAGTCTTTATAGAATTCAATCTTGAAGAGCAAAGGTATGTTTTAAATCAGGGCAGTCCAACTTTTCATACCAACTAGGCCATAAGAATACTTTGACACAGAACTCTCAGGCTGCACACTGCCTTATTGCATGGGGCGGGGGGAGCAAGGCCATAATATGATGCCCCCCTCCGGCACAGCCCTCACATTGCCTCCCCAAAGCTGGGAAAGCACAAACTAGGATTTGGGAATGAGGAAGGAGGACTCTAGGACTCTCTAGAACCCTCATGCCTCCTTCCCAAAGCCTAGCCTCACCCGGCTTTGGGAAGGCAGCACCGGGGGGGGGGCACTAAAAAATGCATTGAGGGCCACATATGGCCCTTGGGCCACTCACTTGAGTGCTCCATTTTAAATGCAAGTAAGGGCACTGGAAAAATGTACACCTGTTATTACCTTAATTTGAGATAGATGAATCACCAATTTCAAGGCATTACATCTCATCTATTGGAGCTTTCTATAATTGTTCTCGAAGTAAAGGAACTCTAAGGTATACAATAAATACAATCCAGAGTCCTTTAATTACTCAAACCTTCACTGTTGTCTTTCCTAATGTCTTCTAGGCTCATGAGATCTGCTACTCGGTATTGTGTCTCTTCTCTTATGTGGCTGCAGTTCGTGGGAAAGAAGCAGAAGGCAAAAGCAAGCCACCTCGCCCAGTCTCCAGCTGATCAACATCACCACTGGAAATCCATTGACCTGTAATACTCCCTTTTCTATGGCTGTTATTGGAGCTCACATAACCATCTCTTATGAAAACTTGTTTGTTTATCTATGGCCCTGCAAGTCCCCTTTACAAAAGTCAGACTTAACTATTCATTTGTGTGCTGAAGCTGTTCTTCTCCAGCACTTCTTGGCATCCTTTCTAGAACTGAGTGTGGTCTGCTCTGGCCACGCTCTTGGAATTAGCTGTCCCAGACGATTTGCTCACATGAGGTTCGGCTCTCTTTATTTTACAGTGATACCATTGTTTGACTTTTTATTTATTTATAGAATCAAGCCTCTGTTTTCATATTTTCTGTTATGTATGCGATGAAAGCAACTCAGTGTTGCCTGGCTCACCCGTTGCTGCTGCTGCTGCTGATAATGTGCTTTACTGTACATTATTTTGTTCCTTGCTCTCCAGACTTAACTTTGTCAGCATGGAATTCCTTTCACGCGGCCCTTTTTTGTCTGCAAGCTGCTCCAACCCATTCCACAGAAAGGCATGGTTGTTTGAGAGTGGAAGCAAAACTACACACATGTCTGGTCATGGTGTCTTCAGAGGAATGGGTGGAAATCAAGGCACAGGAAGGATGATGCAGTCCAGTGTGCATGTACTGTACATATTCTTTTAAACAGGAGACTAACATTTTGCTGACATTCCAGTTCAGTTCCGTAGTACATGCTCATAGTGATAGACTTCTTCATGGTAAACGTCTAGAATTAAGTGAAGAAAGGCAAATCTCCACCACCACCATCACCACCAAAATCAACACAGTGCTATTGGTTAAATCATTACATACTCACATAAAGCTTCAGTATTTAGAGCACCCTATAATTCTGTTGTATATTGTTGGAAACACATCAAAACATAAAATGGTTGTGAGGATGCAAATGTTTGTCCATAGCACTGTATATCCTCATTCCAAGTCTCCTTTTAGCCATTGCTTCTGTCAAATTGTACATGTATATTAAAGAATTTTGCAAACACCGTGCTACTGTGCAATGAAGCCTCCCTCCCAGGTAAAGTATCATTTGATTTTTTTATTTCTAAGTAAGCTGGAAAATGAATATTTAATATGCCTTTTATTTTTTCATGGACTGTACTGGACTCTAATGCAAACATGCACCCAGGGTACTTGAAGGAGAGGATCTGCAGTATATAACAAACTGTAGAACATCTGACTGACTTCTCTGACTCATTTTGGAGTACCATATGAGTTCACAGGGTTTATTGGCAATCTGCCTCCAGAAATCATTGGGATTGTTCCATTCAGCTTGGTCTGTGTGGTGGTTGAATGGACTGTGTATTATGAATGAGTTGCCAGGGAGGGAGGGAAGATGTACATATTTCAGCCCCACATCTATTTATAGAAAAGTGTACAGTTGTGTGAATGTGAAAATAAACTACCATTAAACCACCTTGACTCTCGTGGTTTGAACTGCTTTCGTTTTGCTTACTGTTTAAAATTTAGTGATTTAAGTTTCAAATAAAGCCAAAACATGTGACTGAGGAGGCCCTATATGTTTATATACTAATAGATCTCATTATCTAGCTACAAGAGCACTCTCCTTGCACAAGTGGGAAGAATAAATAGGCTTGAGAGAAATCAGTCATATGAAATGATTTCATTGTTAATTCAATAGCTAACAATATAGGCAAAGCTGGCAAATATTTTATACCTGCGTACATTCCATATGATACTCTCAACATAATTTTGCATAATTTTTAATTTTCTGTAACAGTTTGTATTATGTATTCCATTGGCAGTTTGGGAGCTTCAGAGAGAGAGAGCGAGAACTTCAGATTTGTATTGATTTTTATAGAGTTTTACTGATGCCTCCCCTGCTGGCTTCACCCATGAATTATAAAGATGGATTCAGGGAATAAAAACCATAGCATACATAAAGAGAGTCTCTGTAGGAAGTTGAGATATTGCTGCTGCTTTGGAGTTAACTCTCTCTACATACTTTCAAACATTTTTTTATCTATAACTGTGAAGGTTGCAAGCTTGATTTTTCTTACAATAAAACTTGAGATAGCTATGAAGCAGAATTTTGTTTCAGATTCTAGTTTTGGTCTATTGTGAATTAAATAGTACAGTACTAGCAGTTAGTTGTTAGTTTGACCTTCTCCTAAAAAAAAAATACTATTTCCCCTGAAATGTTGCTCTTTTATCTGAAAATTATACAGAATATGTCATTCTAGGTCTTCTGGGATTTTGGAATGGATGTTCTAGCAGCAACAAGGCTGCAGATCCTCCATATTTTGTCTGGATTCTATCCCATTCTCTTCAAAACAGGGTACCCACAAAGGAGGGCAGTACTTAAAACTTATGGCCATGTTCTGAATTGTATTGTTGTGAATCTCTGGCTGTCTTTGATCATAGGAAAGGAAAGCTGCTTTCTGGCTTGCTCTTTTTCTTTGGACTGTTACATTTCTCTATTTCCCTTCCTAACCTCCTGAGGTACATTATTCTCAGTAAGGTTTGTTGGTTATTTGCTGGCTGAGTATCTTAAGTAAGGGTTATTTTAAGACTTTCTCTATTGTCCGCCTCTTAGCTTGGGCATGCCAGTTCAAGCTCAGGGATAACAGATGGAGGCTGCAATAGTTAGCACTTTCAATCTTTCACCACTTCAAGCCATTTTAGGATGTGGTCCTTATGTCACACAATGTATGGTCTTCAGAAATAGGATCCACTTACTCGACTGCTTTGCTGTCCTAAAATAGATGTCTCTGCTTTGAGTGGCACTTCAACTATATCAGTAGGGCTTAAATGCATCTGGGTTTCCTCTAAGAAACATAAAATGGAGTCCATGTTGGTATTGCATAACAAGTTGCAAAACAAGTGAGATGATGCCTGCTAGAAATGACTTGTGAGTTTTGGCAACAAAACTCTTCCTCAGGCTGAATGTTCAAGAAAAGTACATAAAAGCAAAAAGGAGGAATGAGAGATGCTTCTGTGCAAGGTAGAGCGTTAGTCTGGCCCTTCTTGTCTGCAGACTTTTTAAAAAGTCATGCTGGTAGAAAGAAGCAGATGGGGGCAGTGTGATATGTTCTGAGAAAGATTAAGATTTTAGCCTTAATCCAATTACAGTCAAACCAGCTAACCAGGGTTTCAGTTTACAACAAGGCTGCAGGGATAAAGCAGTAATGGAAGATTGGTTCCGTTTCAAAAAAATATACAAACCATAAGGAGGAAAAAAACTGTGTTCAGGATGTGTGAGAACTATTTAGAAATAAATAAAAGGAATACACATTCCTTTATACTTTGTTTCAGAGCCTTTGTGTGACTTGAAACTCTGCAATGTATTTTGAAAGCTGAATCGTGTAAAAGCAATACACTCTTGGTCCAGGTACATTACAGACCTCAGAATTGTGGCATTCAAAACAAAGCCCTTGCCTCTAAATAATATTGTCATTTTCTTCTCTGTTCTCTTCTCACATTTGAAAAAGGGGGGGGGGGCATTACCAGTTTGAAGGCTTGATTCAGGAGATAAAGGGTGCTTCCAGGCTGGGCTTTAATCTGCAAAAAGGTCATTGAATACGAATGGGTTGCTTAAAAAAAAATTTACTGGATTTTCCCTGGAAAATTCAGATTAAATAGGGAAAATAAGGGCTGGCATTTTTTTATGCCAACAAAGTCATGTGAATGATGGGGGGGGGGGTGTTACAAAAAAAACATTGCATGCCAGAGGAGCACTGATACCACAATAAACACCCTTTGGTTCCTGTATAGATGATAAATATTGGATAGAACTGTGCAGCTCCAACTCCTGGGTTAGAGGCAAGTGGAGAAGCCCTCCTACTTATTGCATGTCTAGACTATTTCACTGTAATGTTGACCTTTTTGAATTGTTGTCTTATTTGAGTTTATTGATACATTTTATAACAAATTGTTATGCACTTTGATGACAAAGTTGCTGGTTGAAGACCACTTTGGGTCATCAACTACTGTTGAAAAGTAGTATTAGTTTAGTCTAAATCGAAATATAGGTACAGGGCACTGTTTGGTGGTTCAAAAAGTGTCCAGAACTTAACATAATGAAGTCTGTTAGTATTTTCTTCAGTTTCAGGAGTGGGGAAAAATAATCTACAGCCAAGGGTAAACCAGGCTGGAGCACATCTAGCTTCAGAAATATCTATTTCCCCCCATTTCCTGAACATACGCCTACCCTGAGAAGGTTCTGTTACTCAGTATCAGGGGTCAGCAAACTTTTTCTGCAGGGGGCCGCCGGTCCACTGTCCCTCAGACCTTGTGGGGGGGGCGGACTATGTTTTTTTTTGGGGGGGGGGTGAACGAATTCCTATGCCCCACAGATAACCCAGAGATGCATTTTAAATAAAAGGACACATTCTACTCATGTAAAAACAGGCTGATTCCTGGACCATCCACAGGCCAGATTTAGAAGGCGATTGGGCTGGATCCAGCTCCCGGGCCTTAGTTTGCCTACTCATGTTCATTAGCTTGCAAAAGCTGTATTTTAATATTCGTGGGTTGTAATAAAAGGGATTATCTCACTTGTTTGGTGACTATGTTAGTGGCACTAACAATAGCTTGGAGTGGGGAAAAGATTTAAACTGGGGAGAAGAGAGGCCATTCCTTATCCTCCATGTAATATATACTTCGCATCTTGTTTTTATAAGTGTTCAACAGCCCTGATTTTTTTTGTTCACAGTTGAGTAGAGCAGCTAAATTTCCCCTCGATAAAATTCTTAGCCCTTTGTGTATATATGAGTGGCTGGGGAAACCCAGCCAGATGGGCGGAGTAAGGTAAAGGTAAAGGTACCCCTGATCATTAGGTCCAGTTGTGGTCGACTCTGGGGTTGCGCGCTCATCTCGCTCTATAGGCAGAGGGAACCGCCGTTTGTCTGCAGACAGTTTCTGGGTCATGTGGCCAGCATGACTAAGCCACTTCATAAATTATTATTATTAAAATTATTATATGGTATTTAAAATGCTTTATGGATCCTGGAGATTATCTAACCAATCTATCTACATAATATGAATGAACTGGTATGCCTCAAAGTTTCCCTTCCATCATCCAAATGACAATGATTGTAAATAATTAGCTATCCAATTCTACAATTGAAAGGCTTATGTGTTTGTTAAAAATGTTCCTAGGGCTATATAAAACTTTATCAGTTGTAATTAATATATTTTTTTACAATTCTTTTGGTTTAAGTGATTATGTATTTAAGAAACAGAAGTGCAACATTTGGTTAGGGTAATACAGCAGCTTCCCTGTACAGTTGTTTAAAGAGTGTCCATGTAAGGAAGTTGTTAACCAATGGCTATTTCGCTTGTGCATGTAAAGTGAGCTAAAACTGGTGCAGGAATTGGCTGAGATGCAAAATGATTGCCTTATCACTGTGCTATGGCCACAGCAAAATGGCATGTTAAGTGCCGAGCCGAGAAAAAGCTTTTGAGTTCTTCCAAGAGCGGTTGTCTGTATATCAACATTTTGTAGGCATCACTAACACCAGCCAAAGAGGAGAGGAGAAAAAATAAACCTAGAGGAGTTTCTCACAGGTCCTTTGAGTTATGCAACATGCTACACCTACAACTGTGTGGGTACAAAAGAGAACTGGCCAAGGATGAGTTTTCTGTACTTTCCCATTAGGCATCTGCAGGGGCTGTTTAATGCAATAGGCTTTGCCCACCTACCTAGTAACAATGTCTCCATGTTGGTATCACATACACTCCCAATTCCATAGTGCCATGACTTATTTAATGGCATATATAATGCCCATAAAATAGGGGCTGATTCTGTCTGTGTTGCACCAGTGGAGCCTCAGAGGTCCTTCCTTACTCAGGTCCCCGTCTCAAAAATGAGACAAGTTGTGAGTAGATAGGGTTTACTTTGTGGTGATGTCCCAGATTTTGGAATTCCCACCAAATACGTAATAATAATAATAATTTTATTATTTATACCCCGCCCATTAAAATCTTCGCTAAACAAGGCTGTCTTCAGATGTCTTCTGAAAGTCAGATAGTTGTTTATTTCCTTGATGGGAGGGCGTTCCACAGAGCGGGTGCCGCTACTGAGAAGGCCTTCTGCCTGGTTCCCTGTAACCTTATTTCTCGTAGTGAGTAGTTAGTCTTGCCTGGAAACCTTTTTATTTTCGCAGGCATTTTAGATTTGTTGGTTTAATGCTAACTTTTACTGTTTGTGCTGAGGCTGCGCTGTTCAATTGGTTTTATTATATTTTCAAATTCTATTTTAAATTGCTCTGAGAATCCTTGGCATTGAAGAGCTGAGTAACAAATCAAAGGGGGGAGGCGGGAATCATAGGTTAGATGCTAAAGTAATAAGTAGATTTGCATTCCTTTCCATAACTTTTTGTAGTTAAAAATGTAACAACACTGAAGAAAAACTTTTACCTTCATAATCTCTAAAAAGATACCCTGGGAAGGTGGCGTCTTGCAATATAAATTTTATATGAATGTAATCAGTCAAGACCATTCGTACAACTTACATGAAGGGTTATTGACCTAAATTAGAATAAATAATGTATAATATAAGCACAAAGGTGAATGTTTTATCAGCACAAGGTTTCTGCTTGCTCAATGGAATGTTCTCCTCCTCCATATACTCCCCCCAGTCTGTTTTGGTTGGGTTCCCCAAACCCTCTGGAGCAGAGGAGGAGGAGGACAGAAAGTCCCATCGTACAAATGGAAATTCTTGCTCTGATTGAACAGCATTCTACTAATGAGGCCTATGTTGAATTGCAACCTTTTGTTGCAATGTTATGATTTACCGGTACTCTGGTAGAAACTAATGAGGTATAGCTGGATACACACCTATATCACCAAAAGCTCTTGTTTTAATATTTGTCATGCTACATCTATTTCTCATTGTTATAGAATGAGGAAAATAAGCTACTGTAACAGTGCAGATTTTCCTGTGCCTTTAGTGCAAGGGAGGGATCTACTCAATCCTGTGTTGCACAGAGTTGCTCCTCTGACTGCCGCTTTCTTGTTTTGCATTTTGTATATTGAAACCAAATTTTTTTATCAGAACATTGACAGTTAGTGAAAAGAACTCTAGAATGGAAGCTTGAGTGAAGCAGGAGACTTTCAGAAAGAAACCACTGGATTTTATTTGTTTCACTGTATTAAACTATAATGCTTAACTTAAATGAATAACAATAGGTAATGATACAATTATGTTTGGCATATTATGCTACCAAAGAAAAAATTAACCTGCATGACAACACAACCAGAAACTCTCAAAAAGGGATTGTGAGTGGAAATCAAGGGTACTGATTATTTCAGTCTTTTAATTCAGACATTAAGTGTGGTGCTTTTGAGGATGCTGATGCTTCTACTACCACTGGTATTCAGTTGTTGCTGAATAAGTGACGATCCTGGAGGAGGCTCCTTGCAAAGTGCTGCCTTATCCACAAGAGTGTCTCCCTAAACTCAAAGCTGTGTGCACAAAGTGTGTGTGCTAGGGCTCCTCCATTTGGGATTAATGGAGAAGGATGTGCTGGTGCATTCCATGTGCACATGTGATGTTGAGAATTTTTTGACTAAGCAGAATTAAGAATTTTGCGTTGCAAGGTTTGCCTGGTTTTGCTTGGCAACAATATATTCTCTTTTCCCCATTGCACACTTAACAAATGAGACACTGAAAAACGAATAGTTACTTAGATAATCTCAGGTTGTCTTTTATTCACTTATTTTCTGCATTTCTGCTATGTTCCATTCCCAGTATGAGCTGAAAGACAGAATGAAGGATTTAGTGCTGCAAGCAAGCATGTATGATGTTTCAACAGTGAATTAATACTTCCCTTCTTTTTTTTTTACTATAGATACCATGACTCCTACGTTTTCATTTAGCTAACAAATTAGCTAATAAATTAGACTACTGCAAAGCGTAGTCTACATGGAAAGTAGAATGAAATAGTGGAGAGAGTGGTGCCATTTCAGACTGCAAGTGGGGAATGCCATTCTTGAATACTATTCCACATAAAAAGCTCCCTGTAAACTAACACATCAGGGCCCTGTCCCTTCTGTATGGATTTTCTATTTGCAGAGAGATGTAGCTTTTGTTTGTTTGTTTTTTGGTATAGGGGGATATTAAAAACGTGCCTTACATGTACTCTGAATTAGTACAGTCTAGTCTTCTACCTCATTGGACGGCATCTGTAGGCATATTCTAACTTTCCTGAGAGTGAGCCCTACAGGAAGCATAGGGCTAGTACAGCTTGTGTTTCTGGGAGCCAGAAGCCAGAATTTGTAAATGAGTAGAAGGTTTTGTGTCTGGTCTTTTGTCTCTCTCAATCTCCATCCCTTTGCTGCTAAACCACCTGCTTCAGAAGCATCTGATTGCTACAGAATTACTTGCCTCCACATCTGGACTCGATGACAGCCATTAGTTCAGAATTCTACTGTGGAACTGCAGAAGGTAAAAAGAGAAATACTAACTGACAATGCTGCAACCAGACGAAGTGTATTTTCTTCTTAACAATGACTACTAACTTGAGTGTCCCTGATCCAGAGGACTGTGAGCACAGTGTGCTGCTCACTCACTACTGTAACTGCATTTCTCATAATGTTGGATTTAGCTAGGTAAAACTGTTACAGCACAGTAACAGTCTCTGTTTTTATAAGCAGAATTTCCATACTGCCATATTATAAAGTATCAAGGCAGGTTGCAGCAACAAAATACAAAACACCATTAAAAAAACAATATATATATAAAATATTAAGGTGAATAGTTAATTGAACCCCTGCTAAGAAAGGCATGGGCATAGTGGGGGGGGGAGCTGCCCCCCCTAAATGAATCAAAATCAATACAAATCTGAGTTTCTGCTCCCCCAACAAAAATCCTGGCTATGCTCATGAATAAAGGTATTCAAGAGATGCTGGGAAGTCAAAAGCAAGGGTGCATGCTGAATCTCTGCTGGGAGAGGGTTCCACAGCATGGGACTGGTGATATTAAATGCTGTAGCCTAGCTGAGGCCAGCTAGGCCTCTGTAATCTGGGGGACAGCCAACAGCTCCTCCAGATATGGGAAGACCTTCTACCTTGTGTGTGGGTAAAGTACTGTACTCTCCACTACCCATCATGTTTTATCCTGACACAGTCATCTTTATCCAGCAGTTGACTTGCTTGTGCAGTATGGGATGTCACTGGATACAGGTAAGGTGGCCTATATAATATGTGAATGGAGTGGGGTCAGCATAATTGAATACTGTCTTCCTCAACCCTTTAGTGCAAATGAAGATGCACACAATACATATCCATGTAGCCTGCTATGCACAGAAAATAGACATAGCCCCGTATACATTTTGAGAGCACCGCCCACAGCTTTGTTCTCTGCATGTTACTGGTTGCTACAACCCCCTACTGTGGATTGGAATTTGCAGAGGAAAGCTCCTATGAAACAATGCTGAAAGCTATGTAAGCAAAGTTCTACAATGAGTAATATACCTACCTGGCTCCAAGACAGACTAATAAACTGCAAGGAAGCATCTAATCCAGTCAACTCTGCATAGGTTGTGCTCAACATCCACTCTTATGAAACAGCTTCATTCCTACCCGAGTCATGGAAGAAACATTGAAGCTGTCTTTTGACCCCAAAGGAACCCCACTAGTTAGCTATTGTTGTTTAAAGGGACCTCTCAAATGTTGGAGAAACTTTTTTTGCTTAAGCTTGGAGTACTGAGCGTGTGGCATCCTCCTCATTACCTCTGACATCCAGCCGGCACTCTATTTCAGCTTCACCGCATTCATTCACAGCCTTGCAAGTGTAGAGGCCTCCATCAAATGGGCTGGGCTTCCGGATTTCCAAAGTCAACACTCCGTGCTTACTAAACATGCGGTATTTGGCATCTCCAGAAAGGTCCACTTTGTTTTTGAACCAGAAGATTTTTGGCTAAGTATATGATAATAGGAAAAGAAAAGATGAAGCATGGGGTGAGGGGTACCACCAACTGAGAGAGTTTATTTTTAACCACTGGAATACCTACATTTCTTTGAACCTTGTAAGAGACAAATGTTTCATCTGAGCAGCTTTGTTCCAAGGAATACCTTGCAAAGTAAAAATTACTGAAACGTGCAGCTGAAGAAGACCTGGGGATCTGCTGAGGAGGTGGTTCAGGCCCACCAATGCCTCAAAAAGGGGAGGGGAGTCCATTATTAGCA
The DNA here is from genome assembly GCF_965153285.1 of Podarcis tiliguerta. Taxonomy (NCBI): domain Eukaryota; kingdom Metazoa; phylum Chordata; class Lepidosauria; order Squamata; family Lacertidae; genus Podarcis; species Podarcis tiliguerta. Next base: position 86,360,270 of record NC_139534.1, read on the forward strand.
TGAAAGTCCTCTTCCTATTAGCCCTCTTCAGTCAACAGATGCCACAGGACGTCTTCATTGGCTGTATCCAACCACTTGCTATTATGCGTCAGTACTGTTCCTGCAGTCCACTCCAATTCCACCCCATGTTCTTTTCCTGCTGCTCTCCACACAAGGTGTGCAGGCTCTCTGCTCTTCCTAGACATGTAATGTTGTAGCCTGGCCTGGCACCTGATAGTGAAGGGTGGATTATAGTAGCAGCAGCTGCTGCTGCTAATATTAATTAATGTCTAGGCTGACTTCTGGTCCTGAAATCTTGCAATATCAGCATATAGGCTCACTGCAGTTAAGAGTATTTCACCTGCTCTCTTTCTAGATCTCCCTGCTATTTAGCAGCTCTCCTCACCCCCTCCCACCCCATTTCTGGTCCACCTGCCTGTAAGCCCCCCCCCCCCCCGCAGCTTCAAAAGCCATATAATTTATTCAGCCAAGTCAACTGGAAGAATGGCATTATTTGCTCACTAAGGGTACCAATGTTCCCCTCGCTCACTTAACTGCATATTGAGAAAAGAGGTGTGTGTACCTTTGGGCTTCCTCTTACAGCACAGCTGAGCGTAGCATTGTACCCAGAGATCACGGAGCGATCTGGAAGAGGGTGAGTGAATTTTGGTGCTTCAGAGAAATCATGTTCTTTGTAGTTGGGGGGTTTATAATCTGTGCCTGTAGTTTAGGGTGGGTAGAAACAAAGTCAGACGCACACTTCTTTTAATCTTGCCCATGATTTAACATAATTTTAAAACTGGCAGCTGAAATTGTACTGAAATATTAAGAACCAGGATGATATCTTTTGCCTGTCCTTCAGATTTTTTTTTTTTAAGAGAAGAAACGTCTTCTAAGGTGTTCTACTTTTCTCTCTTGATATATCAGCAAGGCAGCAGCCTTTATTTAGCACATGAGTAGGAGAACCTAATATGAATGGGTTGGGAGCTCCAGAGCATTTCCCCTTTCCATCTTCTATCACTGCATCCCCCTTCATTCCAGGTCTCCTGCCCTCCTAGCTGAAAAAGCAAGAGGGCAGGAGACTCCAGCACTCTCCACTCCTAAATTCCTCTGCCCCCCCCCACCTTATACCTCTCTGCAGCACTCACTCACTTCCCCTGTCCTACTCCTTGATGCTGGCTCTCTTCTCATTTTCCCTGTAGGAATGAATGCTGGCCATTTACATCTAGCATTTGGAGCATCAATAGGGCAGGGTCTCATCCGATTCCTACCCCCTGTTGGCTCTAGCCATTCAGAATCACACTTCTTTAAGGTCTCCTTGGTGTGACAGAAGGTTCGGAACTAGCTGTTACTCTTCCCACATTGTGCTTTCACACATTCCTCCCACATCATGTTATAATAAGCTTTGGAATTTTTTGAAATTCTGCCATCTATATTTATGAATGATAAATTTCAAGTCCAAATTCTACCTTGCGTTACAGATTATGAATTGGAATGTTTTAGCCTTGTTTGCATTTGTTGATTGCTGTGAGTTTGGCAGGCAACTATCAAATACTAATGGTTATTGCATGTTACTTATCAAATAATTTAAGAACAAAAAGTTCCATTCCATGTCAGCTATCAAAGACCAAATACAATGGTGTGCTAATCATCAAATACCACCGCTTTTGAAAACTACCTTCCAAGAAACCTGTATTATTTCAACACATATCAAGCATCTTGTCCACTTGTCTCATGTCTAAAAGCACAGGTCTAAACAGTTTCCCCATTACCCTACTCTTTCCCCACGGAAAACCAGCTCTTAGCTGTAAATCGGAGCAAATTTCAATCCGAATAAGCCCTGAATTGCCATTTGCTCTGAATGAGTGCTAAAGAGCAGTTTTCCTTGTGAGGGGTTGGAGGAGAAGCAGCAGCACAAGAGGCAGTGTGGATAAGTCCTTTGTTAAGATAATGGCCATGGCCAAGTCAATTAAGCAACCTATCTGCATTACCAAAGAATTGACCATGTCGTCATAGGAACAACTAGCTAATAGTGCTACCCAAAGGAGGGATGGGTCTCCCATCATCCTTGAGCACAATAGCTCTTTCCTACTGTTATTTACCAATGACTTGTATACAGAAGCATGAAGCTTCTGAACTTAGGGCTTGAGTATAGCTATCATGACTAGTAGCTATTGATAGCCTTATCCACTATGAATTTATCTAACTGTCTTTTTTCCCATCTGAAATGAACTTTATTTGCACAAGAAACATAACAGGACCAGTGCCTTTCTCTCCAGGCAGTGCACATTTAAGTTCATTAAAACAGTCTTTAAGTTGGTAGTTTCAAAACCAACTTTAAGCTTATGGTAGTGAATCCTACAGTTCAACTATGCACTATGTGAATTTTTTCCCCCCGCCACAATGTGCAAGTTGATTCTTTCTGAGCAAGACTTGATAATGTGCATGATAATGTTATCTTTAAAAATGCTTTCTACAATTTACCCAGAACCAAATCCACTTCTAATTTCCTAGAAATCTTACTACACTGGCCACTTTTCCAGTCAAGGGCCAATCTTAGGAACAAGATACATATTTTCATTTGAAAATCAGTTTCAAATTGAGTCCTGTGACTCAACCACTTCTTGATTTTTAATTTACCAATAAGGCCCAGAGAACTTGATAGCTTTGCAACCAGTATAATTTGCTTTAGTTCTTCAGATCCCCTTCCTGAAAACGTCAATTCAGGTACTCTCTGTTACCTGTTTTTTTAATGTAGGCAGAATTTTTGGTGTTGGCAGCATTTTCACTCAGCCCATAGAGATTTTCACTGAAGACCCGGAAATAGTACTCATTTCCCATGATCAAATCTGATGCTACACAATTAGTGCGCCGATAGTGCTCAAAAACCGTATACCATTCCTGAAATGAAATAATCCATTGTCAGAAAATCAGATCTTGTGAAGGTCACAGTCTGGATTTTTGGAACATTATGTAGAATCACCAAAACATGTTCAACACAGGCAGGTGAAATACTGGGGTGCAGCTGGGGGGATAGTGGAAATAGCGGGATTTCCCCATCAGTCTGACTGGCAACCCAGAATTCTGGCAACCACTGTGTCAGAAATAATTTCTAATAAATCCAGTGACTGCCACTGAGTATGTTTGTGTTTTCTCAGCAGTGCAAAAGACCTCCAGTCATAGATGTTAAAGTCATAAATAGGAACCGAGGGAGTTTCTCACATCTTACATTTTTGCTTTTGCCTATCTTGTAATTGGAGAAGGAACTGGCAAACCACGCCAGTATTTTGCCAAGAAAACTCCATGGACATAAAAAGGAGAAGCTTTGAGAAGAAAGTGAGTTTCCAAGGCATGCTCTGGTTCATGGGGTCACGGAGAATAGAACATGACTAAGACTACTAAACAACAACGAATCTTGTAATTTATCATGGATAAATAGTCCAAGTGTGGCTTCTCAATTATGCCCCGCTTCTATATTTTGTGCAGCTCCAAGCTAGCCACTTGTATGGAGTGCAATTGCCTAAAAGCACCATTCTCCTGCTGACATGATTTTGAGTCATGAGCTAAGACTCAAGGTATTACGGTTTCACTGTACATACTTTAGGGTGGATTCATACACTCATTCAGCCCATTACCCTTACCATTGTTTTTTTGTCAGCCTTCTGGACAGTGTATCCTGTGATTGGAGCATTGCCATCATCCTGGGGTGGTTTCCATTCCAGCGCAACATTGAATCCCCACACATCCACAATCTTTACATTCTGAGGAGGACCAGGCTTGTCTACAGAAAGTCATAGAAAAGGTATTCAAGATCTACCACTCAGTATCTTCAGGAAGAAAAAGGAGCAAGACTTAAATCGTCTACTGCTAACTGATGGCCACTGGTAATAGACAAACATCAAAAATGTTCTGTTAACTGAGCCAGTGTCCCAAAACAATATTGGCAAGATAAAGACTAACTCCTGCAGGCTGCTGTATAGATCAATGCACACATACCTTCCACAGCCATTTAAGGTTGACATCTCCAATTAATATTGCTCCATTATTTGCTCCCACTTTGGCAACAATTTGCAAATGAATGCCAGTTTTTGTTAGCATTGCCATAACTAAGAAAGATTCTCATTTATTGTAACCATGGTTGTTTGGAAGCTTAGAATAATTAATACTTTCTCTTGAAATTCAGTCCAGCATATCATCGCTTTAATTTATGTCTGAATCCAAAAGGCAGCAGCATATGTCTATTGGCTACATCCATTAATCCCTTCTTAGCAAGACACCTGTCAAAGAAAGTTAGCTCTCTAACAGACTCTCCAAATGCTCTGTGAGTAATTCACTAGTTACCCCTGGGAATGTTGGACTGGGTTCTCAGCCTTCCAAATGATATGTACACCACTTCACAGTAACTGAATCAGTTCTTTCAGTTCTGCCTTCCTCTTTTCTGCTCCCAAATCATACAGATCTGTTATCATTGTTTTATATACATTAGAAATTATTATTATTATTATTATTATTATCACAAAAAATCAAACTAGAAAGTTGATAGTACTGGGGAGGGACAAATGTAATCTGAGCGAAGCAAGCCTTAGACAACCAGGCGTTTCACTGAGGATTAAAATTATACGCCATGCTGCGGCAAACCTTGCCTATTAGCACTGAACTTGCAACTTCCTTAAACCAGAATTAGAATAAAACTGTGGCTCTGTGTACACATTACCAACCTAAAAAGCATCTAGGTTGTTTTCCCACCCTCAATTTGGATTGAAGCTGGCTTGGGGAAAATCCATCAAAACACAGTATTTTGTAAGAAATGACAGGATATATATGGATTGTGGGAAATGTCGTGTTTACACTGTGTCCCAAACTAGCGATGGGAGCGTACTGGATGCAGGATAAGCAGGAGTGTGTAAACAGCCTACATGTGTTGTGTGAATTTCATGGCTCCCGACGTGTTTTTGCACAGGCAAAGGATTAGGCCTTTCACCCTGTACTGTGGCTCTCATCCAAATCTGGCATCCTTATGGATATTTTTTCACATTATGTATGTAGTTCAAATCTTAGAGAGCAGCAGAAAGAAACTCACAGCGCTAATCTTACATTGGTTATTACAGCTGGGAGCTGTGGCGTCAGTAATGTTAACCAGGATTTACACACACACACATGGAATAGCCTTTGTAAGAAATTTTAATAGCCAGCTGGTTTTTATGGGATCTGAAGGAGAAAATGCAATTAGCTGAACTGATGCTGTTAAGCTGCTTGAGTGACGTCACTCATTGCTCTCTCTCTCTTTATAAATTGTGTAAGTGGCTTTTAAATTTTGTTCTGAAGTATTGTGCATTTAATTGCTGCCAAGCCTCCTGCTGCCAAAAAGGCTGGATAAAAATGGGCCACATTGGAGGGGGGAGCTAGAGATAATAAAGTTCATGTTTTTGTCAGTTGCTACATGCAGTCACAGCTTTGTTGAATTCATTGCATGCAGACGTTCATTGTCCTGGTACTGGGGGGGGGGGTCACCCTTTGTGTACACGTGGCTGTTCCCATTCATTTCAATGACAGAAGCTGCTCCATGCGTCCAAAAGAAAATATCACTTGACATTTGTATACAGCACTTTCAAGTAGTCAAATTGCTTCACATGCATGAACTGTGATCCTGACCTGCAGGTCCAATCAGGCTGGCCAGGCATCACTATTTGACTGCAAGGCTATGCACACCTGACCAGCACCACATATGGGTGGGGAGGGGGAGAGATGGCAGGTTGGAGGGGGGTGGCAAGCAGCATCCTGCCCACGATATGGCACTTAGAAGCCCTGATTGGTGAGACTTCAAAATGCAACTCAGGCTATTTGAAAGCCCTTTCCAAGGCTGCTCTGCTCATTCAAACTGGCTTTAAACCTTGGAGGTTTAAACAAGCAGCACAGATGGAAAGTACAGAGTCTCATTCTCTGCCCTGGTTTTTGCTTTGTCCACCTGGAGGCACTCGCAAAGCACTTTGTAAGCCCCAATGATCATCTGATCATAGGGTCAACATGCTTGCATAGGGCTATGTCTTTGCCCTTATGGCTTTGTTTGAAGCCATGTGGGCAACCCTGCCCACCTGTTAACTTGGCCTGGTGGAGGGAGACAGGGGCCAGAACCAGTTCCCCACTCCTACTGTAAGGTAAAGCAACATACAGTGGTACCTCAGGTTACAGACGCTTCAGGTTACAGACTCCGCCAACCCAGAAATAGTACCTCGGGTTAAGAACTTTGCTTCAGGATGAGAACAGAAATCATGTGGCAGCAGCAGGAGGCCCCATTAGCTAAAGTGGTACCTCAGGTTAAGAACTGTTTCAGGTTAAGAACGGACCTCCAGAACAAATTAAGTTCTTAACCCGAGGTACCACTGTACTGCAGATCAGGGAGGGGGGAAATTTAGGTTTAGGTGCCTTAGGCCATCTAGTGGGTTCCTGGCAGAGACGATTTTAGAAGTAGCTCAGTCTGTTAGCCACCATACAGCTACACTTGCCTTTTTGTATAAGAACAGGAGCATTCCTGTGAGTACTTGAAGTGCTGTACATACACCTGCACCAAATCCCTGCATTCAAGTGACTGTGTTTAAATGGGACATTCATAAGTCTCCAAACAGTTCCTTACCCATTATCTGAATGGTAATAGTAGCCTTATCTATCATGCTTTCTATTTGCACCTCTACTTCATATATTCCAGAATGGTGGCGCTCAGCCTTTCGGATGAAGAGAATGGTGTCTGTATTGCTGTTTCGAATTCCCACCTCCTTAGAGTCTATTGGCTGACCATCCTTTGTCCAGATAACTTTAGGTCTAGGTTTTCCCTGCAGAAGAAAAAAATGGAAAGCAAAGCTACTGAGTACTTGGCACATAAAGTGCAAAGGAAGTCATATTGGACTTCCAAATGCAGAGCTGGACTAAAATTTTAGTAGGACCAACCAAAATGTCACAATATAGTGAGCAAGCTTTTGAATCCTCCAGTATTCTTCCTCAGCTTGGATGCTACACAAAGCAGTAGGGTAGGAAAGGGAAAGAGGGCAAAACAAACAAAAAAGAAAGCACTGGCTTGGTTATTGCCATCAGGTCTGTACTCAATCTCAAAATGGAGTTTACAGATTGGATTAGTCTGCTAGGGACTGCAGGTCTCTGCTTGCCCTAGCAATGGCCAGCCCCCACTTTTGGAAACATAAAGTTACCCAGACTGAGCTGGCTCTTTGTTTGTCTTCCCTACCACTTCCTGCTTTGCATAACATCCAGCCTGATAAAGAGTTCTGGAGAACTTGAAAGCTTGCTCACTATTCTTTGACATTTTGGTTGGTTCACATAAAGGTTACTGCCCAGCTGTGGATTCTTGAGTAGTTTGTGCCTTTAATCCCCTATTTCATCTGAATAAAATTATTATCTCTTGTTCAGCTATTCCATTTTTGCTCATTCCCTGTATCATTCATTTGACACTTTTGCACATAGTAATAACACACACATAAAGACATCGGATCCCTTTTATACCTGTCTTGTCTGTGACAGGGTTGACTTAATAGTTCTCACCTATATTAGCTCCCTGAAAATATGTCAAAACTTCATCTCCACAGTGTGGTGTGGTTGGATGAGACAGCATATTTGTTAGTGTCAAAATACTGTCATTTGGGAACTGGGAAAATGTGATTAGTCTCTCAAGCACAAGTTTTAAGATAAGCCAAGTAAATCCTCCATAATAAGTGAGCAACATTTGATTATCTGAACAGACCTTAAAACCGATATATAGGTTTTGAAACCGTATGACCGTCAAATTGAATGAGCTAGGAAAGCACAGGACTCCAGGTTTATATAAGCCATGTAGACTATTCTGAAGTGAACATTGTTTTCTTATTCACTGAAATGGAAACTGCATCTGTGTGTGTGTGTTTATAATGATGCACAAAGCTACCCTTCCATTAAACAAATAAGGAAATCTGGAATGGGGCAGGGGGAGAGCTCCTGAAGCACAGTGGTCTGCCGGGAATTGCTGGATTGAAGGGAAGAGTTTGAATAGCAGATTCAATCGAGTACCTGGAAAGGAACGACAATGTTGATTGTATCGCCCACTTTCTTCATTAAAGTCTGTCGGAGATTGCGTGGCAACCAGATTTTGGGACGCTCTGTGGATCAGAGGATTATGAAGTCAGGGTTTTTTCTCCAACTTACTAGATATGTCATATGTATCAGAAAAATTGAAGGTCCACTGCAAGCAATTAAAGTTTGTAGAAATCCAAGAAATTCTGAAAGAAAGCTGTCGTGATCCTACTAGGGATACTCAGTAGCTGAATATGATTCTACATTATTGACTTCAAATGAGTTTGTACCAGTGGCAAATATTGTAATGATATCTGAAAAATAGAAGCCATTGAACCTCTTTATACAGCAGGGCAGAAGTATACAGCCATTATCGTTAAGAGCCATGCAATTAACATGCATAATCTCTTGTGGGCCATATGGGGCCAAGATGATCACCACCCCTGACTCTTTTCTTTCAGGAGAGGGAAAAGAGAAAGAGAGAGGAGGGTGGGGAGAGGGTTGTTGGTAACAATTTTGACATTCCCCTCCTTACCAGCTGCATGGATTTAGTCAGAGCGCCACATATCACCTACCCCTACGATAGGGGACTCTGGGATGTGTTCTAGGGCATGGCTGGCTGCAACACTGGACAGGAGTAATTGATGCTGCAACGTTTTGTTCTGGTTTGCAGAGTTGGCTGTCTCCAGTGATTGATGTTTTAGAGCAAGGTGGCCTATTTGCAGGTCTCTAGATTGAACTCCCATCATCCCCAGCCACTACTCATGCTGACTAGGAATGATGGGAGTTGGAGTCCAACAACATATAGGATGATCACAGCTGGGAGAATGGGGATAATAATGAGTTGTCTGTTTGCTTCTGACTCACTGAAGGAGGTTCTCTTTATCTGTGGCTGCTACTCTGTCTGGATCCCCCTGCCTTTAAGTAAGTCCCTCTGGGTTTGGGATGCCCTGTGCTTGTAGTTTAATAATAGTGCTCTGGGTCATTCTGGTATTAATAGAATCCGGGTCACGTCTTTTAGAACTCCAGACAGAAATAAGGATTGAGAAGTTATATCAGTTGAGCCGTCTTTCTGGGTTCCGGCCAAATGAATTAGACCACTTGTACTCTTGGGCTACAGACAAGGTGATGATTAATGACCGAGATCATGAATGTTCACCAGACTGACAGCCGGCTGTTTGGCCTCACTCCCCTAAGCAACAATCCACACCAAGCATGAAATATCAGAAATAAATGCACAGTAACCTCGCAGGGAGAAGGAGAGCTGTACTGAGGAAGAAAGTAATTTTTAAAAGCTGTGTGCAATTTAAGTATTAATAAATAGGGACACCGGTTTATCGCATATCAGAACCAAAGTTCCGCAGGTTAATACGGATCCATACCCCAGATCTCCAAGAGGTGAGATTTCAGTGATTCTAGTGCTGGCTTTCCCTAGATACTTACGCAAGATCTCTCGGACGGTAACTGGCTCTTTTGTAACAGCTGGCTGACTTGCACCTGCCAGGTTTACAGCAGTGATGCGGAAATTAAGTTTGTCTCCTGTGACCAAATCTTTAACCAGGACAGAGGTGCGCTCAATCAGGCCATGAAGTGCTGGGATCCATTCTGTGGCTGCAAATGCAAGATCACTTACTGTTAGGCAAAGCTTTTCAAGCAGAGGTTTACAGAACTATGCCTGAAGGCACAATCCCAAGCATTTTTACTCATGTTTTCTATTTGTGCTGCTGCTTCATATATTCCAGAATGGTGACATTCAGCCTCTTGGAATCACAGCTACAGCTTTTGAAATAACAGCTAAAGCACTCATGGCATCCAATGCACTATAAGACACAACAACTTCACAAAACGTTTCAAAGACATGCAAGATTGTGATGATCACAGAAATATAGGTAATGGTTAATTCCTTTAAAAGGGAATCTCTGGGGCTTGACCCTACTGGAGAACAATATTTCTGTCCCCGTTAATCTCAGATGTTTGAAGAGAGATGCACGTTGCTTTTCATTCTGTACCAATACCATCCTCCATCTCCTTTATCTGGCCAAGGCTACTGCCTTTCTCAGTTAAAAGGTGGCTAAACTGGTTATCCTAGAACCTAGATCACTCACACCATCCACTTCAATACCCTTAAACAGCAGCAGCCTGCTCTTTTTTTGCCACCTGAGGCAAAATGGGAATTGCCACCTGCTACTTCTGCACTGTGCCTCCACATCCAATGCCACCATGCCCTGGCTCTTGATGAACTTGGTAGGAGCTGGGACACTCCTCAAAATATTGCTCCTCGGCTTCTCTGCCTCGGGGTGTGGAAGACAAGTGGCAATGCCACATGCCAGAATACCGTACCTCTCTCTTGGTGGCATAAGCAGTGGGGCCAGAGTAGCACCACAGCTTGCACTTTAGCTGCCTCATGGATGGGCAGCTCTGCTTTTAAAACCACTTTAAGACTCATCCTGGGAACTTTTTAGTAAGGCTCTCCTAAGCACCGTGGTTTTTTTAAACAGACTCCACTCCCCACAATCCTTTTGGGGAAACCATGACTGTTAAAGTGTTGACATCCACACCATGCATTTAAAATATGTTTAGAGCATATGGGGTCCCCACCAATCCTGGGACTGTAGTTTATCTCTCAGAGAAATACAATTCCCAATAGCCTTAAGTTACAGTTTCCAGGAGTCATTGGGGGAAGCCTTGGGCTTTTGGTGTATGCTGTGCATGTGACAACAATTCCGAAGGCACCAGGGGCTTACTCACATCCTTCTTTGCAGTACTCAATGTTGTAGCCATCCAAGCCTCCTGCTCCAATTCGTTCAGGGGGCCTCCACTTCAAAGTAACAGAAGTATCACAAATGTCTTCTACTGTGAAGTGCATTGGCTCACTTGGAGGAGCTAAACAGAATAGAAAATCCAGAGCCTTTGGGTTATTTTTTAAGTGCTAATAATATATTGTAGCATTCATATTAAAATTATCAAAATGGCGTACAAATGCTTAAAACTTCGCAAGATAGAACAAGCAATACAATCTATATCCAGTTAAAATGATCATCATCACAAAATACCTGTCAGAATAAAAATGCTACCTGCGAAGAGAATCCCTGCAACGGATTGTTGACTTCCACAAAATGCGGATTATAGTCCTGCATTGTACTTTTTTTGATTTAATATTTATTTACTCCAAAGGATAGCAAGGCTCATATTGGGATACGTGATTGATCTTTTAAGATACGTTCTGTATATCCAGCCTAGAGCTTTATAGGTTAAATTGGGATTGGAAGCTGTTCAGCAGGCAATACAATGTCTACAGGGTAGGACTTATAGACATTAAAGAAAACTTCATCTTTTGCTATCTCCTCTCACTGCTGCTTTCACCAGCTTGGCCAAGCTAGGCCCCTCCCTCCTTGTGAAGGCCATCAATTCCAAATTCTGTGAGGAACAGAAGGTTGGATACAAGCAACCTGCTGAGGCCTGTTTGGGAACTGTGAGCAGCCTAAGGCAACACATCCATCTGCTCTTTGAGGGGAGGAGGAGGTGCTATATTTTTACTAAGAACTGGTGCCTTTTCTTTTTCACTTCCAATCCCATTTCTGTAAACCTGAAGTCAGGGAGCCTTTTTCCACTGAATACTGGAGTAAGAACATGAGAAGAGCAATGAGATCGGATTAATGGCCCAACTTGCCCAGCATCCTGATCTCACAGTGGCCAACCAGATACATATGGGTGTTTCGGAAACCCAAAAGCAGGACTTTAATTTGCTTCATCGTCTTTTTAAGTCATCCAGTTCAGGGGGTATCACCACTTTACCACTTGTGGGAGCAATTAAAAATCATTAAACAAAGAAACAAAACAAATCAATGTTGTTGGTGTTTGGTTCCTGTCAGGAGCAAGGCTACTGCAATCTGCACTAATTGCAGTTTCTAAACAGTCCCACAATAGCCAGTCCTTGCAGTCATGAATTCATAGCTGCTAAACAAATGATGTGGCAATTACTAATCTTCAAAGTGAGATATTAGGAGGGAAAAGGCATTAGCAAGAGATTAGAAAACATCATTCTCTAGAATGAATTCTTGTGACACAAATGTTTTCTGCTAAATTTATAACTGAATGAGACACCAAGCTTCTGCTTGAATGGCTCTTGATGAATGCATTTCAGACAAAATTAAAATATTGGCAAAATGATATGGATATATAATAGGCACAAGAGCAGTATATATAAATGGCCTTACACCCCCCCCCATTTATCCTATTTCAAAAAGATATTAGGATTGTTTTTGTGTACACTGCTTAAAATGCAAATAAGTGGTATAGAAATGCTGTAGGTTAATAAATAGCATAAGACTTCATAATTACGCAAAATAGCATAAAAAGAACTAGATGTACCCTAATTACAAATAGTGATTTACTTCATATTTCTGTACCTCACAACTAGCAAATGGCTACTAACTAGACCTCGATGCCTTATGCAGCCAACAAAGAATATAAATACAAGGCAGCTGTGGTCCTAGTGCTATAGGTCCTGAATTCAGTAGATGCACAGCAAAAGTGCACATCAGTGCACATCAGTTGGTAGTAGGAATTCTGCTAAGTTAGGGGAATGCCAATCTCCTGCTAGCTTTTGGTCTAAGACAGGGAATACAGTATTAAGTTTTTGAACTCACTTTGAGGGTACATTGACGAGACCAGTGAAATTCAGTATGCATGGGCCCCAGGTATGACACCAGTAGGATCCATAAGTCCTAATGGATCTACAATAATTTCTGTGTGGTATGTGGAAAACCCCATAGTTCCTATATGCAGTGCTCATCTGTCTGCTCTTGGCCACAGTAGCCCGGGGAGAAGAGTGTTCATGTTTGAACACTGGGAGGGGAACATTTTTCCTCCTGAGGATCTTGGTAAAATGCTGCCCTGTGTGAGGCCATTTGACACCTTCCCACCAGCCCTTGCGGTGTTGGCTTAAGCTGGGCATTGGGAAGGAGGTGCTGAACTCTACCAGGGTCCTAGAGCCCTCCTTCCACATTCCCAAAACCCAGTAAGCTCTTGCCTGGCTTTGGGAAGGAGACAGAATTCTAGGACCCTGTCAGAGCTGTTACATCTCCTTCCCAAAGCCAAACAAGTGCTTACTGGGCTTTGAGAAGGCGCCTTCCTTGGCTGCACACCTGGTGCAACCATGCAACTCACATTGCCCTGCCTCTGCCTCCAAAAGCCAGGGGTGGGTGAGGCCAGAGGCAAAAATAAGAGGAGAAACAAATATAAATTTATACAGTACAGCAGTTTTGAAACTCACCCACTCCACTGTACCCTCCATCCAGACAAGAGGCATTATAAGAGTTTAAGGATTTCATCCAGACAAAAACACTTGGGGTGCAAAGCAGGGGCAGTGAGGGGTGCAGGCTGGGGAGAATTGCAAAGGCCCGGAGGATCACCGGACCTCCAGATCCAAGGTTCCTCACCCCGACACAGGGGGACTCCAGAGTCTATCCTAATTTGTGTAAATGCATATGTGTGAAAGAGTGAAAACACTATGTGAGTTTTGTGTCTGTGATTCCAGAATATGTAGGACAGGGTACAGCAGATATTTGGGTTACATACAGTATAGGACTATCCAAATATTATAGTATACCAACTATATATATATATATACCTATACAAATTCACATTTGGGGCAGTGGGTCAGTTTGGAGAAGTTCAAGATTATTACCTACATGGTCAGAATTGGTATTTGCCCTTTTGAAAAGTCTCCCTGTATCTAAAGATGCTGTGAATTTAAGAAGTACCATTTCCACCCTTCAGATTCCACTGTGCAAAACCAAGCTGTTCTGCTCCTTGACAAAACATTTCACAAAGACTGCAAAGGGCCTATCTCTGCATGCAGTGACAGATACTCAGTCATTTTGGTTCATTTTCAAATCATTTAGATTCTGTGTATTAGAAAAAATAACAATACCGGAAGTAATTTTCCCCCCATGCCATGTGTGTGGTTATCATAAGCCAGGGAAAGCTGTGGTATTTAAACACATTGTGTGCATTATTTTAAATATTTCAAAAATACAGAATGTTCCCTACCACATAACACCATTTAAAAAATAAATAAATATCACATAGCAGAAGGAGAACCTAATGTTAGCATCCCACATCATCCTGCTGCAACATTTTACTCACTTCTTAAACTATAATTAAAGCCTAACATTCAAAACAGTCTTTAAAAGCATGTGCATCACACATAGGAGTATGGGTGGATTACCACATGACGCATGTTACAAACCAGTGCCTCATCTCCATAGTTGTAGGGTGGAGCCTTATTTCTAATCAAGTATATCATTTCTTATTGCAAGAAAACCCTGAACCTTTTAGTTCACTTGATTCCTGTAGAGGTTCTTGTCTCTCTTCGCTCTGCACAGCCCAACTGTTGAGTGTTGGCTGAAGATCAGAATTAACCTCCTCCTGCTGCTCTTTCTCGTTCTCTGTTGGCCCATCGCTGGGGTTTTGTAGTGGCACATTCTTTTCTTCACAAAACTCATCCCCTTCCTTATGGTCTTCTGTGAGTTGAACCACCACTTTAGTCATTTCTGTTGCTGCTCTACCTCAGGCGCTCAGATTGTTCTTTCCTCCCTCAAAGACTCCCACAGTTTGCTTTTAGTTCAGGGACTGATAGAAACACCGTGGGGTCATCATGATTATTTATAGAAAATAATTCCATGGATATTTTCTTAATCAGCTATCCTTGCAGCTCCGCAGGGGGTGGGAGTAATGAAGCACTGGGTGGGATATGGTGATATTTGCACCCATAAGGGAATGGGGGAAGCTGAGAGGCAATGGGAGGTCACTGTCAATTAGTTCCCCTCTCTCATCGAGACCCAGCTTGCCTCTCACACCTCTAATTTTAACAGTTAGAAATTCATCAGCAATTTCATGAAATTGGAACCTTGCTACTCCCATTTGTGAAGAGGGTTTTAGAAAAAGGTTAGAAAAGATAGAACAGATCAAGAAGGAGCCACCTGTCTTACAAATATGGACTCTGTGTCCCTACTGAGTGGAGAAAGAGAAGGTAATTGTGTGCCCATGTGTCTCTTTGGATGTTTGAGAAGTAACACAATGTGTGTTGACACTCACCAATTGGCATGAAGGGCTGTGAGGCAGCACTGGGCCGGGACATACCAACCGAGTTGACGGCGTAAATTCGCATCTCATACACAACTCCTTCAATCATTCTCTTCGCTTCATATGACAGGTCCTTTAGAAGGTCAAAGTTCAGCCTCATCCACCTGTAGCTCTTTTTCTTCTTCCTTTCTAAGATGTAGCCTACAAAGTGAAAAGAGACACCACGGATAGAGAGCCTGTTCTACAAGAGACACAAGTACGGCCATTTTGCTTTTACTGCACAGAAACTCCCAAAGCAGACTCTGTTTTACCAAATTTACATTTCAGAGCTTCTCCCATTTAGTTGCTCTGTAGATAGGTTAAGGGAAGCAGTAAAATAAAGAATATTTTACTGCTCAATCACCTGCCCTTTAGCTAATTACACAATCAATTCCATTTAAGTGTGTGGTATTACATCTACACTAACATTTCCACAAGCCAGCCTTGTACTAGGGAATTCTCCATCCCTCTACTTGCTGTATCCCTGTTGCAATCCCTGAAAAGCATCTTCTATTGATCAGGGCATCCTCAGCAACAGCACAGGGTGTGGTGTGGTGGATGACGACTGGAAGAGGGGTGGAAAATTCTTTCGTATGAATTTTTCTATGCTTGTGCTAGGTTGGGTGTACCCCAATTTTATACTACAAAAATATACAAGTTTATGCCATTTTTATTGAATGAACAAAGAACAAGATAACTTACCATTTAATAAGAAAACAAGGTAAAAGTAACATGGTTGGAAGGAAAGACCGTCTTTAATATTTTCTCCTTCTTTCCCTACTAGTTCTTAAGATGGGCATAGGCAAACTCAGCCCTCCAAATATTTTGGAACTACAACTCCCAACATCCCTAGCTAACAGGATGGGTCAGGGAGTTGCAGTCCCAAAACATCTGGAGGGCCAACTTTGCCTATGCCTGTCTTAAGATAATAAGCTTTGCCTTTAACTCACAGCTTTATGGATTTAACATTTGCTCTGGTTTATTAAGCCATTTCAGATTTATTTGCTTAATCTACTGGCGTGGATCCTAAAATTGTTTACTCAGAAATGTCCCGCTGTTTTCCATGAGGCTTACTCCCAGGTAAGCATGCCTAAGACTGTACCCCGAACCAACTAAAGCCTGATCCCTAGAATGGATACAATTCAAACCTTGTATGGACTATTTTAGATCCACTCTGGATCCCAGTAACAACCACTCTCCTGCCTAATGTGCTAAGTTCAGCTGTTCGTCAAAATGAGACGATAGTGTTCTGTGAAAGAGACTCAATAATAATAATAAATTTTATTTATATCCCGCCCTCCCCAGCCGAAGCCGGGCTCAGGGCGGCTAACAACAATAAAACAGTACAAACAACACTTTAAAATCATTCATTATAAAATTAATTAATTCAAGCCACTGGCAACCATTGGGCCAGAGCTCTGCGAAGATTGCCGATGGAGGGAGTCAGGCTGTGCCCTGGCCAAAGGCCTGGTGGAACAGTTCTGTCTTGCAGGCCCTGCGGAAAGATGTCAAGTCCCGCAGGGCCCTGGTCTCTTGTGACAGAGTGTTCCACCAGATCGGAGCCACGGCCGAAAAAGCCCTGGCTCTAGTTGAGGCCAGCCTAACTTCTCTGTGGCCTGGGACCTTCAATATGTTTTTATTTGAGGACCGTAAGTTTCTCTGTGGGGCATACCAGGAGAGGCGGTCCCGTAGGTACGAGGGTCCTAGGCCGTATAGGGCTTTAAAGGTTAAAACCAGCACCTTAAACCTGATCCTGTACTCCACCGGGAGCCAGTGCAGCTGGTATAGCACCGGGTGAATGTGATCTCGCAGCGAAGACCCCGTAAGGAGTCTCGCTGCAGCATTCTGCACCCGCTGGAGTTTCTGGGTCAGTCTCAAGGGCAGCCCCATGTAGAGCGAGTTACAATAATCCAATCTGGAGGTGACCGTTGCGTGGATCACAGTGGCTAGGTCAGGGCCACTGTGTTAATCAACACTGTTAATCTCACTTTTCGGAAATGCTGACGACATTGTATAAAACGCATACCTCTGAGGCATTTTAGCCGCCTTACAACGATTCTGGGAAAGGTCTAGCTTCTTAATGAGAGTTGAACTGAAGGAAACTCTAATGATCACAGATGGACTAACAACTTAGAATAGCCACTCATCACTTGGCTCAAGGTACCAAACTCTACAACAAGCCCAAGTACCAGACCTTTTTTTACATTTACTGCATCAAATCTATTACAGGACCTAATAACGTCAACAAGATTATTAAGTGCTCACTCACCTGCACATCTTCTAAAATAATATATGACATCAGCCACCAGCCCAATTAGGTCAGTGCTTAATTAACAGTGCAATTCTATACACGTTTACCGAGAAGTAAATTCAATGAAGTTCACTTGCCTCAGAGATATGATTTGGGCATTAAAAATAGAACCACACAGAAAGCAGCGGGGGAATGTTTCAGTCTACTAGGACACACTCAAACTTTGATTTAAGGGTAGCCATTTCCATGACTAATTACAGCAAGAAGACACAGAACTGAAGATTACGAATGAATTTGATAACAGGTGGTCGTCGTACAGTGCAACTTGACACACTATTACTTAGAAGTATCTCACTTAGAAGAGAGTGGCATGGTGGGGTGCTGCTGAAGGCCCACCCTTCTGAAAACATCACAGCTAGTTACCTGGATGAGGTAAGGGTAAGGCAAACTCAGTGGTGAACTCATGCCTGCGCAGGTGTTCTGTCATGACTGCTGGACTGACTCTTTTGCTGTGTCCACACAGTGCTGACATCATCGGTAGCCTGCCCTGACCCTACAGTCCTGGTAAGTGGTAGCAACACTGCTGCTGGGAGAAAAGCTCTATGGCACCTGCCTATCATGCTCACCACCCCTGATCCCACTGTGTTCAATGGGGCTTACTCCTTAGCAAGCGTATTTAGGGTTACAGCCATTTTCTATAGATGATGTTACCAACACCTTTTACTATGGATCAGGGCTTTTTTTTTTTTTTAGCCAGAACTTCCTGGAACTCAGTTCTGGCACCTCTCAGGCAGGTGCTATTGCCATTATAAGAGAACAAGGGAGGTGTTCATGGTGAGTTTTCTTTTTCTAGAAAAATAGTGGTGGTTGATATGATATAATAAGTGAAAAAGAGGAGGAACTTGAATGTACATAATAAATCCCTATGGAATTTACAAATGCAAAAACTGATACAAGCACCTCTTGATTCTCTTCTTTTGTTTAGAATACTATCTAATGAAAGCTTTTATTTTATTACTGGGATTACCAATCACACATTCCCCGCCTCTCCCCGCACACACTTATTAATTATAAATTATTATTTCATTTCTACACCACTTTATATTTTCATACACTTTACATACCAACAGCTGGACAATACACCTCTCCCTCATTCTCACAAACCACATATACAAGCTCACCACGTCCACATACAGATCACACATCCATATCTCCCCCCACATTCCACATACACATATCTCCCTACCCCCCCACACACACCTTGAGCATCCACACTCAAATGCAGAGAAATTTTCCACAGGTGAAAGAAGTACTTGCTATTCCCAGATAAAAATCCATCTCTCCCCCAAATCCCCCCAAAATACATGAAGGCCACCAACTTTGTGCCCATGGACACAGGGTTGGTGATCCCTATCCCATTAAAACCAGGTAGCCATTGTAAAATAGCACTTTTGTGGGGCTTTGGCTAGCATTTCACCCAAAGTTTGGCAGTGGTTTCAACGGCTGAACCATGCCAGCAGTGTGTGTCCTTTAACTTCAGCTGGTTCTGGTAACAGTTTCATCCTGTCCTTCTATCTTGATACTTGATATTCCCATTAGTGACCTTGTTCAAGGGTATTCCATTGAATGTGCCCCAGAGTGAGAGCAGCTTTGCACATTGCAGCACTGCCAGAGGAAGTAGAAGTGGTCTGAGCTTCCTCTTTGTGTGTTTCCTGAACAACAGCTGAAATTGGGAGAAATCGGCAGGCGTTTATGTGGAGCACATGCTTATCAGTAGTCCAGGTTTCCACTTTGAGCACCCCTGAGAAAGATGCAAAAGCTACCTATTAGCCTATTTGCAACTGAGCCGCCTTCAAATATTGTTATTAACATATGCCTTTAACTACTCAGGCCTGGATACCTGGGGCCTTGCCTCGTACAGATGTGTTCAGTCAACATTATCAGAGGATGCCGTGTTTGTTGTGCTATGATGGACTGACTGCTATCTAGCAGCAATGCAGAGGCAAACCTTTATTGCAGTGATGCCTCTGGAATGCTACCCAGGAGGCACTAACTTTGGCGTATTTCAGATGCTTATTAGAAACTTACTGCTTGGTGTTGTATGCACGTTCATATTCTGAATAATTTTACTTGTTACTGCCTGTAGATATTTGCAGACAGGAATTGTGTTAGAGCAGGGGTCAGCAAACTTTTTGAGCAGGGGGCCAGTCCACTGTCCCTCAGACCTTGTGGGGGGGCTGGACTATATTTTTTGGGGGGAAATGAACAAATTTCTATGCCCCACAAATAACCCAGAGATGCATTTTAAATTAAAGCACAAATTCTACTCATGTAAAAACACCAGGCAGGCCCCACAAGTAACCCAGAGATTCAGATTTATTTTAAATAAAAGGATACCTTCTAATCATGTAAAAACACGCTGATTCTTGGACTGTCTGCGGGCCAGATTTAGAAGGCAATTGGGCTGGATCCAGCCCCCGGGCCTTAGTTTACCTACCCATGTGTTAGAGTTTTGACTCTTATTCTTCCAAACCAATTCAAGGTTTGTTTGTTTTTATAGCAAGCCAGCTAAAACTTGATTAAACGGAATAAATAAAACGCAGTTCCCACTCCAGGTGGTCCATAGGAAGCAAGACTCACTCCCCACAAATCTTCTTTCAGCACTGGTGGGGTATTTAGTAAACCACCCTTTCCAGAAATAGCAGCAATGCCCATATTGTCCTCAAAATGACAGAAAAACTAGATATATGGGAAATCAAAGAAATAATTGAGGAACTTTTGCCTATTTCACAGTGTCATGATTATATTGTAAAATATAATAATTCACAGTACAAATGTATTTCTGGGAATGTACAGAAAATCCTTCGCATTCTTGATACAGCCTCGGCCCAGTATACCTGAAGGAGTGTCTCCATCCCCATCGTTCAGCCTGGACACTGAGGTCCAGCTCTGAGGGCCTTTTGGTGGTTCCCTCACTACGAGAAGTGAGGTTACAGGGAACCAGACAGAGGGCCTTCTCCGGAGTGGCGCCTGCCCTGTGGAACGCCCTCCCATCAGATGTCAAAGAGATAAACAACTATCTGACTTTTAGAAGACATCAGAAGGCAGCCCTGTTTAGGGAAGCTTTTAATGTTTGATGGTTTATTGTGTTTTTAATATTCTGTTGGGAGCTGACCAGAGTGGCTGGGGAAAACAAGGCAGATGGGTGGGGTATAAATAACAAATTACTACTACTACTACTATCATTACTATCATCATCATCGTCCTTCAGGTGATGTTTTCACTATAGCAATTCTTACCCAGTACTGGCTGTCCTCCATCATACTTTGGAGGCTGCCACTGCACTGTACAGTTATCTTCACCAACATTAGTGATTTCGGGAGCCTCAGGAGGGTCAGGTACATCTGGAGAAAGAAAGAGAGGTAACAAGATCACCTGTTTCCTTCAAAACACGCATGCACACCGTATTTCTATTGCTAGTGTTTAATTCACCACAGAATCTATTCCTATGGAACTTGCTGTCACAAGATGTAGTAACAGCCACCAGGTTTAAGAGGGGATAACACAAATTCAGAGAGGGTGAGGCTATCAATGGCTACTGGCCATGATAGCTATACACAGCTTCTGAGGGTTATGCCTGCCAATATAAGGCTTACATGCATGTGCACCACACATTTAAGGCACATGGCTTTAAACAAAGAATCCTGGGAACTGTAGTTTCTTAAGGGTCCTGGGAATGGTAGTTCTGTGGGGGGTTAAAACAGTTTCCAGGATTCCTTGGGGGAAGTGATATGTTTTAAATATATAGCATATACACAGCTTCAGTTGCTGGGGAACACAAAGAGGAAAGGGCTATTGCATGCAAGTCCTGCTTATAGGCTTCCTAGAGGCATCCAGTTGGCCACTGTGGGGAAGTGGATGGTAAACAGACCTTTGATCCGATCCAGCAGGGCTCTTCTGACGATTCAGTATTCCCTATTCACACAACCAGATTTACTCCTTCATTTTAGAGGTTCCCATATGAATGTGCTGTAACCCTATTTATGATTCTAACAAACTGCATAAAGCTCCCTCTTCGTTGCAGGAAGCATTCTTCGTCTTGATGCATTTGTCATTGCAACTTTTATCTAAAGTGTCTAACATTAAGTAGCTTTTTCATTTCAAAGAAAGTGTGACCTCCTGATAAAACAAATACATGAATTGCACAGCTGATTTTGGGATAAATTCGCGTATGATATATTGCTTGGTCAACAGGGCAAAGCCACATCTCTGAAGCAATTAATGAATGAAGGAATGAAGGAAACAAGAGAAAGACAGAGACAGTGAATCTCATCTAAAAACTCAGTTTTCTCATATCTCTTCTGCTCCTAAGTCACAGAGAGAGGGCAACATCCATTTAAGAAGGTCACCGTGCTTCATGTTGTATTTAGACAATGAAGACAACTACTTATTAGGGCTGCACTGATCAGCTAATCTGTCCATTAATCCTTTTGATTGACTATACTACCAGATGGCAAGTTTCCCCCCTTTCACTCTGCCTGCTATGTGGCACACTTGGGAGTCCTACTTGCCACAGTAGGCCAGAGGGACATTGACAGGAGAAAGATCATCTGCAGGGTCTCCTGCTCCATTGGAGAATGTATTATTCTATCAATGGTTGTGACTGCGTGTTAGGCTGGCAGAGAGAAGACTTGGCTCACTTGTACCAGGCTTTAGAAAGTGCCCATCTGCCTTGCTTACCAATCACTTTGACGGTGATATCAGCTGTATCTTCCCCTGCTGGGTTCTTAAGCGTAACTCTGTAGACTCCCTCGTCTTCCTTCTCAGCTCCTTCAATGGTGAACACACAATGGTCTTCATACATCTCTACACGGACTCGGCCTTCAGAATCAGAGAAGACCTGTGAGCAGTTATGGGTTGAAAGGTTGTTTTGTTATGTTGCTTCTGCTCTTAGACCGAGGTAAAGTTCGCAAACCGGGACACTACTTCCAGTTTTGCAGAGTAAACCGAATAGTTCATAAACAGGGCTGTTCTTAAACCGAGGTACCACTGTATGTGTCATTGATCTGTACTGGGAACAGATTGAGCCACTTGTACTTCCTCCCTCACCAGCAGAGATCTGGGAAGACCAAATAGTTCCTGGTAGTAGACCTTAACTGATCCACACTGGATTTGGATAGACACTCCCTCCCTAGTCATCACAATGTGATTTTGGATGGATGGAGTTCTGAAACACTTTCTGGTTTTGTTCTTTGGTTTCCCTATGCCCAGTTTTAGAAAGGGCTCAGAGGTATTCTGCTCTAGTACTCTTCTAATGCCAGTGTGAGATTACTGCCACTCCACAGATCCTTGCACACAGCAGCAGGCTGTATACACATGATTCTCTGCTCCCTCCCTCCCTCCCTCCCTCTCTCCACAAGGATCTCTGCACATTTAGCTGTGGAACAGATAATAGTGCTTGGCTGGCAGCCCTGTAAGTTTAGAAGCCCTCAAGTTCAAAAACTCTGAGTCCAAAGAGAGACAGTTTTCAAGAAAATACCTTAAACAAATATTTTAAAATAGCAATTTATTATGCAAGAGATGAGCTTTCCTATTTTCTCCAGCATTGTTAATTACTGAATTCATGACAGAGTCACCAAGACTCTTTATTAAGGACCAGATATCTCTGTTCGACTGGTTGAAGAACAAAGAACTTGCCTTGTTGTCGTTATTTAAATCTCCACCTGTGCCTGTAATATCTTTGGATGGGTCACTTAGCAGCACTAGCTCGTTGTTCTGGAAGAGACACAAAACACAGGAAGAGTGGGGAAACATCTGGAAGGCACCATGTTGTCTAGCCCTGAACTAGGAGATATAAGCAAGGAGATACATAATTTCTCCCCCATGAAGTACAATGGCAAAAGGAAGGGTAGCTAATTCCACTTCTCTCTGCAGTGGTTGCTATAAGAGTCTCCCTTCAGGTTTTAAAAAAGCAGCAAGCCTAGTGCCATATGCAGTTACCATCTACTGAATCAGGCCATTGGCTTATCCAGCTCAGTCTTCCTTCTAACAAACCACAGCTTTTCAAGATGGAGGTCTTTCCTGGCATTAGTATCTGAGACCCTTTGAGCAACAGAAGACCGTTCCAGAAGACTGTTTGACTTCCGAAACGTTCGAAAACCGAAGATCAAAGGGCGGTCAGCAAAATCCATTGAAAAAATGGAGAAACGGGCCTTAGAAGCTGTTCAACTTCTGAGGCGCGTTTGAAAATGGAAGCATTCACTTCCAGGTTGTTGGCATTCAGGTTCTGAATTGTTCGTCAGCAGAGACATCCGAGAACTGAGGTTCCACTGTATAAGGAAAGGAAATTAAAAAAGAAAGAATAATAATTAAAGAAAGCTGAATAGAAAAGAAAGGTTGGATGTAAGGAATTAAACCATGCAGAATCTCCTTTAAATGGCCCAATATTTTAAATAAATAAATAAACAAACATTGAACTAGCAGGTTCTGTGTGGGTTTGCCAAGTCACATATCAGAATTTCCCCAAAAATGTTCTAGGGCTTAAATAAAACCACATGTTCTGAAGATGTGCAGAAAAGAATTGTGGTGTCAAAAACTGTTCCCCAGTTCACGAAAGACCTGTAAAGAATGGGAAATAACTGCCATTGACCCCCTCCTCTTATTCACCTTAAGCATGTGCAAGTTCTAATAATGTCCACTTGAAACAATGTGGGGGCCAAGATGAGATAAATGCTGACAGCTGGAAGTGTCTGGCCTTGCCAACAGGCAAGCGGGAAAAGCCTGTGGAAGGAAGACCCTCAGGAGGTGGGTTGGACCCTCAAAGCAACAGCCACGGAAGGAGAATTTCTCCCCATTCCATGACCACACACTTTGTTTGACAGCATCAGGATTTCAAAGGGATAGAGAAGCCCAGTTGGTAATAAGGGCCACAAGAGGTCAGCCTTGCACTACACAAATAGAAATGTTAAAAAATGAGAGGGCCTTCAGAATCTTAGGAGATTCCATTCCATTTTCTCCCATTACTCTGTGGTCCAGAATATTCCTTTGAACTTCCTGCAGTTTTTCCAAACGCATAATGCTGGGTGTTTTACTTTATAGTCCTAAATCTCCTTCCAAGTCTCATTGAGGGTAAGTCTTCTGCATTTTATAAATTCACACAAGCAATCGAAGCTCGCAGCATCCTTGTTCTTCAGATGAGCTCTATATGGAAAAGTCTAGCAAAACTGCTGCCAAGATGCTTCAAAAAGGAAATGGTCCCACAAGAAGAAATGGGATTCTAAAGATTTCTATACGCAGTGAAACCCCAGAGGAAGGGCTGTGCTCTGCATGCAAAAGACTTCATGTTCAATCTCTGACTTCACTGGGTAGGGCTGGGAGAAACCCCTGTCTGAAACCCTGGAGAGCAAACATTGGGATGGATCAATGGCCTGACTCGGAAGGAAGGAAGGAAGGAAGGAAGGAAGGAAGGAAGGAAGGATATATATATGATCATTCCCTCATAGATTGATCTTCCATTGTTGAGTAACTGTTTGGATTAGTCACAAGAAGCAATGATCCATGATAAATGATCAAAACATAAACAGTAGCATTTCCACGTGTTCATCAGATGGGAGATAAGTGCAATGAACATAAATATGGGAACACATCCACTATCACAAGGGGACTTGACCTTGTTGCTTGGACTGCTATCCTCAACAAACTCAGAACTGAAGCTGCTTTGACCATTTTGAGGTTGCCTTTTTTTAAAGTGCTTACTTGGAATGGTAAATGTTATATATATTTTATTTTAGAACACACATTAAAGTCAATATCTTTTTAAGTAACTATTTCTTTTTATTTTATTAATCCAGTTATAATTCTGAAATAAAATAAGGCATAAGAACATACGTGCTTGAGCTGAACCATCTTGGACACGGTGACATTTTTACCTTGTTTACTTTCTGCCAGATCACTGTGGGTACTGGATCTCCTGATATGGGTACATCAAGTCTCAACTTGTTTCCAGCCACCACAATTATGGTGTCAGGAGACTGGCCCATGCAGTCCAGGCGGATTTTGGGAGGTTCTGCAGCAAAAGCATAAAGGCAAAGAAGAATTTTCTAGCATTACTGAGGATTACTCAAAGATTCAATTTTATTTTGCCTTTCTCCCATTTCACTGACTTGTGAATGGAACATATTGCCCTTACCGTGTCTAGGCACAAAGTCAATCTTAACCTCTGGAAAAGAAAGAAAAAGGATAAAATGTATCTGAAAGTTTTTATTTTATAATCTATTATTTTTATATCCCACCCTTTCCTCCACTCAGGAGAAGAGTGGCTAACACAAATTAAATCAATCAATAATAAACCATCACCAGAGCCATAAAATCACAATAAAACACAGTAAAATCAACAACATATCTTTAGAACTGCACCCCCAAGTCAGTTCCTCCGTTGGATGTGAAAATGGACCATTCATAGGCTCATTTTAAAAATGCATAAACAATAACCTCTCATGATGTAAAACTGTCAACACTAGGAGAAGCAGGTAAGAAAATCAGGATACAATGTAAGGAATGTTGTCCTCAATTTTTGCCCCAAAGCGATTCATCTTAGAAATTCTGGTGCCTTTATGACAACAAATGACTGTACTTTGCGAATACTTGGGATTTTATATTTTCTATCTGCTGAAACAGTTCATACACTATCCTGTCACATGCCTTTCACCACCAGAGCTGCATGCTTGTTGTGGGACCAGGCGTCGGGTTCCCCGTACTCCAACCCATATAAATAAGAGACCAATGAGACTGGCTTGGGGTCAAAACAGGGCACAACTTTATTGAATACAGATGAAAGGTTTGGCTTGGACATGGGGCCATCTAAATTTTTCCGGCTCACCCGCTGGAAGTGATGTGTGGTCAATCCAGGTGGGGGTTCCTAAGACATCAAATAGGGTGACCCACGCAGGGACCATTGTCTGGGAGTTTGCTGTTGGGCCTGGCCCTGCCTCAGCATGCGGCCACAGGCACTCCCCCCCCGGATCCCTTTAAGGGGATACCCCAGTGTTTGGAGGGGCAAGCGGAGATTACAGCCTCCCCTCCATCCAAAATAAAGGATTTCCCCAATGCCCAACTGCCAACTGAGAACAGCTAGTGCCCCAGATGTGGGCTGCTTAAATGGGCAAGGGATCTGAGGGAAACCTACCCACTCTGCCGGCTCCATCCCCTGGCATAGCCCAAGTCCCATCCTGCATCCTCATTGGCCAAAGCAGGCTAGGATCCGGTTCCTGATAGGTGGAGGGGGTTAACTTTATTTATTGAGTTAACTTATGAATCTTTACCAAAGACAAATAATTTTCTTATGTGAGGGTACAATCTCACCAAAGTCAAGCACTGAAGACACATTAATTTAATTTCAATGGGAGAAATTTAAGCACATGTTCAGCTCTCCTGTTGAAATTAAAAGGACAAAAGTGCTTAACTTTGTCTGAACTGTGCTGTAAATAAGAGCTGAACTACACTTTTTACATAGGACTGCAGACAGGAATATTTTTGAGTGCTTCCCCATATACATAAGCACATCAAGGAGAGGCCTAGGCTACCACACCCCTTAAAAGCTTTTTTTTTTTAAATACAAAGAAGCATTCAAAAATATAACTCCCCCAACTGCAATTTGGAGTTGTACCATCCAGAATTCTACCTTCTTCAGTTCTGGCTTCTTTTCTTTTGCTAGTGCTACCTCTCTCATATTCAGCCTTTCACTTGATATTGTGCCTTCTTCTATCATCCCGTATGTTGACCCTGTTTCTATAATCAACACTCTCACACACTCCTGACTTTCTCTGTATCCAAGCTCCTCAGATTTGTCTCCCCAATTTAATTTATTCACCAATTTGCATTTCTGTTGCTGCTAACTTAACCATGTCATCCGTTCAATGTGCATAACACAGAATCCTAGATCCATGGAGCTGAGAGAGATCAAAAAATTAACTACTCCAAATGTTTATCCTTAGTCTGGATTCTCCATACATCAAACCATCTGTCATAGTTTATATCAATCCCTTCCCCTCAGACAATTAATTCACATCAACTAGCTTATAGGCAAGTATGCAGGAGTTAGCACACTGTCATAAATTTCCATGGGAAAGAAAGCATTTTGTGAAACAATGCTGATTGCTCAAAGAGATCTTTTCCATTGGCTCAGGTAGCCCAGATTTCTATTTCAGGCTTTGTGGTGTTGCATCAATGCAGGCGCACAGTATGCTATATCTAAGGCATGTACTTGCCAGTACAGCAAGGTTTAGGAATGGTCAGAAGTGACCTGCACATTTCCATAGCCATGACCATCTGTCCTAATGCTTCTCCATCTGGCACCTTCTCCTTTTTTACAATGGAATTCTTGAGACATTAGATAGCCACCACCCTTCTCCAACCATTGGCTTCAAGACCTCTACTGGAATTCCATCTGACTCATGTTTCTTTCATAAAAAGAGTTTTCATTTTTAATTTGAACAGCTGTTTCTCCATCTGCTCAGTTGGATGGAGGCACTTCTTGTTTTTTGTTTCGTATTAGGTGTGCACTTGCACACACTTGACACTCAGCATACTTGAGGATCATGCCTATTCCTTTTCTGGTCACTGCTAGTCCAAACTGCAGGCCAGGGTCTAGAACAAGGCTGTGGGATAAATTCTTTTTCTTTCTTTCTTTCTTTCTTTCTTTCTTTCTGTCTTTCTTTCTTTGATATTTTAATGAGAAACTAATTCACAACTATACATAACCCCAAACACATTTTATCATTTGAAATTCACATATCACTGAATTTTGTAGAGCAGCTTTACACCATAATAATAATAATAATAATAATAATAATAATAAGTTGTAGAGCAGCTTTACATAATAATAATAATAATAATAATAATAATAATAATAATAATAATAAGTTGTTGTTGTTTATACCCCGCCCATCTGGCTGGGCTTCCCCAGCCACTCTGAGCAGCTTCCAACAAATATTAAAATACAGTAATGCACCAAACATTAAAAGCTTCCCTAAGCAGGGCTGCCTTCAGATGTCTTCTAAAAGTCTGGTGAATGTACTGGAGGAAAAAATGCATTAAATGTATAAATCCATGAAGTAATATACATTAGGGAAAAATTGCTTGCAAAAATGTGTATCTGAGTCAAAACTGTATACCAAGGTGTTGGGGGGAAATTGTACTAAAAATGCTACTAAATTTTCATGAGGATTTATTAAATGGGCACACTGCTGTGGAAATGTGGAGGATTTAAGACTGGAAAAATAAGAAATGGAAAGAAACCAAAACAGACAAATTTTTCCACATGCCCCTAATGTGTGGATGGACCAAGGCTTATCCGGAACAGTAGAATCCACATCCTTTCAAACAGTCCTATAGATGAGGTTAATGGATATGGTTTGTACTAGTTGGGGGGGGGGAGTTTAGACAGCACCAATGACACAATGATCAACAATTAAAAACCCTTTATATTTTGAGCATATATATCTGCCAAATGGGAATGAAATACAGTACCTATAAAAATGAATGAGAGCAGAAGCTATAATGGATTTTCCATATAAACGCTGAAATAAATTGCTAGCACAGAACTGTTTGTCCTATGACTTGCCATAAAATAATGGGGAGGTAAATGCACACATTGAGCACCTGCAGACTTGAGGCTCTCCATTTATTGCAGTAGAAGACTGTGTACAAAGACTGGACCTCCACACCAAAAACAGTACCAAAGCTATTCAGAAGAGATTGCTGGCTTGGAGTAAGACTTTCTTGCAGATGAGCTATATCAGGGGTCTGCAACCTTTAAGGCAAAAAGAGCCACTTGGACCTGTTTCCGAAGAAAAAACAACTGGGAGCCGCAAAACCATTGCATGCGCGCTGCTGCCCTCCGATCTGAAAGCGGGCGGGAAGGTGACGTCGGGACGGTGCGTGACTAACGCACACACCGTCCCCATGTGACGTCACAGCCAGTACAGCGCCCGCCACAGTGGGGAGTGTTGGGGCACACAATGCGCCTCCTCCCCTCGCTAGTATCCACCCCGGAGCCGCGGCAAAGGTGTAAAAGAGCCACATGCGGCTCCGGAGCCGCGGGTTGCTGACCCCTGAGCTATATCCTCCTGGAAGAATGCCCCTGCCTATTATTATCAAAACAAGGATAGATTTTCCTCTTATGGGTTTTAGAATTAGCTTCTAGGAAACAACAGTTTATAACGCTGGAATTGTTTCTATGAACTAAATTCAGAAACAACCTTTACACCATGGTGATAATCTAATGCACAGTTATGGGCACATAAATTCCACTGAGATCAATAGGCTTAATTGCACCTAATTCTGCTGGTTCACAGCCAAAACTATATGAAAATGGAAGCTACTCATTATTGTTGTGTGCGCTTTTCTCTATATATTTAATTTCAGTTTAATTGTGGCATCCAGTGTTGACCTTCCCATACTTTGGCCAATACCACAATTCTTTTCATAACTTTCTCTATTAAGGTATAAGATATTTATCCACAGAGTTCCTGTTGTGCTACATAAGGCAATTAGAGGGATTTAAAAAATCAGTCAAAAAGTGGGCTGACATTTTAAATAATAGCATTTGGATTGATCCAGGCCACCATAGGCCTAATGCCCGTGCTTGGAGATATCCCTATTAGGGTAAGAATAATCTTATTTCATCCTTACTGCCACAGTGGACACACAGAGATGCGCAGTACTAAGGTGCTTTGAAGCTCAGGCATCACCAAGCGGGAATCTCCTGTTTCATCTTCACACAAAGTGAACATTCCCACCAAGAACAGAAATTAGATTCCAGAACACTTACCCAAGAAACGAAGATGGGCTGAGAGATTATATGCAAATCCTTCGGGTATAAAAGAATAATCAGCTTCGTCTTCTGGAGTTACATCATCAATGGTTAGTTTATGGATTCTGATATTGCAAAAATACAAAATACAAGCTTTGTTTGGGTCCACTCACCTCTGTACAGGACAAATCCCATCCCCAGAGGAGATGGATAGGTAAGAAAGAATGCCACATGGATATATATGTATGCATATTCTATATTATAATAAATAAATAGTGTGGAACCTATATCACAAACTTTATTAAGATGTCACTTCATTCAAATCAACTTGACTAGTGTTTCAATCCCGTGAACTGCAGGTGCGGCACCTGTGCTCAAAGAGATCCTTATAAGGCATACGAAAAGCCTAATTTCACTCCTCCTCCATGGTATCCATACACAAACACTGTGCTGAATCATTACAGGTCATGGTAGGGAATAGGAAGTGTCTGAGTGTGCCTTCAGCACACTTGTGTCTCCCTCTATGCTCTGCTTAGTGAAGGAATTCACTTTTCTTGGCCAGGTTGAAGGAGAAAAACTTGAGAACTGTAGACACACCTCCCATTCCCTATAACAACCTTGCATACTGTCTGCACATACATGTCACAGAATAGGAGAATCCATCCTTCTATGGACTGCAATGGGCTTGGTTGAGCTCTAGGTATATTACTATATGTTTGAGGGCATTTCATAAAGTAGCAGCCATTTCCAGTATACATTATGGGCAATTGTATTACCACAAATGCCACAGTGACCGGAATGCAAAAATCGTCAGCCTTCACAGGGGCTTGTCTGAAAACTGGAGAAAGATCTGTTCCCAGAGATTCGTGAATCATTCACTGTAACATAACCACACCCTTTGTACAACTCTTCCAAACTAATACACACACACTCCTCACGTCAATTTAAACACCCACAAAGCACAATACAAAGGCATTCCCAGATATCTCCTTACCATTCAGAGGGAAGGCTGCATTCTCCCTCTGAGTAAAATTAGTATATAATATTGGGTTATATACAACTGCTCTCTCTCACCACATACCATCTTATCACATATTCTCTCCACCCGAAGGAAAGTACTACTACTAACACCACCAATTTATTATTGCTACTTCTATTACTATTAGCAGCTTGTTACTCAAGCAACTTACAGCACCCTGGCTTAATTTTCTGAAGCACGACTTACCTGCCAATATGAGAGATTTTAGTCCGCTCATTTGGAATCACCTCCTTCCCATTTTTCAGCCAGATGCCTTTCACATTCTCGTCAGAAACCTCACACTTGAACACAGCCTGGTCCCTTGCCTTCACCGTCAGGTCTGCAATACTTTGGTACACCTCCAGCTTCTTCTCTGAGATCACGAATTTTGCGGATGGAGCAACACAAACACCAGAAGGTCAGAGGTCAACCAAGCACCGAAGCTGTGGATGTGTCTTTTACAAAAAGAAGAGGCTAAAGGAACTGTTTTGGGAAAGGTGAAATAGGAAGAGACATCCAGAGCACGTGGGACTTTAACAGGACTTGATAAGCAAGCACCTGTTGTTATCAGGATATCTATTACATCCGGCACATGGGCCTAACAATCCCCATAATATGCTTTGAAGGCCTGCACAATTAGCTGTCCTACAATTAGCCATCTAGCTATCGGCCGTTTCCCGGCCACAAAGTGGTTTACCAGCCGCCGTACATTATAAAAAAGTTCCTTTTGTATTATAAGTCGTATCTCACCTTGCACGATCAATTCAGCAACAGACTCCCCACCATTAGTCTTTGCTTTGTAATGCCCATTATCCTCCTTGGTGGATTCATTAATGATGAGGTAATGCTTTTTCCCATCCTTTTTGAACCGGTATTTGAATGCTTCTTCCCGGGTCAGCTCCACTCCGTCCTTCTCCCTACAGGTATGAAATATTGTTACACCCCGCCGTAATGCTCAGCAACAGGGCAGTCGGCTCCTGTTTATATAGCACAAGTTCATGGTCCATGGGTATGTTACCCATGATCTTTGAGGGATTATCAGAAGTAGTGGATGCACCTGTGAACCTGCACATCTAGCCTCAGGTTGGGCGGACAGGATTGTAGACATTTTTTGGTACTTTTGTGCAGGCATGCTCATCAAAATGCTATCTTAGCTTCCCTGTGTGATTCTAGTGAAACCAGATGTCTCCCTGCTTCTTCATATGTAAAATCAGCACAAGTTTATTCCAAGATATGTGGTATGGAAAGAAAAACCTTCCATGTGGATGAAATTTGAATGTAGCAGTCATAGGGCTAATTGTTTATTAATTATTATTATTATTATTATTTCTTCAATTTATTATTCACCCTCCACATAGGGTCCCAGGTTACAATAATATATAGCACACAAACATTATATATGACTGAATATTCACTCTTGTAATAATTTTATGGTTTTGGTTTTCCTTTTCAGAAAGGGAAAAATATTTTCTCAATGCTGATTTCATGTTTGACGCCAACAAGGATTCATTTCTGGTACTCCTGAAATGATGAAGAATGATGTCAGACCCTGAACTATTTTAGAGGTTTGGTGAAAATTTGAGAGTTCTTCCTCTGGCTTTGACTCCATTTAAAGCTGGGACAGCTGCACTTCTACCCTTGTCTGCTGCCCATTCCACAGCTATCAATACTCTATAATGAGTATTTATATTTCAGGGAGCAGCCATGAGCCACAGGATCAGATAGTGGCAGCTGCAATATGTTTTGGGAAGGATTAGATACTCCCATACCCATATACACCCACACACCCCACACAGTATGATATCTCCAGACATCCTTATATGAACACCAAACAACAAATGTACATCTGTGCTATATTTTCACACATGTAATGTACACACAGTCACCAGTTGCATGGGCCTGTTTATCTCTCCCCCCCCCAAAGAACAGATGATAACACTTAAGTTTGATGAATCCTATAAGTATTGCAGGAGCAGCTAGCAGTTTTGTTCTTGCACTCTGGGTTGGCCCTATCATTAGGCAAAGTAAGACAGTGGCCACAGACGGGGGGTAGTGGGGCTCAGCAGATGCTTCTCCCTGGTTGTTTCTGCCCTCCTAGGTCCACACCTTGGTTGTAGGAGCATCTCCACCCCCATTGTTCAGCCCAGACACTGAGGTCCAGCTCTGAGGGCCTTCTGGCGGTTCCCTCGCTGCGAGAAGTGAGGTTACAGGGAACCAGGCAGAGGGCCTACTTGGCAGTGGCGCCCGCCCTGTGGAAAAACCCTCCCGACAGATGTCAAGGAAATAAACAACTATCTGACTCTTAGAATATATCTGAAGGCAACCCTGTTTAGGGAAGTTTTTAATGTTTGATGTTTTATTGTGTTTTTAATATTCTGTTGGAAGCCACCCAGAGTGGCTGGGGAAATCCAGCCAGATGGGTGGGGTAAATAAATAATTTAGTAATGCTTGCTTGTTAATGGCCTGGACTGACTCGCTGGCTAACTTGTGAGGCTATATTGTTTTAGATGTCAGCTGAAAACTATTTTTATTTCAGCAAGCCTACCCAGATATACTGCAGAATTTAGTCATCTATGCTTGTTTCAAAAGTTTTACTGATTCCATCTGTGTTTTTATTAACAATTACCTTATGTATATTTGTTCTAAACAGTTCTGTAGGCTTCGTTTTGGCTGCGTTTTATCACAGCTTTGTGATTTAAGCGGTTTGTAAATCTTTCTAAACAAATTCATAAAAGAAATGAAAACAGACTAAGCAAGCAGGCAGAGAGGGAGCCAGCCCTGTCCACCTTCTCCAGCACGCACCCTGTAAGAGTGTGAGTGTCTGTTGTGTGTGTGTGCATGCGTATGTCACTCTGCTGCCATGACAGATTCTGGTGCCACTTTTGATGCATTGCGGTATTTGTTTGATCAGGCAGTAAGCAGCTATCATGTAGAGAGGTGAGCAAGTGTTGCTAATAGAACTGTCTAGGGCAAAGAACCTGCCCTGCACCTGCTCCAAGCTGTCCTCAAGTTCAGTGGAGGACACTGTCCCGTTGCCAATGTTCAAGTAAGACTCAAGTGCCAGTTTGGTCAGCTTCTTTTGTGTAACGAGGAGCACCCTCTTGCCCTTTTCCTCAGGAAGGGCTGGCTGACACATTAGAACAGCCACATGGCACCACACATCAGTTGTAAGGCAACGATGGGGGTTGTTGGGGTGGGGTTTCCACTGCAGTACATTTACTTGATTTTAATGGTTGTTTTCTGCTTCACTGAATTTTGTATTGTGCCTTGTGAACTGCTTTGATATTTTTTTATGAACAAAAAGCTGTATTTAAGCTTTTATAAAACAATAAAAGAAGGTGCAGATTAGCTTGCTATGCAGATAATGATGATGAATTTAAACCCTGTATTTTAATGAGAGTGCACAAGGTGGCTTACATATAAGCAATACCAACAAAACAACAAAGCAACAGCAGTTAAAAAACCCATCTTAGGTATTAAAAAAAAAAGCCTGGGAAACTGCAAAATACTCAACAAAATCAAGATTCTGTGGGTGCCACAACCAACAAGTCCTTCTCTCAGACACCAAACTGGTGCTAAGAGATTCTCTCTGTGAGTGAGCATGGGTGTGGCTGATTTTTAGTGCTTTTCCAGATTGATTTAGGAAGGGGCACTGAGGGTAGAGCATGCCCACTCCACTTCATGGTCATCTGTCTTTTTCTGCTCTGGGCAGCCATTTTGTGTTATGCAATGGCAGCCATTTTGTGACTGGGGCCCTTCTCAAAATTCAAAATGTGCCCACTGACCCAAAGACATTAGCACCCCCTTAACTAAGTAACTTAAGGCAAATAAATAAATCCTTGCACCACACTTCAAATGTGTTATGTTTTCTTTCCTACTTGTAGATCTTCTTAGAAAACCACGACAGCTTTTAGACCTATCTTTAAAATGGAATGTGAGGGTCTGGCCTTGGGACCAGTTAAAATATCTTTCTGGCCTTGGGACCCCTTCCTCTGCTTATTGCCTGTTCTGTCTTCTCTCTTTGGTCATGCAAGAGGGGTGATGGGCACTTGCGTGATAGTTTTGAGCCCCTAGGACTCTGGAGGGCAATTGTTCTCGTTTCTTAGTCATTCAGGAAGTAGGAACCCCCATTACTTCCCAGCTCCTTACCACTTCACAGTAGCCCCTTCTTCTGAGACTTCAATTTCAAACTCCACTCTTTCACCAACCATGACCACCTGGTCTTCCAGAGAATGAGTAATCAAGACAGGAGGCTCTAGAAATGGGGAGGAAACCTAATTTCAGAGAGAGAGGAATGCAGAGGAAAACAAAAACCCTTGGAACTCTCATCCAGCTTTCCCAGCTGATGGTCAGCTGTAGCTATATGAATAGCAGGTCCTTACACTCCCACAGTTCTTTCCAATTTGGCAGAGATGCCAAATTACATAACTGACTTTCTTACATAAACCATTTCCCTTCATTTCTTTGTAGCTATAAATCAGAACTTTGGCACACTTGACTGTTCTTTGTAACCTAAGACTGCCTAAATCCTCCCTTAAAACTAAAATGTAGAAAATTCTGGCGTAAACCAGAATAAAGTCTCAAAAGAAAGAGAATGGGAAGGTGGAAGGGAAGAAGCAGTTAAGTGTCTGAGTCCCTTCAAATGAAAATGTTGGGCTCCACTGGCACAACAGGACTTCCATTTCCTCTCCTACCCCTACACAACCCTCAAAATCTGCTACAGACCAATTTGCTGGACCCTTCTCTGATCCCAATAAAATGGTGGTTATGAATTATGCTTACCTCTGACAAAGAGTTCTGTGAAAGTCTTCTCCTCTCCAATCACACACTGATATGCTGCATCATCAGCCAGTGAGCAGTGGTTGATGGTCAGAATCCTCTTGTTCCCAAGAGCCTCAAAAATGTATCTGGTGAAATGCAAAGAGAATTCAAAGGTATCAAAAAAGAAGGAGTTCCTAAATCTTCATCACCCTGTCTTCTATCATGACACAAAGCAGAGTTTTTGACTAGATGCCCCCATCCTGGTGTGGTTAAGTGGGAAGACGCACCTTATCCCTTCCTCCCTTTGCCTTCCTGAAGGCACACAGAGCTCCAACAGAAGTAATTTACCCCTTGGGACATGCATAGACAAACATTATGGACCAAACAACAGTGATGTTGATAATGGGCTTATTGTATAACAACTTTGCCAGGGTATCGTAAAGAAAGGCAAATTAACTGAATCACAAATGGGAAAGCATGACATGAGAACTTACTTGCTAAGAGACAGACCAGTGATTGGGTTCAGTTCCAGGTGCAGAGATTGAAAGAGGGGGAAATAAAATCAGACAGTCATTAAAAATCTGCCTATTAATTCAATATCCTCCCATCCAATTATATCCACTACATTAGACCCTTCATTATTCTCTCCACTTTTCTTTCTGATAGACCCTAATTTTCTTCTTTTCCCCCTTCTAATAATGACTTGAACTTCTATAGCCCACACTTTTCCATTAGTATTTATTGCTTTGTTTAAATACCCGCCGCTGACTTGGATCTCTTGCCCATTCTTCAGCCATTTCACTTCATCATCTGGGTTAGCAAGTTCCACCATTAATTTGATCTTCTGTCCTTTGTCAGTCTGGTAGGCAGGTTCCAGTCTCTTGGCAAAGGCTGGGGAAGAAACAGTTTATGTAATCAAACTCTGCCCACAGGGGTTAGCTCAGTCAGTAGAGCATGAGACTCTTAATCTCAGGTTTATGGGTTCAAGCCCTACATTGGGCTAACGATTCCTGCAGGGGGTTGGTCTAGATGACCCTTGTGGTCTCTTCAAACTCTACAATTCTACGATTCTTCAAATACTGCTAATTGTGCATTGTAATTTTGAGTGGGGGAAAAGGACCAGGAGACATGTAATACCCATTTCATCTTCCTATATTTTAGGGCTTGTCCACACAACAATTTAGCACAGTACTATCTTAGTTTAAAGCTAATGGACAGTGACTGGTAGGGATGGGGGAGGAATTTGATTCAGTTCAAATATAAAGGCAAATCTATCTGATTCACATTTTCTATAAAAACATGTGAACTGAAACCCACCCATTAACATTCTCCAAATGTAGCAGTGCAGTTCTCCAGGCACTGATGTGTAAAAAAATACATAAAGTAGGGTAAAAGATGCACAAATTGTGTATTTTGGTGAAAATAACATACAAAAATGCATTATATAAGGATAAATTGCTTTGCTAAAATATGATTATTATGCAAAATTGCCCCCCCCCCATATGTTATATTTGTACTAAAGGTAAAGGTAAAGGTACCCCTGCCCGTACGGGCCAGTCTTGACAGACTCTAGGGTTGTGCGCCCATCTCACTCAAAGAGGCCGAGGGCCAGCGCTGTCCGAAGACATTTCTGGGTCACGTGGCCAGCGTGACATCGCTGCTCTGGCAAGCCAGAGCCGCACACGGAAACGCCGTTTACCTTCCCGCTAGTAAGCGGTCCCTATTTATCTACTTGCACCCAAGAGTGCTTTCGAACTGCTAGGTTGGCAGGCGCTGGGACCGAACAACGGGAGCGCACCCCGCCGTGGGGATTCGAACCGCCGACCTCTTGATCGGCAAGCCCTAGGCGCTGAGGCTTTAACCCAAATTTGCACTAAAACGCTGGTGAATTATCATGAGGACTTAAAAAAAACCAATCAGAAGCTGATGTAGAAATAAGGAGAACTGAACTTAAGATTGGAAAAATGAGAAATTGAGAGAAACCAACATTGACAGGTTCACCCACCCCTAGTAACTGGGCAGAGGCTTAATTATAATGTCTACTTCCCAACTTTCTGCTTTATGTGTTTTAATGACAGTTACCTATGTTCTCAGCTAATTAATATCTTCAAATCATTATTGGATTATGGTAAACCACGACTCTCTTCCCTTATTCCATTTCTTCTGCTGAAGCTGCATTCTTCCACAAGACTTGCCAGAAGCACCCACTATTATCTCTTAATTTCGTATACTTCCTTTTAATGGCTACCTTTCTCATCTTAGTTCCTCATTTCTAATTCTCTAGAACCTACTGTTCTTTTCTTGATAGTAAATTGAAGCATGGGAACTGACACATACATGTGAAACGGTATTTCACCCCCCCCCCCCCATGGAAGAGTCTGAAAGCTGCTTCATACATTGTATTTTTTTTTAATAAATTTTTTATTGAGTTTTACAATAAACACAGAACAACAACAAACAAGAAATTACACAACAAGAAAAACTAACAAAGAAAAAACACTACAACACACAAACACAAAGCAATAAAGAATAAAAAATATTAATAACAATTTCTGTCTCCTTATACTCTTTTCATTAACTTATTTCCCCGACTTCCCCAGACCTCCCTTCTCTGTATTCCCAATCATATATTGTGTCCGCAAATTCTTTCCCTCTGTCATAATTTAATCTTATAATCATCTTAATGTATAATATATAATTACTTTTCCTTATATATAAAGATGTTGGATCTTTTTCTATTTACTTTTTTACTAATAACCATTTATAATCAATCTGATGTCATCAAACATTCCTTATCTTATAATATTTCTGTAAGCTGCTTCATACATTGTATTCCCCCCTAAAAAAGAGGCTTTTCCCATGAAGGAAAAAAGAAGAGAAGCAATCATGTTCTCTTACCTGTGCTTTTCTTCTCCTCCTTCTTCATGCGCTTGAGACGCTTCAACATACCTCGCAGATCTGTGATACCATATTGGAAAGCAATTTTCTCATATTCTGATGCAGGAGCTTTCCGGAGGATTTCCCACACATCAACATCTGGCTGTGCTTCAGTTTTTGCCTCAATTCTGTAGAAAAGGGGCATATAGAACATTTTCTCATAAGGGACTTCAAATAGCCTGCCTATTAGATTGTGTCTCTACTGCATAAATTCCTATTTATATTAAAATACCTGTCAGTTTAGGGGACTCATTGTCGGTGAGGTGCTTAAGGCATAGAAAGACTAAGTGCCTTGGTGAAGATCAGATAATGTGTCAGAGTTAATGAGGGGACCCTTATTTTCAAGTTCCTAAATCAATTCCTTAACAACAATACCAGTTTCCTCTATCTTGCAACAGGGGTCATGGAGACCATGATGTTAGGCAACAGGTGAGTTTTCTGTGTGGCTTTAGGGTGTGAGTTTTGAGTGAGAAAGCTCCCTTGACTTACAATTCTTAATTATATAGGAGCTCATTTGTTTAATGACTATGAAGGGGAATATAAGTATCAAAAATAAATAATTTGGCTTTTCCGTCTTGCGAGTAGAAAGTGTCAATTTGTCTTCAAAATGAAACAGGCATTTATCGACCATGTACCGATTTTAAAAACAAATAGATGGAAGAAACTAGATAGGAAGATAGCAACTTTGGGCCCCCTGAGCTGATAATTCACTTAAACAGTTTAGGCATCTTCTGGGCACATGAATCTGTTTATATTCTTTTTGTGAATCTATTTATTAACAAAAACAGCAGTCATGTAAGAGACTGATTAACAGCTAGCAGAGGCGAGGGAATGGAAAGCTTACCGATGTACTGAGCGCAAGAAGCTGCTGGACTTGAGAACGATGCAGAGAAGCATTTGGATGAGCATGCAGCATCGCCATGAGCAAGAAAGAGGGCAACATGTGTTAGCATTAGCGCCATTACTAGAAGAAGGCAGCCATTTGTTGGTAAGGACTAAGGATTTACTACAATGAAAAATGATGGTAAAGAAGCCACAGCACACATTAAACAATCCAGTTCTACATAAGTCTTAGGTTGTGTACATAAAAAGGTAAAGGTACCCCTGCCCGTACGGGCCAGTCTTGACAGACTCTAGGGTTGTGCGCCCATCTCACTTAAGAGGCCGGGGGCCAGCGCTGTCCGGAGACACTTCCGGGTCACGTGGCCAGCATGACAAAGCCGCACCTGGCGAGCCAGCACAGCACACGGAAACACCGTTTACCTTCCCGCTAGTAAGCGGTCCCTATTTATCTACTTGCACCTGGAGGTGCTTTCGAACTGCTAGGTTGGCAGGCACTGGGACCAAACGATGGGAGCACACCCTGCCGCGGGGATTCGAACCGCCGACCTTTCGAACGGCAAGCCCTAGGCGCTGAGGCTTTTACCCACAGCGCCACCCGCGTCAGTTCTACATAAGTCTTAGGTTGTGTACATACTACACCTCTAAAGGACATTTGAAACGCATTTCACCCTCAGAGAATTCTGGGCACCATAGTTTATTAAGAGCCGCTGGGAATTGTAATTCTGTGAGGGGTAAACCACAGTTCCAAGAATTCTTTGAGAAAAAGAATATGATTTAATGCAGGCACCCCCAAACTCGGCCCTCCAGATGTTTTGGGACTTCAGTTCCCATCACCCCTGAGCACTGGTCCTGTTAGCTAGGGATGAAGGGAGTTGTAGTCCCAAAACATCTGGAGGGCCGAGTTTGGGGGTGCCTGCTTTAAAGGTATAGTGTGTTCACGGCCCTACATTTATAACAACCTAGAGGGACCACGTGAGGTACAGCTTTGTTGGAAACAGGCCTCATTTAGGGTAATGGGAATATATCATGTATATGTAGTCTTTCATTTTTTCATTTCCGATTTTGGAAAGCGTACTACTCAAGTGGTCTCACATAGCCAAGAACAAGCATAAATGTAGCAGAAGCTCCTAGGAAGAGGTTTCTTTTTTAATTATAATGTGCATCAATGGACCAGTCACAGCACAATTTATGCAGTAGGGTTTAGGACTTTGCTCAGCCTACAATCAGTGAACTTGGTTTGTAAAGACAGAGAAAATCTGATTAAAACAAGAATCTAACTAGCTTGCAATGCTAGATCGACATTTCCATTTCAACTCCTGTCCAGCTATCCCTGACAATTTGTTTTGGTGGAAAGAAATGAAACACTTGGGGAGTCATAGACTGCAGATATTTTTCAGGGTATCCATCCTAATGGCATACCAAGTGATTATATGGCTCTTCGTGCATGAAGGAGACAACAGACTGTACTCACTGTCTGTGCCCCCAACCTCCATGCGTTCAGATGAAGGTATGTATGAAATCCTATGTAGAGTCAATTTTTATACATCAATGCTGTGTCCATGAGATTGGGAACCATGCAGAAGGCAGGGCCCCTGATCAGGCAGATAGAGTCCATTATATTAGTATATATGGAGAATTTATGATGCCAGCATGAAGAGGGCTAATGTCATGCGGATCAGCTTGCCACACAAACAAAGGGAACAGAATGGAAGACAGAGCAATTGCTAAGCTCTAACAGGGCAAGTAATAAGCAAAGGATACCACTAGCTTTAGCCTCCTGCCGATTCTTCCACTGCTTTCTGTTAGTAACAGTTAGAGCTTGCATGACTTTTACAAATAAATGGGCTGATTGTACACCAGGTCTACTCCAAAGCACATTTGACCTGCACAGTCCACCCAGATTGTCCTGTGCCTGACTTGACTTTGTCTGTGCTACAAGTGGAGATATGGAGTTGGGGGTCACAAGAATAATTTGCACTAGCACGGGTTTATGTTGGAACACAGGATTTCTTCGAAACACTAGCCTTCCCACACTGGCTCCAACTAGTCACTCTATATTGGGAAGGAGGGGTATTAGATGCAGCGAGAACACCACAGTTTACCCATGAACTTGGAGGCATTGAGGTGTTTTAGACAGAACCTGTTCCACACAAAGTAAGCTGTCAATGTGTTCTAAACATGTGCGGGAGAGTTAAAAATAGTTGCACACACGCCAGCGATGGGCCTTTCCTATCCTATTACCTTAGACTGATTCAGACCTCTCAGCTGTCACCTCCTTCAAGGTCTCCCTTCACCATCCCATGTCAAAGCAGAGTGACAACTGTTCCCTTTCCTCCCAACCTCTTTCTGGCCTATGGCACCTCTGTGTCAATGTCATCTAAATGATTCTGCCATTAAATAGAGGTCCACACTCTGGAACAATATGAATAAAGTTTTACCCTTTCCAGCAGGAGCTCCAGGAACAGCGTCACTTGCTGATTAACTTGGGAGAGATCCATGGTTGTGACAACTGCAGGACATATCCTGCACCTATGGGGAGTTCTTTATCATGGATTTCCTCTGTCTACTTGCATTTCTATCCTTTGAAGAAACATTGCACATTTCCTGCAACACCACTAGAATGGAATATAAATCCAGGAACGCCTTTGATACTCTGCTGCAGCAAGTATTAAAACGGAAACCTTCATCTTCTGAATTAAATAATTCACAGTAATGGCTAGTTAACAAAGGCTGGGAAATTAAGCACAATAAACCAGAAATAAGTCCTGCTGATTACTTCTAAGGACCAAACCAGACATGTCACCGTTCACAGAATTAGCAGTTTTTTTTATGGTGAATGGCAGGCAGAGGGCACCCAATCTAGCTTGGAACTCAAGTGGGAGGGTGTAGGGGACAGAATGCAGTAGACGGAATGCAGGGAACAAAGGGTTAAAGCCCCCCTATTCCTCTGTCTGCATTTCAGTCTGGATTGAGACCACACTACCTGCTAATATAATATAATACTAATTGTGTGAATGGTGTCACTTCTTCTTTTGTCCTAGACAAACGAGAACTAGGCTACACACCAGTCATGTACAATTCCTCCAAGTTTTGAAATGATTCTCTCTCTAACTGTGAGTTAATTATGTGCCATCAGATGGAAGGCGCTATTCAGCATATTATTAATCTCAGGATATAAAGTTATAGTCAGTGTAGTAAGTACTACTAAGTAAGTAGTTCCATCAGACAAGGATTTGAAACTTTAACATAATAAATTAACTTTTCAATCAATTTTAGAATCGCACCAATTTATTCCTTGGTGAGATATGCTTGAATAATAGGATGGAGATGCTAAAATATCAAGACCTGTATGACCACTGTATCAAAAAAATAAAATGAAAGGCAAAGTTTCGTATTAAACAGAACTTGGCATCAATTTCTGGTCCATTGGCTTATACTATGACCACACATCTCAAATCGGCACACCTGAACTAAGATCCAGTCAAAACACCACTGGATCAGCATGGGATCTGGTCACAGGGAAGATGCTATTTCACTGATAAATATTATTGTAAATCAATTTACTTCATTGGGGATGTTTTAGGATTGCATTGAATCCAAAAACACGGTCAGCAAACTCTTTCCACCTTTGATGAGGAATTCAGTAGGGAAATAGGAGCACCTCAGTTGGTTAAGGGACCTGAGAAACGTCTGCATAATCCAGTAGGCAGAGGAACAAGGTTGGACGTTATGCAGGGTTGCAATGACATGGCCGACACTCTGGGGCGGATGCATTGAGATAACTCAAAGTTCTGGATAACAGCATTTCTACAGCTTGGGGAGAAAAATAAATGAAAATCCTGTCCTAATTTTAAAATTGCTTCAAAAGTGATAATTAGAATATTCATGAAAGTAAACTAACTGCTTTCCATCTGTATTAACTGGATTTTAAAATAATGTCATGGGAAACCTATGATATTCCAAGTTTTCAAAAAGAAAAGAAAAAGGGGAGGTTTGTACGTTCTGCAAACCCCATAGCCTTTTAACTTCCCCTGTTCCATGCAGTTCACACAGGAAAAGAAATAAAATCTTACTCTCTGTTCCAGACATCAGAATTCCAAGATATGTTGCCAGATGGAAGACACAACAGGACAGCAAAGTACAGACAGGAAGATTATAAGGCAGAGAGAGAGAGAGAGAGAGAGAGGCAGACGAAGAAGAGTAAGGGAAGAGGAGACAAAGAAAATGAAAATATATATAAGGAGTCAGAATGAAAAAGAAATCTTAATCAAAGCTGATAATTCTTTGTTACAGACTATGAGTCTCATCCCCTTTCTCTGCACCCCCACCAGTTGCTCAATAATTTCTGGAACTTGTTTCCTCCTCCCAACATGAGACCGTAAAACAGTTTCTGCAGAGTGACGTTTCTCCTGTTTGTTCTCTGTGCACAAAAAAAGAGAGATCACTTTTCTTTTGGTCCTAAAAAGCTTCAGTTTCTTCCCTCTTCGCAAACTGAATAATTAAGCACATGCACAATGAGCAAAAGGGACTCCCGCATTAGTCAGGTAATTTTCACAGACCATACGGATTGCCACAGCTGACAGGCTTGAGAGACCTAGTACAACCACGTAAACACAAATGTAAGAATGACAAAGACAGTTACTCTAGATCAGCCTCTCTCAACTTGGGTCCCTAGATGTTGTTGGACTACACTCCCAATGCCCCTGACTGCTGGCCATGCTGGCTAGTAATGATGGGAGTTGTAGCCCAACAACATCTAGGGTCCCAAGGCTGAGAAAGGCTGATCTAGACCTTTAGCCTTTTGTACCATCATTTTACAGATGGCAGCGTGCTCACCTCTTTCTCAGCAAGGCACTGAAATCCAACTCTCTGCCTTCTTCATGTCCATCCGCACTGTGCAGTATAG
The DNA here is from genome assembly GCF_965153285.1 of Podarcis tiliguerta. Classification (NCBI taxonomy): domain Eukaryota; kingdom Metazoa; phylum Chordata; class Lepidosauria; order Squamata; family Lacertidae; genus Podarcis; species Podarcis tiliguerta. The sequence goes on from NC_139534.1 coordinate 86,404,956, forward strand.
CAAGGAGCATTAATAAGAAACAGAACAGAAACAGAATGCAGTAAAAGCAGAAACAATAAGTTCACACAAAGATGTAGATTAAAGCATCTTCATGCTGAAGATAAAAGTCAGATAAGTGTCACATGCATTTTAAGAGACCCCTCCCCACACAAAAAAGTGATATACTTCTGCTGATCCAACATTAGTAGCATAGAATTTTGTGATTATATAAGTAAGGTAAAGGTAAAGGTACCCCTGCCCGTACGGGCCAGTCGTGTCCAACTCTAGGGTTGTGCGCCCATCTCACTTAAGAGGCCGGGGGCCAGCGCTGTCCGGAGACACTTCCGGGTCACGTGGCCAGCATGACGAAGCTGCTCTGGCGAGCCAGCACCAGCGCAGCACACGGAAACGCCGTTTACCTTCCCGCTATAAAGCGGTACCTATTTATCTACTTGCACTTAGGGGTGCTTTCGAACTGCTAGGTGGGCAGGAGCTGGGACCGAAAGATGGGAGCTCACCCCGCCGCGGGGATTTGAACCGCCGACCATGCGATCGGCAAGCCCTAGGCGCTGAGGTTTTACCCACAGCGCCACCCGCGTTCCACATTATATGAGTACCGCTTCTCTAAAAGTGACTTATGTACATATTTTGTTCAGGCTAAAATGCAGTTAGGCCTTGTTTTCTCTGATCCCTCAGGATAGGAAAGATCTTGCATGCAGTAAACCACATCCACACAAAATGTTACACTTCCTACAACAGGCCATCCTGTGTTGACAGGAGAGAGCAGGAAGAATTGAGGAAACAGAAGCCTGTTTGACTCAAATTATAGTCCAGGAAAACCACAGTATTTTGCTTCCGTTATTGTTTCAGACCTTACCCACATAAACTATCCCAGAGTTGTTCTTGCCTTGGGCATCCATATATTGCTATGGGGAAAGTGAAAAAATAATACAATAGCCCAAACCAATAAAAAAATTAACTAGAATGAAATTCAGCAGTTTATCAGCCTCAAAGGGTAGATGAAACAGGTAAGTGTCAGTTTCCAAAAAGCTGCCAGTGATGAAGGCAAACATTACTCCCAAGGACAGTATTCTACATTATTGTAGCTAACTGCTAAGAAAGCCCTTATCCTAGTTTATACCAACCTAGAATCACAAAAAGAATGGAACTCTATTGGGGGGGAAACAGGGCTTCTGTGGCAGTTCTCAAAATGCAGGGTCGTAGTGGTGAAGATGTGAATGGTGAAATCCATGCATATTCAAGAGAAATAGGTGAATACAAAAAGCATTCATGCAGTCACTAAGAAAGCACCATTTCATGCCATACTGTGTGTCCAGAACACTCTCTTCAAGGAAATGAATCTGTCTCTCATGGATGCCACTGCTCCCTCTCCCAATTGCTCCATCTGTGGTATTTTATCTTGTTAAGTCGCTTTGAAACTTTATTTTGTAAAAAGCAAGTAACAAATGTGATAAATTAATAAATACATGGCTTGTGATAGCCATACTAATTCAGGGACTATATGCTAAGGCTCCAATCAGCAGTATAGCTGGTGGATTTAAAGGTATGCATGTGTTCCAAAGGACAAGCATTTTAATTAATCAGTGTTAAATTTCTATAAAAGTTAAAGGTAAAGGACCCCTGACAGTTAAGTCCAGTCGCAGACGACTCTGGGGTTGCGGCGCTCATCTCGCTTTACAGGCTGAGGGAGCCGGCCTTTGTCCACAGACGGTTTTTCCGGGTCATATGGCCAGCATGACTAAGCCGCTTCTGGCGCAACAGAACACTGAAACCAGAGCAGTGCACGTAAACGCTGTTTACCTTCCCGCCGGAGTGGTACCTATTCATCTACTTGCACTTTTTGGCGTACTTTCGAACTGCTAGGTTGGCAGGAGATGGGACCAAGCAATGGGAGCTCATCCCATCATGGGGATTCGAACTGCTGACCTTCTGATCGACAAGCCCAAGAGGCTCAGTGGTTTAGACCACAACACCACCTGTGTCCCATTTCTATACTACCCATCAACTAAGTCCTTTGGTTCGTTTTTACACACAAAATTTAGGCAGCGTGGCCATTGAGTGACAGTTCATCATGAAGACCGAGGCTGAACACCAGATTAAATGTGGCTACCTGGCGAAAGCTCCAGTCATCCGTCTCCCTCCTCCCACCATGCTCCTGAATAAGAGAGTCACAAAACACAGAATTCAGTTGGGCACAACTTCACTTAGTCCCAACAGCATTTTCTTACTCAACATCTTCCCAACTTCAACAGACAAACACCTAGGGATTCTAAAAGCAGCACATTTGCAAAGGAAGTTTTATTCTGTGAATAATCGCAAGGCAATATTCAAATTAACCGGGTGGTGGGAATTGTCTCCAAGTAGATTGTGACTCTGAGCTAGCAAGGGATCAGAACCTTATTTCTCACAACCCCAAGTTCAGTTAAGCAGAGCTAGGTGTTAAAGGCATATGGATGGAATTTAAAGAGACAGAATTCACAGTCCTTTCACATAAAAGTCCTGGTTATCCCAGTCTTTCTTTCTTTCAGCAGCCCATTTAAGGGCAAAGAAGTGCCTTTTTGTCGTCACAGCTTGGGGTTGTGAGAACTAAACAATGAGGAGCCATAAACCCTTGCCAGCCTCCTACTAATCCTCCAGGGACCCATCAGTATATTCTGATCTACTTTTGTTTACCCTGACCTAGCCAATGGAGTCTCTATCAGCCTTGCATGATTTGGATGGGGGCACATTTTTCATATCCATTTTGTGATGCAGATGGGTTGCACATCCTCACCTGTTTTCTACGACTTTGACCCGGAAACTACAACTAATCCAGAATGCGGCAGCTAGACTGGTGACTGGGAGCGGCTGCCGAGACCATATAACACCGGTCTTGAAAGACCTACATTGGCTCCCAGTACATTTCCGAGCACAATTCAAAGTGTTGGTGCTGACCTTTAAAGCCCTAAACGGCCTCGGTCCAGTATATCTGAAGGAGCGTCTCCACCCCCATCGTTCTGCCCGGACACTGAGGTCCAGCTCCGAGGGCCTTCTGGCGGTTCCCTCACTGCGAGGGGCCAAGTTACAGGGAACCAGGCAGAGGGCCTTCTCGGTAGTGGCGCCCGCCCTGTGGAACGCCCTCCCATCAGATGTCAAAGCGATAAACAACTACCTGACATGCAGAAGACATCTGAAGGCAGCCCTGTTCAGAGAAGTTTTTAATATGTGACATTTTAGTGTATTTTTCATCTTTGTTGGAAGCCGCCTAGAGTGCAACACTTTCCTGTGTCTAAAACTACCATTGGATCGTGTTTACACAGAGGTGGGACATATTTGATATTAGCAACCATGTTTACTTCCCCCAAAGTGTTCACTCACATTAGACCAGTACATTTCTGATGATACTCACCCTCGTCGGAGTGCTGAGCGGAAGTCCATCTCCCCTGTTGCAGGTGCCTCTGAAACAACATAGATTGCAAAAAGAAAAATTGTAGTAATGAAAATATATTTGCATCCAAGGCACCAACAGCCACACCTGAAACATTCTCAAAATCTTCCCCTCAAAAAACATGTTCATACCTTTCGTTTTGGTTATTAACTTGGAGGCTGAATAAATTATGTTTTTGTGTTCACCACAGCACCTTCCTATAGGTGTCTACTCTACTCACAACCACAATGGGACTACACTGGTGAGTGTGTATAGATTTCAGCCTTGGGGGCTTTCTCTTTTATAGTTCTGGCATTGATTTTTCCTTCCTTTTCTTCTAGCTGTCCCCACTGGGAAAAGCTGAGCAATCATACCCCCATTTTGCTTATGTTCTAGTTCTCATTCTTCTTTTTCTTCTTTTAGCAACGTAGTTTTTATTAATTTTTATTTTTAAACTGATTGACATGCCTGCACTAAGGTATATCTTGGTTTACATTAGAGCATATGACCTGCAACAATTACATAAAATTAAAATAAAAAAATAAACAATCAGATAAACGTTTCAGGATATATTACCAAAGTTGTGCCAAAGGGGATGAAGTAGGTTATTGGTTTGTTTATGTTCTTGTTTTTAGTGCGCATTTAGTGTTTTTTATCTTCTATTTTTGTGCTGTGAACAGCCCTGAGATCTTCGGATGGAGGATGTTATGAAAAATTAAATAAATAAATAATAAATATTTGCCAAAATTGTTACAGATATGAAATGATATATAATGACATGTATTGCTTAGACTGGCGACCAACACATGGGAGAACGGTTTGGTTTTATATAGTTTTATATATGTTTCTTTTGGCCTCTTGCAACTTCTTCTAATAATATTGTTTGCCAATTTGCAATATACCATATGTCCATGGTTAATAATTTTTCTTGTAATGGTTAACAGATATATTATAAGTTCCTTGTTTTTAATTTGCAACATATCATGACAAGTTGAGCCAGTCCTGGGGTCATGGGGACTGTCTGCCCATAATCAAATTTATTTCTGTAAATACATTTTTCCTGATTTTTTTCAATTTTTGGACACTCCTACCACATGCATTGATATTCCCCAATAGTGGGACATCCTCTCCAACACATTGGGGAACTGTTTGGTTTTATATAGGCTAGAAACCTAGGTGTTAAATTCCAGCCATACACAATTTTAAGAACTCTTTCTCTGGGGGTTGCCAATATGGTTTTGTATGGCACTTTTGTCCACAGTCTGTTCCACGCCTCTTCTTCAATTTCTAAGCCCCAATTCAGTTCCCACCATCTTCTCAAATTGTGCTGCGAGCAAAATTGAACATCTATAACAGATGTATACAAAGATGGTATTAGTTATTTTGCTTTTTTTGCTATTTTGCCTAAAGGCTATGATATTTGAACAGATGTAATACCGTAAATATTTACCAATATTCTGACACATTTAGGGCCAAATCCTTTTTTTTAACCACTCCAATTAAATACTTTGGTTTCACATAGTCAAATGCTTTAAACATATCTAATGATAAACATACCAGAGGTGATTTTTGTGTCCTATTTGATCTGTTTAAATGTGATTCTTCCTGTATGCATGGCCCTCTCATCAGCGCCTATATTCCCCCCCCCCCCACAATAGGTAAATAGACCACAGCCTAGCTCTCATTGTTCTGGTTTTATACTAAGGTGCTGAAACAACAGTGCACACATTTCATTTGCCTTTTAATCAGCGACAGAAACTTTTGCAACTGAGATGCGTTAAAAGCGGTAACTGCACAATGCCTTTGGAGTAAAACTGTTGGTCAAACTAGTCATCTAAAAATACTACAAGTTCCTGTATTTGAGGGGAGTCAGAGAAATAGGCTCCCAGCACAGTCCTACTTACTCTTTCAAATCTTGTGTGGGGAAGCACTATGTGCGGTAAAATTCATTTTCCCTTCTTTGCACTTCCTCCTTTAGAACTGAACCCAAATAGAGCCATGGTTTATATTCTGACATTTATTTATTTTTTACTTTTGCTGACTTGACTGACCAGGACTAGATGGAGATACAGAATTCATCTCCATTCAATTTGCTTGCAGTCAAGTTCCATTTTTTTTAAGATTGCTTGTTTTAAAACAATTTGCTTGTTTTAAGATTGCCAAGATTAAAAAACCACAACCACAAACAAGACTTGACTTTGATTTTTCAGATAGGTTTGTTAAATTAGACTGCAGAAGAGACAGTTCATCCAGAAACCCTGTCAAGGGTTAGCCTAGTTAATATTCAAATACTTAACAGTTCTCTTAACTGAATCCATTATGATATCCAACATTATGTTTCTTAAAATCTGTTGCAAAGATAGGAAACATTTATTTGTTTTGTTTTAAAATGCATATTTTCTTTCTTTTTTAAGTGTTCAGAAATATGTATTTAAATGAAAAAAGTGTGCAGTTTTACAGATCAATGTGGAAACAGGATGGAACAGACTTATATGTTGATGCATTCAAAAGTGAAATGGAACAGAATAAGACTGATTCACCATTCCTAGTTTGAAGGATCTTGGAAGCTCTTAAATGTATCACTTAAAATAAAGGCAACCCTTTGAATATTAAATATCTCCACAACAGGGGATGTCTGGCAACTCAAATGACAAGTGGGGGAAATCTTTAACTACAGTTAATTGTACCATTTCTCGCTCGCCCACCCAGAAATCTCATTCTTACTTTTTTACCAAGTGGCCTCAGTGATCCCCCTTCCCAGTTTATGTAGCTTTTTCCAATCAGTGCTTATCTCAGAAATATTACCACCATGAAGAAAGTAGGGATAGCTACTCCAGCAATGCAAGGCACCTCTGCCGTTATGAAAAGTCATCTTACCATTGACAACGAGGCTAAAATTACAGCTATCAAACTTGTCCTTTGTAGCTGCTTCACATCTGTATGCTCCTGCATAAGCCATTTTTGCTTCAATGATTTGCATTTCAAAGACATAAATCTTAAAAGAAGAAAAAGAAATAAATGGGCCATTTCACACAAGACATTTTGCATTCAGATCTCCTGCATTGCAGGGGGTTGACTAGATGACAACTCTGTAATTCCACGATTCCATGTGTGTCTGCCTGCCTGCCAAGAGCACTGAATTCCTATTGGTGTCTTTGTGACTCGGCCACAAGATGGAGAAGTGACTGTTGGTAAGTGCATAACCTAGAGCTGGGATGGGTGGAAATGATGCTTCTGCTGGCTGGCTGTCTCTCTCTCCAGTTGTTACACCTCAGATCACACGTTCACCTTAATATGTTTCCTTCTCAAGGTGGGAACATTACATTCACTGCCAAAGTGGCAGGCGAAAGCCTCCTGAAGAAGCCTTCTGTGAAATGGTTTTTAACTATGCACAGTTTTTGTCCAATAGAAAGCGTAGCTTTTAATAAACTTTGTGACACAAGAGGAATGTAGGTTAGCTAGTGTATGCAACTCCTGGCATTTCTACAGCAGAGGAAAGATTCTCTTTAGCCTTGAAACAGCAAAAAAAGTATGCTAAAAATAAAAAGAGGGAAGGGTCAGTCTGTGAGTTGTACCTTGTTATTTCGGTCATAATTCTCATGAAGCTGGAGGTGTTTCCCCACTTTGCTTCCCAGGTCCATCCACTTCCCCTTGAACCATTTCACAGAAGGCTTCTTCAGGAGGCTTTCGCCTGCCACTTTGGCAGTGAATGTAATGTTCCCACCTTGAGAAGGAAACATATTAAGGTGAACGTGTGATCTGAGGTGTAACAACTGGAGAGAGAGACAGCCAGCCAGCAGAAGCATCATTTCCACCCATCCCAGCTCTAGGTTATGCACTTACCAACAGTCACTTCTCCATCTTGTGGCCGAGTCACAAAGACACCAATAGGATCCACAGGTGCCTCTTGCTGGGCTTCTGTAGGAAGAACTGGAAAGCAAATGAAGAAGAAGAGTTTGGATTTGATATCCCGCCTTTCACTCCCTTTAAGGAGTCTCAAAGCGGCTAACATTCTCCTTTCCCTTCCTCCCCCACAACAAACACTCTGTGAGGTGAGTGGGGCTGAGAGACTTCAAAGAAGTGTGACTGGCCCAAGGTCACCCAGCAGCTGCATGTGGAGGAGCGGAGACGCGAACCTGGTTCCCCAGATTACGAGACTACCGCTCTTAACCACTACACCACACTGGCTCATGACCCTGAATGAATGACCCTGGCCTTTGATATCTGAGATACACGGTCTTTAGGACCAGCCCACTACATTGTGTCATGTGTTCCAGATTATAGTGTGGATATTTCATGCTACTTCCAAGCTGTCCACAGTATATGTTTCTACGTATAGAGCTATCCCTTTGAGCTGCTCCATTAACTCTCACTTCGCAGGCCTATTTCTAATCTGTTTCAACAAATCCTGCCCTCCACGTGTCCCACCCCCTGGCACATGCCGTGGTGAGGAGGCAGAGCGCAGAGCCCTGCGCCGGCTCCTCCTCCCCGCAGCATGTCCCACTGGGCGGGACAAATCACATGACAGCATGCGCTGTGTCATGTGATGTCACATAATGCGCCCCCCAAAATGTGGGGGGCAAGTTTGCGTCCCTGCCTGGAACCCCTGGAATCACAAACTGTTCAGAGATTGGGGTGCAACAACACAATTGGTCAAGCTGTGCTCGAGATGTTGACTTGTCAAAATGGTCCCCTTTCCTACAATGCACTGACAGCCTTTAATTCTATGGGAAGGGGGCCAAAATTCCACAGATGACAACTTGAGTGCACATTTGTGCGTACCGATAACGTTTTGACAGGTTAGAGTGGGGTGACAGCTCAGTGCCAGAGCACATGCTTTGCAATTAGGGATATAAGAAGGCATTTTCTGTTCCGCCATGGATTCGCTGCATGCAACTGTATTTCCATTCCACTGGAGTTCATCTTCTACCAAAATCTATGTTATATTTCTTGCTGTCCGTAGTGACAAAATTATGTAACATACATTATGTCATTGTTACATTATTGCACTCCATTCATTTCAATGTAAAGAAAACACAATGCAAGTTGATTACATATTGTTTGAGGACTGAAAGCAATAGCAAATACTGATCGTATTTGCTGGACTGATTCTCCAACATCCCTATTTGCAACTGAAAGGCCCTGGGGTCAATCCCTGGCATCTCCAGGCAGGCCTGGGAAAGACTCCTGTCTGAAACTCTAGCTGTTGCTAGTCAAATGAGTTTGATAGACCCATTATATGGCTTTGGAATGGAAACAGAGTTGCATGCAGCGAATCCAGGGCAGAACAGAAAATACCTTCTTATATTTGTAGAAGATGGCTTCCTATGCCCCTACCTTTAAAAGGAAAATAGTATGTGATTTACAATGTATTTGGACCAGTAAATAGGGACAGTTGAAGTGCATGCACAGGCCTGCATTTTGTAATACATATATGGTGCTGCAAGTGTCTTTGCTTTTCCCTCTGGTACAAAGACACATTTATTTGACACATGTACGAAGTAATATATGAACTGGTGCCCATTTGTACATTTAATATAGCCAGAGCTTTTTTCCCCAGCAGGAACGCACTGGAACTCAATTCCGGCACCTCTCAGGTGGGCGCCATTGCCATTCTAAGAGAACAAGGGAGGTGTTCGTGGTGAGTTATAGCACCTCTTTTTCTAGAAAAATAGCCCTGGATGTAGCTCACAAGTTCATTATTGTTCTTCTCTTGCTAGTTACTATTTTTAACTGTTCCTACTTTTCCCATTGAGCCTATTATTTTATTATTTTCATTATTCCATTATTCCAACTAGAGGGAGACTACTACCATCACATCTTGTTTACCTTCTGAACTCTTGCTATCACCTGTGGGTTCATTTGAGATAGTTGGCTGAGAGGTATCTGCTCCTTTAGGGGCATCTGAAACAGCTGGTTGAGGAGCAGGTTCAGGAGGAGGAGGGGTCTCTTCTACCTTTTCTAGAAAGGAAGGGAATCAAAGAAAAGTAATTAAAAGCCCCATGTTATTTTCTATATAGAAATGTTTTATTTCAATTTTGCAATAAGAATGAATAAGGGACATGATGAAAACCTGGTGCATTTCAGCAAAGTATAGTGTATTATTTTAAATGGTGTCTCATGTTACATGCATGATCCTATGGTATGTGCACAATAGGATCCAAATCAGCAATGAATAAATCCATACTTTTTGAGCAGAATGCATGCTCAGATGATGCATAATTTGAGCAAATGATGCAAAATTGCATCATTTATGCATCTGTCAATAGAACTGGTCTTACATTTTTGCTTTTTAGGGTTTGAAATTTTATTTTATGAAGGCTTTAATGATATAAGTTAGAAACTTGGAAATATTAGAGCAGCTAAAACACTTGATGCTAAAAGTGGGGAAAGTGTGGCTGTAGAGCACAAGATTATTATTTGTGCTCTTACATGAACTTTGCAATGAACAAAGTAGTCTCTTTTTAGAACAGTTAAGCCCTGCAACTAGCAACATAAGCAACTCAGTTTCTGAAGAAGGCTTTATATCTTTGAAGGAATATAATGAGAGAAAAGTTGAAAATGAAAAAACAGATTAGCTGTCTTGTTTCTGTCAAGGCACCCAGACAAGAGTGTATCATACAATTGTTTTCTCAAACCTGTTCCCCTTAGGGTTGTTGTCCGGAATGGTTTAGCTGCATAAAACTGCAAATGAACTGGGGCAGTATTATTGCTTGTTCCTTCTCAGGGAAAACTGAAATGTCTTTTCACCCTTAAAATTGATGTCTCAATCATGCGCTTGACTGCAGAGAGACCAATATGCCAGGGTAGATTGCTGTGGAGTGATGGGTCATTCACGTATTGTCAGGGCCATAAAACAATGCTTGACTGTTGAGTTTACGTCCAAGACAAAACCACAACCCTGGTACCATGCATTATAATTTATTCCATTTGGACTAATGGCCTTATTTGCAAATTATATCCAGTTAGCAAGAAAGTAGTTTCCCAGTGAAGAGAGTACCATTAGCTCAATAATTTATGTCTTAAACGCTTTTGAGAAAGGCCTGACGAAATAACCACTCCATCATAATGTCTCTAATGAGGCTGTGTGCATCCACGAACCATCTTGAACCCCATTTACCTGGTTCTTTGACTTTGAGTTCAAATTTGACCTTTGAACTTCCGGCAATGACAGCGTATGTCACATCATCCTCTTTTCCGACACTATTGATGGTCAGTGAGTGTTTGTTCCCCTCTGACTTGATGACATACTTGTCACTTGCAGCGATTTCTATTCCATTTCGCTGCCACTTCACCTTGATACCTGTCTTCTCTGTCTCTGCTTCAAAAACAGCAACACCTCCTGCGACGACATCTGTTGTCTTTGGCTTCTTGATGAATGCAGAAGCTAAAGAGGGAATGGAAAGGCTTATTTTCCGCAGCAAGGCTGACAAATGCATGCAGATCTGCCCTTTTTTCCCACCCACTCTTCTACCTACAGTGCATATGAAATTGAATTGGATAACAAAAAGAATAAGACTAATCTGTGAGTAATCAGAAGAATACCTTGGGCACGAAACATCTTCCTTTGGGGGACTGTTGCGTTTTTAAGATATTTTTTAGATGGCAGGAATTTAATCTCATTTAGTCTAGTTAGAAATGTTGACAATTTTAAATTTACTGCTCATAAAAGCACAATACAGAAATGCTGAATTGCTAAGGTCATTTTGACATATGCTTGCCAATACCTTATCCCATTTTTGTGTAGAATTCCTCATTCACAACTTGTATTTGTTTAAATCACTATTTCACACTAAACTGTTTCCAGTTTCTACAAATCCTGTTTATTTTTTGCTTGAGCAGCTCTATTAATTCCTGGCAAAGCCCTATTGAGAGAATTGGTTTATATTTTCCATAATAGTTTGTCTATGAAATAGATAATGTTTTAAATACTTCTTCTAATTTGGAATACTTCTTCTAAAAATTAACATTTTCATATTAATTTTATTGACTGTAGGGCTAACCCAAAGTTCATCCTGCTACCATGCACAATGTGATTCTAAGTTCCAGTGGAACTTACTTATGCCCAGGACATATTTGTATATTGTTCTGACACCTTTGTTTTTATCTAGCTGGCAACTGGATCTTTTGCAGTTTTGCGTTGGTCTTTGGTTTTAAGCAGTTTAATAAATGGCTGGCTGACTGATTGACAAGGGAAAGCCAAGAGCATTTTCTTCCTGAGGTGGAGCAGCAATTGCACATCCCATTTCCCAAATCAAAGTGCATAGCACCCAAGGCTGATTAAGTTATCATGGTGGCGTGCCTGAGGCAGAAAATCCCACAAGCCCCTCTCCTCCTCTCTGATAATAAAAATATAATAAATTATAAGTTTGCTGTTCTTTCATGATACCCCAAATAACCTGCCTGAGGTGGTCTCCCTATTCTATCCGCTAGCAGGTCTGCCTTTGAACATCCATACATTTCCCACAGAATATCCATATATTTATTTTGCGCTACCATCATCTACAAAGAGATGTTGCAGGCCTTTATAGTGGTTGAAAAACCCCCATCCTATATCATATGTTTAGTTAGAGACAATAGCAGGACAAAATACACTAGTATCTACAGCGTGGCCAATGATGCCTCTGTTGGATCTTCAGTTTTCTAAAACTTATTTTCTGTTTCTAGTTTACTGAATGCTGTAAACTAAATGAAACTATAGGGCACATCTCTGAAATAGGGATAATGAGTGTGGCTGCTTTTCCACAGCAATGCCATCACCCTGGGGACAGGATATAGCAAAATATGAAATGAGGACAAGGTTCACTGCATTGGAGCAGCCGCCAACTTCCCTCTAATGGCAGAGCTGTTCCTGGGTCACCGTCTGCTGCCATATTTCAAAAAGTGAAAATCTGGACAGAAAAGTTGTTGAGCTTTATTTAGTTTTGGCCAAAGATGTTAAGCTTTTATTGCAAAATCACAAAGAAATTGGGCATTTTTGAGGAAAATTGGCAAAAACAACACTGCCGATATGGACTACCATACATCCAGATCTTCCTGGACTTTTCGCCGATATTCCACCCAGACACTGCTTGAGGCTGCGGTATTCCGGATATGCCAGGAAAATTCTGGACATATGGAAATCCTAGCACTATGATAGATATACACCCATTCATTCGACCTTGTAGTGTCTTGCTAAGCCAATGTTGGGAACCTGTGAACTTACAAGTGTTATTGGACTCCAATTCCCATTCGCCCCACAAAGTGCTGGAGCTGCAGTCTAGCAGCATTTGTCAGTCCATCCTGTGCTCTTGCTGTTTAAACTTCTGGGAAGACTCATACAAAACAAGTCCCCAGAAGGCAGAACTCTATTTGTGCAGCTGAGTGAAAGCACCAGACAAGTTGATCCATTGTGTTTGCACCATGGATATTAATATTTAAAATCCCCTTCCAATGGATATTAAGTAGCTCTTTTAATGCTCATTAAATTCATATGATATGCAGAAATTTACACATATCACAGGTGCTAAAACACAGAAAAAGGAGGTGCAGGGTCACAGGGAGATCAAAGCATATGCGGTGATTGGTACTGTGCAGCTATGCACCAGGGAGCTTTTTCGCAGTCTCTCTAGCACAATTGGGAGTCAAGCCATTTTGGAAGATTACCAGGAAGCACAAACACCTACCATTTGGCTCCTTTCCCCATAGCATTGGGTTTAAAAAGATTTAGGGAAATATTTCTGTTGAAGCCCAGTCATCATCACTCATCCTATTAGCCTCAAAAGCTTTTGCAAATATGTTAACTGCTTGACAACAATGCAGCCTGTAAAAGTTCCAACTTTTAAATGGCATCTTTTCAGCTGCAGTCAGGAACCTCCTGCTGTGCTGCAGGGCTATTCACAAGAGGGAAGTTTTCTATTTATTTATATACTATTTTTTAAAAAATCAAGCTGCTGTAGATCTGAAACACACTGCAACTCACAGGTAAGATTCACACTTTATGTTTTTCTATTATCATGATATTATCTCACATTGTTCTTCTCATAATTCACTTCAGCTACTCTGTAGAAATGACTCAGCTTTACACACAAATAAAAATAGTCTCCTTCCCTGGACTTGGATATCTAATATCTCTTTCTCTGAATCATCTTGTAATATCCAGTCCCATTCCATTTAAGGTAATTCTTAATGGTTCTTCCTGAAGTATAGCCATGTCAACATGTTGCTGCCAAATGATTAGTCAAGTGTCTTGTCCACAAAGCTTTCGTGTTGTACTCTGGTAAACTAGTACAGCTTCCAGCCAGAAGGACACTGAGAATTTGTGTCTTCTCAGATGTCTCCAGTTCTTCCATGGCAGTTATGCCATGCTGTCCGCAAACCCCTGGGCTGCTACCATCTTAAATCAAATATTTAGATAACTTCCAATTATTCCACAATTGATAATCTAGCTTTAGCTGCGCAAACATTCTAATTACTGAGGGGGAAAAAAATGATTTCATGCAACGTTACAGTCAATGTTAAGGATATGACAAATTAACCAGAAAACTGTGTATTTTACCAAATCACACCTCTTGGTTGCTTAAATTTGCGTTTCTAAGCTGAAAGGGAGTGTCACAATTTCATCCAATGAGCATAAAAACTAGCTCCAGAACTTCTTAAAAGCCAACAAATTAACACATGCCTTAATTCCAGCCCCCCCCCCCTTTGAGCTTGCAACCTTGCATCAAATGCCCCCTTGGTCCCCCTCTGATTGGCTCCAGGGCCATAAATGTCCCATGCAGGCTGCATACCTTAGGTGATTTCTCACTGGGCTCTGCCCCAGGCTCACCAAAAACTACAGTCACTGGATTGTCCTGCTTAATTTTGCCCTTGGACCCACTCAAGACTGATAGCTCTCCCCTTAGCCAGGACTTGAATTAAAGAAGAAAAAAGTAAGGTAGTCCAATTATTGACCCCCCCCCCCAAATTTCAGGTGAGTCATGGTCTCCACTCCGCCCATTTAAAAGGGGTTTCCCTCCAGCCCTTCTTAATTTGATGATCCCCGGCAAAGCTCTAGGCTTTAGTTCACTCAGGCTCATTTTATGCATTCCTCCCCTCCAAAGATTAGATTTTTGAATGTGAGAATCCATGTTCCTTTATTTAGTTTTACTTCCTGTGAATTCCAGCACAGCCATGGCACACATGAAAATAAATGATAATGGTATTTTCTTCCAATTTGCCTCCAATCAACAAAATAACTGCCCATGAGTTTGGCATGTACATTTGAATGCTCCAAATGTGTCAGCGAAGGAACTTGTCTAAGTGTTTTGCTCCAGAGCTATATAACGTTACTATAAATTCCTTAGCTGAAAAGAGGCAAAGGCACTTTCTGCACTTATAGGCTTAGCTACCCCTTGATCCCAACTTGTCAAGTCTCGCTATCTTACATTCTTCTTCCCCTTCAGCAGCTGAGGCTGTAAATTCCAGTAACATGAGTAAAAGGCTAGCAATAAGATGGACACACACACACACACACACACACACACAGCCTTACTTTATAACCTTGTGTATATAATTGTTCTGTACATCTGTTGTGCCACTGGTGCAATAATGCAAAATAATTTTATTTATATCCCCCTCCCTTTTTACAGTTCTTCTAAATCTGCAGATAAAAACAAGTAATACTTAATGTATGACTAAAGAATTACATAACCTTCAAGCTCTTCAAAAAGAAAACCTAGTAAAACATTCCAGTCTGTGAATCTAATTATGCCTCACTTAGATTCCCTGAAGAATTTAAAAAGCACAAAGAGACTTACGGCAGGTTAAAGGCCAACAAATGTATTACCGCATAAGCTTTTATAGACTAGAATCTGAATCTGAAAGCTTAAAACTAGTGCAATAGTCTTTAAAAGTGCCACGAAACTCACACAGCAACTACCGTACATTGGAAATTATTACAGAGAATGCAAAGGTTTTTCTAAAAAATGTGAACACAACTGCTGTTTGCAAGTCTCTCTCTCATTTACTTATCAAAAGCAGTTTTCTTCTTCAAAACCCACTCACAGTGCCTAAAGTTCAAATTTTATTAAGTATCACTGCTCTTCCCACAAAACTTTATAAGATGATTCCATATTTGGAAAATCCATTTTATCGCTTCCCTGTTTGACCCTGTGATTGTTCCCAAGATAAGAGATACATTAACAAAAGATATAATAATGATTTCAGAGCACTTCATTAATTCAGAAATCATTGCAACCCACTAGATATGTCTTCTTATCCTGTATTGCAGATGGAGGTGCCGGGATGAGACTAGAAGCCTGGAAAATAGTGTGTGCATGACTGAGGTAATATTTGATAGGCTATATTGTATACTGTAGGGACGCAGGTGGCACTGTGGGTTAAACCACAGAACCTAGGACTTGCCAATCAGAAGGTCAGTGGTTTGAATCCCCGCGATGGGGTGAGCTCCCGTTGCTCGGTCCCTGCTCCTACCAACCTAGCAGCTTGAAAGCACGTCAAAGTGCAAGTAGATAAATAGGTACCGCTCCGGCGGGAAGGAAAACAGCATTTCTGTGCGCTGCTCTGGTTCGCCAGAAGCGGCCTAGTCATGCTGGTCACATGACCCGGAAGCTGCACGCTGGCTCCCTTGGCCAATAAAGCGAGATGAGCACCGCAACCCCAGAGTCGGTGACGACTGGTCCTAATGGTCGGGGTCCCTTTATCTTTATCTTTATTGTATATTGTATGTTGCTTGAGGGGGCAAAACCTTACTACAATCAGGGAGCCCAGAGAGAGATGGTAAGCCCCCATAAATAACAACAGGAGAACACAAGAGCCCTGCAGTTCAGAGACCTGTCTGGTCCAGCATCCTGTTCTCACAAGGCCCCAACTAGAGGTCTATGAAAAGCCCACAAGAAGGATATGAGCACAACAGCACTCTTGCAATTGTACTCAACAGCAACTCGTATAAAGAGGTATGCCACCTGCCACTTCCTCTTCTTCCTCCTCCCCACTGCCACCAACACCACCAGCTCCCTGCCCAGTTTCCTTTTCCTTTGTCTCATCGATTTTGGGTGGAGGGAGGCTGTGGAGTTGGTGGTGGCATAGCCATCAGCAGCGGGGGGAGGGGGCAGGGGTGGGGCAGAGGTGTTATCGGCAAGAGGCAGGGAAAGAATTGGCAGGGGAGCAGCTAGTGGGGCGGCGGCATTTTCTCAGTGGCAAAACACCCTGGGCCAGCCCTAGCATAAGCCCCAAGTGGCAAGGCTGAAGTGGGCAGGCTGGTGCTCCAAATGCATTTGGAGACAAAATTCTCCCCAGATCAGCTCTGAGAAAAGACAGGAGAATGGAGAAAAATACTAGAATGCAGCCATGTTATCTGGAGACACACACACACACACACACACGAGTCGTACCTCGGTTTACGAACTTAATCCGTTCCTGAAGTCCGTTCTTAAACCAAAACCATTCTTAAACTGAGGCGCGCTTTCCCTAATCAGGCCTCCCGCCACGGGTGCCCTTCCACTGTTTGAATTCTGTTCTTAGACTGAGGTAAACTTCGCAAACCGGAACACTACTTCCGGTTTTTCAGAGTTCGTAAACTGAATAGTTCGTAAGCAGGGCTGTTCATAAACCGAGATACCACTATATATATAATTTGTAAAAATGGAGTGAGCTGGTGTCTAGTCTAGTGTGGAAGCAACTCCTAAAAAACTGTAGGTTTAAATTTTTCACCAAAGCTGCTACGTAAGTGAGAAAGTCTTCAAGCCCTTTTGCCAGCATGATATAGCAAATGGCAGGGCTTGTCTTGCACCTCAATGGTTATGCAGAAGAAAGAATTTTCAAAAGGTGCAGCTTGTCTCATTCCCACAGAAGTGCAGCTGCAAAACCTTCCTTCTTTTTTAGAACATTTGAAGATACAGAAAGATGCACTTCTACTGCATCTGATCACCCAAATGATCTGGTTTTGGAAGTTGATTTGGAACACAGGAAGAGACATGTCTTATCCAAGGTCAGACTATTTCTCCATCTGGATTATGACTATCTGCTCTGACTGACAATAGTTCTCTAGAGCTCTTGGCAGACATATTTCTCATCACTTGCTAACGGAGCATTTTAACTGGAGGGCTCTTGCAAAACATGGGCTTAGCATTTGGTTCCACAATGCTTGGGATAACATGACAGGTCAAGCTCAGAGAAGCAATGACATAGTTCCCATAGACTAGGAACTGATTCAGATTTTAGGACAGCAGACTAAATTCCCTTAGGATCCCAGATATATTTCCCTATTGTTTAAGTTATCTGCAAGTTGAATGTACATACTGTATAAGGAACAGCTTCAGTCTTCCCTGTTCACACCAGTAGGTGTTCACATTTTGTGTGTGTCCCTGCCTTCTAATTTGTTGATTGAATTATGCTGATTAAGTTGCAACTGGGCATGCACACAGATAGCTTGCAGGCACACACTGTCTTAAAAAAACAACACCCCCATGCGTGCAAAAGCATACAGTAAGGCAACTGTAAATTCTCAGCACACAAGTTTTAATGTGGTTTGCTTCTGCTTTTTTGGTCTTGTGCAATCTGAGGGATCAAAAGGAAAAGAAAAAAAGCTCCTCCTTCAAGAGCCCTGGGAATAGAAATGAAAGGGACTGTAAATTCTTAGCACACACATTTCAAGGATGATGGGACTTGTAGTACACAAAATCTGGAAGGTACCATACTGGCTACCTCTAGTTTACTGCAAAGTGTGAACAGGACCATTACAATCAAAGCTCTTCACCATTAAGTGTGCATGGTGAAGAACTATGGTAAGTCACAGCCCTCTGACAAAATCATCTATAATAAACAGATTTACATAACCATATGTACTTATACATCACACTTTATGTATATGCATACAGCCTTTTTCAGATACCTTTTAAAAACATAATGTGTGAGGCAGCTTAAGTCACACAAATCATATATTTCAAGCATACTTACATGCAAACAAGGCAAAAGGATACAACCTGTTAACACAGCAAACACTGTATCAAGTGTGTGTGTGTGTGTGTGTGTGTGTGTGTGTGTGTGTGTGTAGCTAGACAGACAGACAGATAGAACGACACAGAAGAAAGTGCAATATTCAGAAGCACTATATGGAAAAAATCTAATTTAAATCAGGGAAATATCAGATGTTGGATGACTGTACTTTCTCTGTTTACCAGCTGCTTGGAAATGAAAAAGAGACTAGCCTTATTCACTAGCGTTTGTATTCTGGCAAACATTAAACAATTAATTATATAAAACATTTCAAATGCAACAATGAATGCCACCTTCTCCAGTCATTATATTACAGAGACAGAACTTGAGAAGAGTGTATGAATACTGTTTTCAGAACAGCAGTTGTTAAATACTTATAGGTAAGGTCAGTACTTTTTTTCTTTAAAAAAAAATGTTTAGGGGTACTCTCATTTTCCTACTCATATTTCAATACTGCCCCTCAATGAGGCCAAACGTAGATTCACAAAATGTTTAGGGGTATACGTACCCCTGCGTCACCCCAGAAAAAAGGCACTGGGTAAGGTCCAAAATTATTTAGATGCTGCAGTTGTAGACAATTAAAAGAAGATGAATATTTAAACCATAAATTTTGTTTTCTTTCTCTGCACTACCCAGGCTTTCAGAGAAGATATAAAAGTGACTTTCCTGGTGACAAAATCTATTCTGAGCCTATACCACCTTTCAAAGAGGAGGAAGGATATACATTTACTGTTTAGGGATCTCAGAGCGGAAGACAAGAACCAATCTTATAGAGGAAAATGCCTCGTTTTCTCATTCAGCTGTAAACTTACATTTGCCTGAAAGAAAGTGATGGAGAAAAAATAACAACAATGGGAGTCACTTTTCTCCCCCACAAAGAACGCTTCCAAGAGACGTACCACACCCTGCTTCCTCCAACTTGAAGGTGATGAGGAGAACCTAAGAACTGGGAAATGAAAACTATTTTACTTTTGCCCTTCTTGATTAGATGTTTGTGTGGTGGTGATATGTGTTTGTTTAAATGAAGCTAATCCCAGTTAATTTAATTATCCTTGAATTAGGCTTCTATGCGCTTACTTCAAAAGAAAGCCACCTGTTTGTTTCCCCCTCAGTACAGTTGTTGCTAAGGCATCTTGTTTCACTGCCTGATGAGGAAACCTGCTCCACCTAGCAGTCTCTCTCCCAAAGAGGAAGGCAATGTTCATTTTTTCCCTGTCTCTAGTTGAAGTCCTTACCTGGTTTCTTTACAGGTTCTGGCATCTTAAGGCTGGCTCACCAGGAGCTGACTGAGACTGCAAGGAGACTGAATGACTTCCAAGCCCCCCTGCTAAAGAAATACTACTGGGATGCCCCCTCCTGCTCCTCCCTCTTGTTCCCCAACTGTTGTCAGCACCACTACCTTATCAACAGCACAGAGCACTTGACAGAATTCTTCCAGCCAGGATAAATATAGCTGGGTACCATGCGTCAGGGAGTGTGAACCACTCAAGAACAGGCCCTGCTGCTCATTTGATGGAAGACAAATTCAAGCGCACACCATGATGCTCTTTGCCTCACCCTCTCTGCCACATGCAATTTGCATATTTATATGTGACCACGCACACTGAACCTCTAAATACACTGGTTTCTTCCAGGCAACGCTGCTTATTGGGCACCATCTTGACTTGTTTGCACGAAGCTTGTGAGGAGGTCAGATAACATCAGCTGTTGAGCATTCATTCTGATTTCTTTACAAGGAAGTTGTATGATGTTGCACCAAGCAATTGTTTTCCTACACTTTCCAGTACATTTCCCCATGCATTGCAAGAAGTAAAAGAAAATTCTTTTGGAGGGGGGTACATGGTTTTTTTTGGGGGGGGGACGCGGGTGGCGCTGTGGGTAAAAGCCTCAGCGCCTAGGGCTTGCCGATCGAAAGGTCGGTGGTTCGAATCCCCGCGGCGGGGTGCGCTCCCGTTGTTCGGTCCCAGCGCCTGCCAACCTAGCAGTTCGAAAGCACCCCCGGGTGCAAGTAGATAAATAGGGACCGCTTACCAGCGGGAAGGTTTCCGTGTGCAGCTCTGGCTCGCCAGAGCAGCGATGTCACGCTGGCCACGTGACCTGGAAGTGTCTTCGGACAGCGCTGGCCCCCGGCCTCTTGAGTGAGATGGGCGCACAACCCTAGAGTCTGGCAAGACTGGCCCATATGGGCAGGGGTACCTTTACCTTTACCTTTACATGGGTTTTTTATGTGGAAGACAGTCAGAGGAACTTTAATTGCACAACCTGAATTTGCCGGCATGTGGCTTAATCACATCCAAAAATAGTGACAGCCTGGAAGTGCCCACTATGGGCATGATCCAGCCAAAGTTAGGCATTTTCAAGTCCCCTTCATTTAAATGGGAGAGGTGATGAGTGAATGCTCAAATCTCTCCCGCTGAAATCAATGGGATAGAAACAGGCTTAATGTTGGCTGAATTGTCTTCTTTGTTTTTGGAACGACAGTGACAAATGGTAGACTTGGGTGCCCAACCCTGACCATCAGCAGCGTCCTGACTTTGCAGCACAGTTGAAAGAGAGTTGACTCCCAAAGCTCGAACAGACTTGCATGGGAGAGGAGTATAACAGGGGTTCACTCAGGAAGAGTGTTGGGTGTCTATGATCCACACATTATAAAAACTTATATCAACCTTGTAGATTGCTGTCAGGCTTTTATCAAAAGTTAAGTTTACTTTTCATGCTTGCAAAAGTTTTCCTCTCTTTGTGCATTGGCACTTGAACACAAAGAATGACAGTGGCCTCATTTTTGCCTAGCATAAGGTTTCTTCTTTTGAAAGTGAACCTGTAAAACGTGGTTTAGGACTGAGTTAGGGGTTTTTTCATATCTACCCTGCCAATGCAGACTCCTCTTAAATAGTTTAACTCCACCTCCCTCCATTATGAAGATTGGGCTGTGAACTGGCAAGCAGCCCAATCACATTTGTGGCTCTTATATAAACTTCTCAGCTGTTCTGTTTTAAAACACATATTTATTTCTTTGGCTCAGATCTCGTCCTCATGCTCAAAGGACACATGGACAAGGAATGATTTATGCCCCCCCTGCCCCCCGCTGCTACTGTGCTTCTAGCTACCAGATGGCAGCATTGTAATGATAATACATATTACCCAGTCTGTGCTGAGGCTCCTTCACAGACATACTCCGATTTTCAGAGCTCACTCTTCTCCCTTTGTAAGGAGTTTTGAGGTCATTAACTGGACACTGAACTTTATAAGGTTTGCTTCAAGACATCAGAATCCGCCTCGGTGCAATGGATAACATTTCTTTTGCCACCCAGACATTGACCACACATAGTGGCATATTATCACGGCTAAGAGACTGAGCTATGAATCTCAAAGTTCCCCACTCAAATCTTGTTTCTGTCAGGAACTCAGTGGCTTTTTCCAAACCACTCGTCCCCAGCCTCAACCCCACTACCTAAAAATAAAAAATGGGGGGGGGGTAATAATGCTGATTTACCTTACACTTAAGGTTAAGGATTATAAGTAGATAATGCATATGAGGCATTTTGAGCACTTGAAAGTGATGTAAAATTTTACGAAATTATTGCTATTAATTATTACTATTGAATCAATTAAGTATTTTAAATTTGTTGTTAGCCGCCCTGAGCCTAGTTTTCTGAACCGGGAAGGACGGGGTATACATTTATTCACTTATTATTTGTTGTTGTTATTTATTTATTACATTTATATAGCTGCCACATAACATCTGCCGCAAAGCAAAAGAATACAACATTAAATTAAAATACAGTATAAAATAAGGGGGGGGGGAGTATAATAAATTATTTTTGAGAAGCTGAAACACGATGAAAACAGTTTAAAACTCAATTTAAAACAGAGAGGCCTAGGTCTGAGTGAATAAAGAGTGCTTCACCTGAAAAGTCAATGAAGATGGTGCCAGACAAAACTCCCAGGGATAGAGTGCTATTACCAAAAAGGTTACCCTACTTACTTGGTTTGGTGGAGACCCCTGGAGTATGACTCTTTCCAGGGGACTATAGGTGAGAAAAGGCTGTCATGTAAAGAGCAAAGCTGCTTGGGAACAGCATATTAGCTAGATAAGAAAACGCTTGGAGTCGAAGAGTTGGACTACCATGTCCAAAATGGCCAGCAACAGGAACTCAGACCAGGCAAGACAGTGACCCCAACTTCCCAGAAAATGACTCTTAAGCCACCAGAAGCAGTAGGTCTTAGGTGAGCCTTAATCTTCTGGGGCCTAGCTCAAATCTGTCAATTTCTTGCCACTCTCATTGCAGCAGGTGAGCTTGCAGAGCCTAGTTGATATCACCACCCCCAGGGCACAAGGGCCTCCTGCTATTACTCACAGGCCAGGTGGAACAGATGGAAAGGCCCGGTCCTGCTGCTCAGAAGTGAGAAGAGTTGGCAATTGCTTGCTGTCTGTTGGACTTGGCTAGATGTCCTATACAGTATTCTTTGCATTTAAGTATGGTGCTGCAGATCCCTGGTGCTACATGGATTCTGTAAGTCCTTTCCCCCTTCCCCTAAAGCAATAACTTACCCAGGTAGTGGGGGTTACAACAATACTCCCAGGATCCCAGCAAATCATCTTTCTCTACCAGGCGCTGGGGCTAGTCTCAGAATTCCTGGCTAGAAGCTTTATCATTTTTGCCACAGATTCCAAACCTTTGTAGAAAGAGAGAATCTGACAGATTCTGGGAGTGCCTGCCTCAATGTAGTCATCTTCCCAAGGGATTTGGTAGCAATGGGAGGCAGCAGAGGTCAGTGCTTTGCTTCAAACCTTTTGCAAGAATTGCAGTTAAACACTTGCAAGCAGGAGTGCCAACCTGAATAAAATATGGAGGGGGGGCAGGTAAGCCCCACCCCACACTATCGATAACATGATGCGCTGCACACACACTATTTGAATGGCAATGCCCATCAACTTGGAGGGGCAGCCCCCTCAAATATTTTATTGTGGGGGAAGCCCCCTTAGCCCCTTGGAGTTGGCTCCTCTACTTGCAAAAGTCTGAGAACTGTTGAGGCTGCAATCCTGTACATACTTACCAGGAAGCAATCTCATGGAATTCAGTGGGGCTCACTTCCTTCCATTTGTTTATGCCCATCTTAAAAGCTTGCAAATTGCATTCTGGTTACTTCTCAACTAACGTTACCAACAGCAGGGTGAAAGGAAGTCCTTGCCTCAGTGTTAGACTTCAGGCTTTCTGTCACAGTTCCTGTATCATGCGTGCGTTACGTCTGCAACTGAACAAGGCATTTGCCTTTTTTGGAAGAAATTTATATTGCTGACTCATACATAACATGTAATCCATTATAACCCCAAGGTCTTCCTCAAGAAGGTTGTTTGTTCCAATGTGTGAAATGGGAATTGTGAAAGTAATAGACATCGATGCTCTAAGAACACAGGAAGCACTTTGCTGGGGTGTTGCTTGTCCGAAGCATTTGTTCCACAGAAGTGTAAACTCTTTGATGTGTTGTTTCTCAAACAAGCTTTGCTCCAGTTGGAATCCTTAAGTGGTTCCTCATTAATCTCTAGTCAAGGTGTGGACACCTTTGCACAGGGTAAAGACATCCCTGCCCCATCAACGTCCCCTTGTGCAAAGGTGTCCACACCTTGACAACACTAATGAATATAGGAGAGTGGAATGTGTGTGTAAGGTCAGGTGGAAAAGATGCTCCAGCTCTGCTACTGCTGTGGCTGCTCTGGCTTGTCATAATGGTACAGTGGTAAAGTGTATACAGCCTGAGGGCTGGGTCTGTAGCACATTATCTGCACATCAGGTCCTCCCTTAAAGAGGGCATGTATTGCGGTGAGACCTGGACAACCGACTCCCTGTGTTGTGGGTGGGTACGAGTGGTCAGCCACAACACCTGATTGGTAGGTCCCTTGTAGCTGGGTGCAATCTGGCAATGGGACGCAGTCCAAACAGTTTGAGGGACCTATTTATCCCATGCACATGACCCAGAGCTTCCTCTTTCGGCCCACGCATTCGGAACACCCGCCCACCTCTCCCTATTTTTAGGGCTTTGCGCTTGACCTTGCTATGCCGTCGTGTGTCGTCTGTCGTTGGGACAGGGGCACGGCAGGAATTTTCCCACTTTGCTGATTGGCTGTTGCCATTTGGGTTTCTTCTACCGCTTAGCAAATCGTCACAATTTGTAAGGTTGAGGATAGGCTCTGGTTCTGGTGATAGGGATGGGAGAATGCTCTCACCATCCCTATTTGAAGGGTATTCCGCTAAAGGAATCCAGGGACTCGATGGTTTGGTCAACCCCTGAGAGGGGGTTGTGCCTGAGTCCAGGGGGACATTTGGGTGGCAGAGTTAGCCCGTTCCCGGATTTCCGCTTATCCAGGTGTTCACCCTTGGCTGACCTATGCTGGAACCCTGGGTCAGCGCTACCTGCATGGCAGGGAGCTAGTCAAACCAGAGCCTATGCAACCATTCACTTTCTGTAATCAATAAAGTTGTGGCCTAAATTCTGCCAAAAACCAAAACCAAAATTTGAGACAAGTGTGAATTTATTTAGGGGGGAGGTTTCTGGGTCTGAACATGCAAAAAGAAAACCCTAGGTACAAACCTTGCTATCTCCATGTCCAGACAGTGCAGGGAAGGAGCCTTGTGTGGAAAACCCCTTAAGAGTGTACACAATACTGCTGGTATTGGACCACTGCTTTGACTTAGTATACAGTGGTACCTCGGGTTAAGTACTTAATTCATTCCGGAGGTGCGTTCTTAACCTGAAACTGTTTTTAACCTGAAGCACCACTTTAGCTAATGGGGCCTCCTGCTGCTGAGCCGCCGGAGCACGATTTCTGTTCTCATCCTGAAGCAAAGTTCTATTTCTGGGTTAGCAGAGTCTGTAACCTGAAGCGTATGTAATCTGAAGCGTATGTAACCCGAGGTACCACTGTACTATAAGTCAACTCCCTATGTTCTTATGGATCTTTCATTGCTATGGTATTCTTACTGGGAATCATTTTTCCTTTACAGTTTTTTTAAAGGGGGGAAAAGGGAGAATATGAGAGTTAAACCAACACTTTAACAACCTGACGATTGCCACTGATGAATCATATATCAGGAAACTGTGAAAATAAAAACCTGAAATCATCATATATTTCGTTCTAAGTAAATGAATAATTCCACATTACAATTTAATCATTTTATACTTGAATGATTAATAATAAATCTGGGCTGCAGATATGCACCATTACAAATTAATTAATAATAAGTCTGTGTTGTGGATAGATACTCAATGATGGCAAGACTTACTCATGAGCCATTACAGATTAATTCAGGAATACGCTTTTCTTAAACCTGATTTTATTAAATATTTACACGTTATTAATATTTGCACAGTAAGATATTCCCAAGATCTGCAAACTTCTCTCTAGCCATGGAGAACTATAGCAGAGCCTGTATTAATGCTAGTTTTAAGCTGTAAGCTAAGGCAGAGTCTTTGAAGGTGAAATGCGACTTGCCTGTGAAGGACAAAAAACTTCGTCAGCTGCAAATTTTAATTACAGCACAATGAAATATTTTCTGAAAATAATATATCTATACATTCCCTTAAAAAAAGAAAAATCCCTGTGGTGTCCAACCTGTTGCATTTGGGTTCTGTAGGAATTTCAAAGCTGAAGAAGGGAATTCGTACCAGAAACACTGTTGAAATTTCGCCTCAATGAGATAGAGATGAGGGCTTTGGAAGCATAGTGAAAGATGTGTTTGGTAACCTCTGCTGCTAAGTCCAACTCATGTGTCTTTATTATCTGGCTTTTCATTATTCCGGGGTCTCTCCTTCAAAGACTATAGTGCTTCCTATCCATACCACTCCTTCCCATCACCTCTCCACTAAACTGATAGGTCAACTTCTTCTTGACCTTCTTGACCTCCCCAGTCTTGCCGTAGTTTCTCAGTGCCCGTGCCATCTTCTGGTAGGTCATTTTCTTGCGGTTGCCTTTCTGAATGCCCCAGCGGTGAGCCAGTGCTTCTTTGTGCTTGGAGGAGAACTGGAAAGTGCCCTTATCCTTATCCACCCACCAGATGCTATCTTTCATATCTCCACTTCGAAGCAGGTCAAGAAGAAACTGGTACAGTCGGATTTTCTTTTTGCTGCCTGTAGGAAGAAATAAAGTAAGCCGCGTCTGAAGATGGAAAAGGAGCCAAAACTTCACATCTTTTAAAGAAGATTCCCGGGATTTTTCTTCTTCTCATTCCCTCTTCTAGAAAAAAAGGCCACCTATTTGCGGCTGCTGCTATCCCCCACCCCAGCCCAGAACAACGCTAGATTCAGAGCACTGGAAGAGGCTGCAAAACTGCCATCATAGTTGCTACTGATTCCACTTGCAGCCAATGCACAAACACAAAAACTTACAAAAAGTGAACGGCACAATATTACTGCCACTGCTGAATGGGGAGTACCACCCTCAAGAAACAATTAGAGAAACTCTCTTCATGATGAGGTAATTCGGTTAAACGGTTCCCCCCAATTTCTCTCCACACAAATGACGTGGGGAATTTTGAGAGGCAAATTGCACACAGCTCTAGTGAGGACCTTAGAAACTGCTTTATACCAAATGAGACAATTTGTTGAAGTGTTGTCTAAAATGACTGACTGCAGCTCTCCAGGGTTTCAGACAGGAGTCTAAGTCCTATGTAGGGATGCCAGGATTGAACCCGGAATTTTTGCATGTGCAGCAAGAGATGGCAAGGGATTCACTCAAGAAAGCAGGAGGTTTTCAGTATAGATGAGTTGGAAGAAGGAAGTATGGCCATTGGCAGGCTAGAGAAGGAAATAAGGACAGAAAGGTAGAATGGGGCAAGGTGTTGATTAGGGATGGTAGGGAATTTTGCAATAATCAAACAGGGACACGAGTTCTGCAGCAGTTCACTCACTTACCAGGCAAGCTGGTTGTTTTTATTGATATCACACACACACACACACACACACACACACACACACAAAATCTGATGGAATGAGCAATGCTGCTTCCTTAAAACCTTGCCATATTGGACAATGATTTCTTAAACTAACGTTACTCTCTTTATTGTCATTGTTTTGGTTGTGCAATTCAGATATGCTGAAGTTTATTTCCCATTGAACTCTATTTTAATTGAGGTGACAATGGTAACCATTAACATTCATTGTTGTATTTCTTACCCTGTTTCCCTACTTAAATAGTTCTGCATTGCATCATTGTGTGTGGGAATGTTTGGGCAGCGAGTCAAAGTAATAACATTGAATGGGAGTAGTTTTATAAACACATATGCATTCTTAAAAAAAGAGAAAGATTATTCTCTGAGTTTCTCCGAGCGTCTCATACATTGCTGCACAAAAGCTATGTCAGTTTCACTATTGCAAAATGCTAAGGAAAAATCCACCCATCCAGCCTCTGCAACATTTCATTGGGTGGAGGGAGACGTTACCCCATCTGTGTACTTTGTGTCCTTCCTTTCATCATCATCAGTGAACATTCTGTACCAGACTCACACACATGCACTGGCGGAGAAAGAGCAGGGCAGGGGGAGCGCACCGCCCCTGGCAGCGCGATCCTGGTGGCGTCCCGCCCACTCTGGGTGCCACACCCCTGCAGGTGGCACACACACACACACACCCGGGATGTGCGCCAGCCACGCCCCAGCCTGCTCTCTGCCCCCCGGTGCCGGAGCATGAAGCTCCGCCGCTGCACACATGCCATAATCCAAAATATAGGTCAGTTTAAAATGCTGCTTTCTTTGCATTTTGCAGCAATTGCCTTGCCATCTTTTCTTCTGCATGAGGAAGGGGAGTCAATAGAGATTTGTTGCTGTGTTACAATGCCCATTCCCGTCAGGGATGTCTTGCTAGTGACCCCTGTCATTTACATGCAGGCAATGTTTTTATATCTTTAGATTTGTTTCCCATTCCAAGTAAATATGGCTTAAAGTAAAACTGCTGTGGGGGGACGGGGACGGCTGCTTGATGATGGGCAATCAATAGCAGTAGCAGTATTGTAAATAGTGAAAATATAGGAATATAATGATATCCGTTATGTAAAAGGGGAACATGCTACCGTCAAGAGAATAACAAGTAATATTATTTTTGCAAATCACCATGTCAGGCTGGGATGCTCCAAATTTGATGAAATGTGAACCACAACAGACCAAGGTAAAGGTAAAGGTAAAGGTACCCCTGCCTGTACGGGCCAGTCTTGACAGACTCTAGGGTTGTGCGCCCATCTCACTTAAGAGGCCGAGGGCCAGCGCTGTCCGGAGACACTTCGGGTCACGTGGCCAGCGTGACAAAGCTGCATCTGGTGAGCCAGCGCAGCACACGGAAATGCCGTTTACCTTCCCGCCAGTAAGCAGTCCCTATTTATCTACTTGCACTTTGACATGCTTTCGAACTGCTAGGTTGGCAGGCGCTGGGACCGAGCAACGGGAGCGCACCCCACCGCGGAGATTCGAACCGCCGACCTTTCGATCGACAAGCCCTAGGCACTGAGGCTTTTACCCACAGCGCCACCCACGTCCCCGCGCCACCCGCGCCCCAACCAAAAGATGAACTGGTACACAACAGTGAGTTGCACCCCTAGTGCTGACCACCTACCTGCTTCTCCACTTATAATCCCAGGGCCAGGTTCCCGAACATCAGTCTCCCCATCTGATACTTCCAGTGGTGGACTCTGTCTGTCTGGATCTTCGTCATCAGAACTGCGGTGGTGAGAGGGATACACACACACGGTACGAGGCACAAATGTAACCTGTCAGAAGCACACACAAAAAAAGGATTGGGGATAAAGGATTGTGGTGGGAATGGAAAATACTCCAAGTAAAGAAGGTGGATGTCGCAGCAAGAGTGACACGGGAAATTAAAGAACTCTCAGTCAATCACATTTAAGCTATTTCTTTTCATTACCATGCTCAGGATCCATACAGACAAACAACAACAACAACAACAACAACAACAACAACAATAATAGTACCCCGCCCATCTGGCTGGGTTTCTCCAGCAACTCTGGGCAGCTTCCAACAAAATAAGGTAAAGGTAAAGGTACCCCTGCCCGTACGGGCCAGTCTTGCCAGACTCTAGGGTTGTGCGCCCATTTCACTCAAAGAGGCCGAGGGCCAGCGCTGTCCGAAGACACTTCCGGGTCACGTGGCCAGCGTGACATCGCTGCTCTGATGAGCCAGAGCCGCACACGGAAACGCCGTTTACCTTCCCGCTAGTAAGCGGTCCCTATTTATCTACTTGCACCCAGGGGTGCTTTCGAACTGCTAGGTTGGCAGACGCTGGGACCGAACAGTGGGAGCGCACCCCGCCGCGGGGATTCGAACCGCCGACCTTTCAATTGGCAAGCCCTAGGCGCTGAGGCTTTAACCCACAGCGCCACCCGCGACCTTTCCAACAAAATAATATACTAAAAGGGTCTTGTAGCACTGTGAGCATGCTTTGAGCTCTCTTCTTAGTGTAGATGTGGCCCTTTCTTACAAACAACTCATGAGCAGTTCAGAAATATGTCATTTTGATTGGCGTGCCAACTCACAGGTGCATTTACCTGCAAAAAAGGCACAGTAGTGTTCGCTGGGGAAAACAGAGAGAGAGAGAGAGAACTGTTTAATTTGTCTATAAAAGCAAATGCCTGATCCTTGTCTTTGGTCATATGTACAAGAAATATGTCACAAGTGTGTTTGGAACAAAGAGGGACAGAAAGGGCACCTTGAAAGATAAGATAAGTAATGGAACTTTGCCCATGAATTCGGTTGCCCAGTAGGTCAGGCATTGGACATCTGATGTTTTTCTGTTGATGTTATTCCGAAATGCCTCAGTAAAGAATGTGCAATTATGTTGCTTCAGGGGCACAGCAACAAGCGGTTAATGACTTGGCAAATTGTCTGGAGATGAGTAAGGTTGGAAGGGCTGGGATTGGGTAACTGTGTGTGCACATTTCCTGCCAAATATTCAAGGGTAAAACTACTGACCTTATCCACTGAGTCACACTGAGCACCTTATAGTTAAACAAAACTGCAGCCTTAGAGATGGGGTGTGTGTTTGTTAGTAGAGAGGCAAGGGAAGTTGAGAGTTTCATGCATTTTTATAAGTTATTTTAACTAATATATGTTTCTGATGAAGGGTGTAATAAAAATAAAAATAAAAATATCTCTCTGCCAAGAGAGAAAACAATGTTGCCTGTGAAATTTTGCCCCTCATGCAGCCAGCCTGTCTTTTCCCCTTCTAGCATCATTTACTGAGGTGATAGCAAGTGGAATATTAATTTTCAAGAGGTTTCAATTAAAGCTATTGTGGGTTTCACATCTGGGCTGAGCAGCAGCAAGATAATGTAACTGTTTCACTGTGCCATGTGAGTAACATGTTTATTCTCCCTCACATAGAACTGCAGATCTGCTTTTCTATGAAAGCTCTTAGAGGCAATGAAAATGTATTCCTTCACCAGCAATGCCAAGTGGGAAGGAGTGCAGATAAAGTTAGTGTGATGCCCTAAGGCACAAGAGGATTCAGTGAGTGTGGAGTTAAGAAACTCTGTTTTAATTTGTAATATTTACAAACAAACACACAGCCAGTTTCTGAGGGCCTACATGCTATTTTACTATATATTTTGTAAAATTTATATGCAACTTGATTGCAAAAAAGACAACAACCCTCAAAGTGGTTGAAACCTCGAAGTGGTTATGTTACGTTACGTTACGTTACGTCATGAGGAGTTCTAGGTAGGTGGGTGCATGGCAGATTTCCTTCGAGACTGCATCGCGCAAGGAAAGGATGTTTAACTCTGTCCTGCCTAGCTGCTCTTCTTGTGTGCTCATATTATTTATTTATAAGGTTTCTGCTCCACTTTTTCCTTTTTTAAATCAATTTCAATTTACAGTCCAAAAATATTAGTGCCTTTCCTCTTTTTGGTGAGCTGGTGTTCTCTGCCATGGAAAGGAAATCCCCATCTCTACAACAGAGTAGCCATAACAGTTTGGTTACACCCAACAGTGGTCACTGAATCCAGCTGCTCTCTGAGTCACCATGTAGGCAAAACCAAGGTTGTTTTTTTCTGGGGGGTACAGGGGTATGCATACCCCTCAACATTCTGTGAATCTAAGTTTGGCCTCATTGAGGGGCAGTATTTCAATATGAGTAGGAAAATGAGAGTACCCCTAAACATTTTGTTTAGGAAAAAAGCACTGGGCAAAACATTCTACAGTGGTACCTCTGGTTACGTACTTAACTCGTTCCGGAGGTCTGTTCTTAACCTGAAACTGTTCTTAACCTGAATCACCACTTTAGCTAATGGGGCCTCCCGCTGCCGCCGCGCCACTGGAGCACAATTTCTGTTCTCATCCTGAAGCAAAGTTCTTAACCAGAGGTATTATTTCTGGGTTAGCGGAGTCTGTAACCTGAAGTGTATGTAACCTGAAACACATGTAACCCGAGGTACCGCTGTACTTCTCTTTGCAAGCCTACTAAGGCTGGGTAGGAGGGAAGGCATGGGGGGGGGGGTAAGCTTAGCGATGTGTGGGATTTGGATTGGATTGGATAAAAGAAATGTCATGCAACTCCTTCCATCCTGTCATTTCCCCATAAGGAGCCAATGGGCATTTCCCTTCTGGAGCTAATAGCACCTTCAGGGGGGTGAT
Source organism: Podarcis tiliguerta (assembly GCF_965153285.1). Lineage (NCBI taxonomy): Eukaryota > Metazoa > Chordata > Lepidosauria > Squamata > Lacertidae > Podarcis > Podarcis tiliguerta. The sequence goes on from NC_139534.1 coordinate 86,436,972, forward strand.
TATTGTTGGGACAGGAGCAAGGAAGAAAGGGGTTATTAAAACTTCTATGCCCTAGAGCAGGCATGGCCAAACTTGGCCCTCCAGCTGTTTTAGGACTACAACTCCTATCATCCCTAGCTACCGGGACTAGTGGTCAGGGATGATGGGAATTGTAGTCCCAAAACACTTGGAGGGCCAAGTTTGGCCATGCCTGCCCTAGAGTCTGGGTCCTAATGTCCTCATGCCTACTGTTTCTAGTAAAAAAATAAGTATGCAACTTCAAGTGCTGCATTTAATTTGGCTCTTGAAGTGACAGCTTGTATTGTGTTGTTGTTAAAGTCAAGGGAAGGCTACAAACTATTGCAGGCAACATCTATCTCAACCCTCATTTGGTTCATCTATGTCAGTATCATGGTTTGATTGTACAACAACAGTTTCTACTGTGGATCAGATTTTCCATAACCTTTCCTGCCAGGGTCTCTTCTCCCTCATACTGAAACCTGATGTTCAGAAAAGAAAAAGAAAAGAAAAGCGATAAGGCATTTCTGCAGATGTACGTAACAAGGTGCTGCTTGTACCTGATGGTTGTGGTTGATCCCAAAGTGTGTGGCAGGGATCCCAGGATCTAGAACATGCATCTGTTCTATCTCCATATGCCGGTACAGCTGCTGCAACTGAGGTGGCTGGACGCTTTGGAGCTCTGCAAAGTGGTTGTCCCCAAAGGTCTCAAACTCCGGGTGCAGGTGGTGGGGGTGATATTCCCAGCAGTGGTCTGATGGACATAAAAACAATTCACCTGCTAAACACAGAAGCAAATCATTCAGTTCTCTGTTTATGAACAGTACCAAGGAGCTAGCTACAACTCTTTCCAGTATCGTTCAACATGGATCTTGTTTCCAGACAAACACGTGGAATTTGAACTGGATCTTGTTATCTGGGGCAGGATTTAGGTTTCTGCAGATCTCAACAGGTTTGAAACACAAACTCAGAGCAATGAGTCATTTGTGCGTGTGCGACTTACTGTTGGCAGTGAACAACAGCACTGCAATCATCAGCAGGCAGCTGTGAGCTGCTCACCACTTAAAATTCCCCACAGTGCTCTGATAAAGTGCCACTCTGGAGCATTGTTGGACATTTAAAAGGCAGTGGGCTCACCATCGCTCTCCACTGGATCAATCCTTGTTTGGTAGGCCCAAGCAAGTACAGGGAGCAGCACGACAGGCACTCAGTGCCTGGATCTCAGTTTTGATCCAGCAATTTGGAATGCACTGTCTTGTGTAGATGGATGACACTTATCTCTCTTTTTCGTTCCGCTCAGGTCGGGTGCTAAATCAGTTCTTGCCCATGGTAATGGATTGGGTGATGGCAAAACCCAAGTCAATGTATAGGTGCCATAACTGTGTGATCTGTCTGCCTGGTTGGGTAGTGTACAACATATTAGAGGGGGTTTCATGTTTAAGGAAGGAGTTTCATAGTATGGAGCTGCTTGGCCCCTAGAGAAACAAGAAGGCTCAGAACACTTTCTGTTGGCTTAGGGTGGTATGCCAATTATAGACCAATCTAGACCAGGGGTTGTCAACCTGGTCCCTACCGCCCTCTAGTGGGCCTTTCAGGATTCTAGGTGGGCGGTAGGGGGTTCTACGCCACAAGTTGAATCCTCCTTCCATCGAGCACTGGTGGGCAGTAAGGAAATTTTACTATCAAGAAAGATGCATCAGTGGGTGGTAGGTATAAAAAGGTTGACTACCCCTGATCTAGACAGAGAGAGCCTGGCTTCAGTGAGCTATGACCTTGTAACCTTCTGGTTGGAGTTATTCACTTGGACTGCCTTTGAATATGGTACAGAAATTTGAGTTGGTTGGAAACTTGAGCATGCTAACAGATCGGGTGTTAGAAACATCATATGCCAGTACTTTATTATCTTTGATGGATCCTGATTCATTTCCAAACCCAACTGAAAGTTCTGGTTCTTCCCAGCCCTCCAGTCCTGAGATCCTTCCAACTGGAGATGTTAGGGACTGAATCTGAAACTCCCTGTGCATGCAAAAGTGTTTTGCTACTAAGCTATGACACTTACACTCCTACACATTCTTTGCAATTCACAAATGTTCAGTGGTGGTGATTGTCTGTTTTCCCTCGCTTCTAGCTCCAGGGGTGCCAACCTGAATAAAATATTGGGGGGGCCCAGGTGAGTCCTGACCCACATAATCGATCACATGATACACACACACTATTTGAATGGCAATGCCCATCAACTTTGTTGGGGGCCCGGCCCAGCTCCCTCAAGTATTTTATTGTGGGGGCTGAAGCCCCTATGGCCTCTAGGAGTTGGTTCTTATGTCCAGCTCTAAAGATGGTGTGAAGAAAGGGTGAAGTTTTTGTTTGTTTGTTCTCCATTGAAATATCCCTACGAGTTGGGTGGCTTTTAAATGCCAGAGTCATTCTGAGAAATGTCATGTGAAATGAAAGAGGATGTGAGAGAACTGTTTGCTGTAGAGACATGGAAAGTGTTTGTCTAATGTAGTGAAAGGTTAAAGGAAGGACAAGACCCACTTCCCCTATCTCTACCCATGGGGTAGAGTAGTGGTATATTTGCTCCCCACTTCAGCTGTGTACACACTGTACATTTGAAGCCCATTCTTCCCTTCAAAGAATTCTGGGCAGTGTAGTTTACCCCTCAGAGAATTAAAATTCCCAGCAACCCTTAACAAACTGCAGTGCCCACAATTCTTTGAGGGAAATGATGTGTTCTGAATGTGCTTTAAATGTGTGTCCGCAGCAACATAGAAAATCATTCCTCGGGAGGACTTTTACATGTTTCTGTCTTTTATTAAATATTAGCTACTAGCTACCCAGAAATCATCCATATTTCTTATATTTCATTCTGAAATCAAAATGTGACTGTTGTCAGGTATGGTCGGCAAAATTCTTTGTGGCCTACCCCTCCCTCTTTCTAGGTGACTGCTACACGCGGGGTGTTTCTGTAACCCACTTCCTTCCTTCTTTAGAACTTCAAACAAAAGTTGGTCAGATTTTCATATTGACAGTAGTAACAAGATTTAACTCAAGAGGAGAGACTGAAGGATACAGAAAGTGGGAAGAGAAAGAACAACAACAAGAGAGAGAAATACAAATTAGCATGGACCTTTCTCTTTTCTCTTTCTTCAAAGAAGTCTAGTTCCTCTGTGTATATCATAGTTATTTGACAAGAGAACAACTCAGGTGGCTTGTTTCTCCCATGTGTTAATTAACAGGGCAACTGTTATGGGCAAAGGAGACTGGAGTTGGTGTGTGTGTGTGTGCGCGTGTGTGCGTGCGTGTGAGTAAGCCCCTCAGAAGCTTTGCTAAGTGGCAGTATATAAATCTCGCCTCTTAAGCAGGGCAAAATATTTTACACAAACAGTGTTTGAGGACATTTTACTACCCTAAGCCAAATTAAATGCATCTCGGAACAGTAAAATGTCTCAAAACAAATCCACATGTGTGGTGGCAGAATACATTAAGTTTGTCTGAGAATTCCCATCAAATGTTTTTCTATATTTTCCATTGGCTGTGATTGGGGTAGGGTGGGGAGCACTCCAGTGACAAAAATCAGTAGGTTTCTTGGGATTTGTTTTTGTCCCGGGCACCTTTGTATCTTTCAGAAAAATCTGAAATCTGGGCACTCATAGTTGCCTATCTGGGTCAGGGTGTGTTTTTTTGTTTGTTTTGCCTAGAACAAAATTATATTACCTTGGATGAAAAAGCACCCTAAATACAAAACTCGGGGTAGGTTTTTTTTGGTCCTACAGAAAGAAAACTGCAAATGACAAGTGTCTGAGCCTGACATTTGGGGACAATCTTTACTACCATGTAGTTGTCCCTTGTCCCCTAAGAGAGCTACTTTATTGTAGCATTCCTTCTGTGCAAATAATAAAATGAAAAGTGTTCCCGAGGCAGGGTTTTATTCCATGCACTTAAGAAGGTTTATATATTCATGTGCCTGTACACATCAGTCTTATGGGCTGACTGGATACAAAGGAGTGGTGGGAGGCACCAGCTGGGGAACCCCCAAGGGAACCCCCAGGGAAAGAAGGCTCAGATCCAGGGGACTGGCTGTGGGACAATGATGAGTGGTCAAAAGGAGAAGACTGGAAGGAGGAGGTGTCAGAAGCTGAAGGGGCAACAGGGTTTAGTGAGCAGGAAGAGTCTGTGGCAGAAAGCAGTCCAGGCTCAGAGGCAGACGTGGATGAGGGCCAAGAGGCAGAAATGAGGCAGCTGTTGAAGAAGCCAGAGAGTCTCCCCCTCCTGCCTCAACAAACTCCTCTTCCCCTTGGTGTCCTAGAACACGCAGAGAAATGGAAAGAGATTGGTTGTACACAGTCGCGATTTATGACTGCTTGGAGAAAATGCTGGAGAGGAGGGGAGAGGTGGGGACTTAGGCAGCTGTGGGAAGGCAGGGACCTTCAGTCCTCACAACTGCCTCATTGGGGCAATACCTACTGGGAAGAGTTGCTGTTATCACTAGGCCTGTGTTGTTTTGGCTTCTTTGAATAAAAAGTTAACTTCACTGACACCAGGTGTTTTATTGCTAACCTACGCTTGACTCCTTACAATCAGGATAACAGTGTGCAGATAAACCCATTTTAGTCTGACAGCTAAAGATGAACCAATTAAGGCAGGGATGGGGAACTTGTGTCCCTCCAGATGCTGTTGGACTCCAATGCACATCAACCCTAGCCAGTACGACCAACAGGATCAAAGATGATGGGAGTTGTAGTCCAGGAACACCTAAATCAAGACATTGCTCTTTTTTGTAGACACATGCATTATTCCTTAGCAGGAATGGAGAAACAGCCCATGATTTAGAGCTCCATTCCCTATTCTCTTCTATAAGGGCAGAACCTGTATTATTTCACAAGGCCAAGAAATTTTAGACACCACCACCTGAGTATTAGATACAACAACAATCTGCATATTAGATAGTTGGCTATCTAGCTATTTTTGCCAGTTTAGAAATGTGTGCTTTGTCTCTGTTCGCTTTTAAGTGGGTTTGAAATGCCTTTTTTATTTCAATTCAGTTGAAATGATGAGGTGGGATTTGATATGTCTTTTATCTGTTTTAAAACAATGTAAGGCTTTTTGGCTGATTAGAACGTGTTATATGCTGTTGTTTTAAGTTAAATATTTTTAGAAATCAGTTTTAGATGCTTCTATTAATTGCAAGCCGCCTTGAGAAAACTCTCTTTTGAAAGGCAATATATAGATTCTTCAGTAAATAAAACTGTGTTGTGTCTTTATAATTTCGTGAAGGCTCTGTAAAGGGAACTAGCAATAGCAAATGTTTGGGCACTACTTTAGGCCTTTTCACTCTCTTATCCTCTATGTGACTGTGTCCTCCATTGGAACAAGATGGTGGGGTCAACTCTAGTTGATTGAGTTCTCTTCTCCCTCTCAAAAAAGTTACAGTTTTGTGGAGGGGAATGCCAAATAGGGCTAAATGGTTAAAAGGATTTTTTTTCTTCCTAAGAAATAGCATTCATTAGCTTCTTGGAAACAGGAAAGCCACTCAGGAGAATAGTCACAAGAAGCTGGCCTACTCACTTCAAATATTGCTTAATGCAGCCATTTTAGTCATAGTGGAGATGGCGGAGGGAACACTTCCCTTCCTTTCTAACAGACATAGACTGCAGTCACACTAATCCATTTGTAGCACACACACACAAAATGTAGTTTTTCTCAATCCGGTATCATTCCTGTTTGTCCTCAACATGCTGCTTTCAATCTAGATTGAGTCTAGCTCTGCCATCCACAAGGATGGTTATGGTTTCTTGATACACCTTTGAAAATTCTCCCCTTGATTAGATTATCCACATCTTTTCCTCCCTGAACATGCCCCAGGTGAATAAAGAAGGAAGTGGTGATTGTGCTCTTGGTATACATCCACCAACAATGCCATTGGACAGGTGTGGATACGCCCCCTATTGTGGTTTTCAAATGGATACACTGCTAATACAGAATCAGTTTTAATAATTTCTCAGTATGTGCTTTTCAAGGGCAAAAATATATACAATAGATCAGGCATGGCCAAACTTGGCCCTCCAGATGCTTTGGGTCTACAACTCCCATCATCCCTAACTAACAGGACCAGTGGTCAGGGATGATGGGAATTGTAGTCCCAAAACATCTGGAGGGCCAAGTTTGGTGATGCCTGCAATAGATCTAGACTGCGTGGTCTAGAAAAAAAAATAAGTACTTGGACTCCATGGATTCTAGAATAAAATTTTGTGTGTAAGCAGCTTTAGTCTGACTTCAGAATGTTGTTCTAACAATTCCAGAGGTGCCTTTACAGCAGGCATCCCCAAACTCACTCCTTCAGATGTTTTTGGACTACAGTTCCCATCTTCCCTGAACACTGGTCCTGTTAGCTAGGGATGATGGGAGTTGTAGTCCAAAAACATCTGGAGGGCCAAGTTTGGGGATGCCTGCTTTACAGCAAACAATCCCTTGTCACCAATATATTGTGTTGTTGGAGCTGCAATGAAAATAAGCAAACAATCTAGCTTATGGTCTATGACTGGAGCAGGAAATGTTTGACTCCCTAGACATTGCTGATCTATAACTCAAATCATTCCTAGTCATTGAACATGCTAACTGGGGTTGATGAGAGTTGTAGTTTTGCAACATCTGGAGGACTAAAGATTCCCTGCACCTGGTCTATGAGATGATGGTGCAACAGTTAACCACTTCCTGAAAGTTACTTTTGTTCTTTAATGTAATCCAAGTGGTTGGAATTGCTTTAACTCAGTGGCAGTGCTAGCATAAAGCATATAAAACATCATTACTGAAAAATGTGCTTAATAGACAAGACACATCATTCCTCCTCCAAATGTCCCCAAACCCATCACTCTAGTCTTCCCAGAGGCCTTACAGCTCACTTACCGCCATGACTATCTGCATCACTGTTCAGATACTGGTAACTGTCATGGGACTGCCTGTAGATGTCTGACTCATAGGATATCAGATCTTCAGAGGGCTGCAAGAGGGAGGAATTGTTAGACATGAGCATTCAAAGACCAACATTATGTCCTCTGCCAGTTGAAAAGGATAGGATTGGGGAAGATCAAAACACTGCAGATATGTATGTCGGCTGGAACAATACATATCAGCATGAATGGTGGAGAAAGTATTGAAGCAGTGCTTGGAAAGCATTAAAACATTATCTCTCCGATGTGGTTAGACCTTAGAATAGTTGAGAGCCTTAGCTGGGGCATATCAGCAATTTTTAGGGATCCAATGCAAGAGTGGTTTTAGTAGGGGGAAATACAGTAGGGGGCAGAATATGTATCATCACCACAATCAGAAGGGTATAATGGTACAAACTATAACATCATTAGGGAGATTACAGAATCCAAGCTAAAATTTAAAAGTAGTTTGGTATTACAGATGCAGGGGGTTAATAAGTAAATCACATCATGGAAGTATATTGGGGGATTGTCCCAGCCCAGTTTTGACAGAGCACCTGGAGATCTCCTTATTCTTATGCCAATAGAACACAACAGCAAAAAGCTTGTGTATCTTTCACTTCATGGAAACAGCACATTCTTAGAAACATAGGATTCGAAGTGGGTTTCAACTTTTGGGGAAACATTTTTGAGATGGCAGAGAATCAACTTCTCAATTCCATTCAGCCAAAGATCATTGCCTGTCATGCTCACACTAGATGCCTCCTCTTATGAAGCAGAGACAGAATACCCCCCCCCCCAAGAGCAATAGCAACTCAAAACGCAGACCGAGGTCCTCACAGTAATGAGAAGTGCTCAGCTGCAGAGAAGGACTCAGCTACACTGGCAAAGAAAAAGCAGTTTATATGCGTTGTTTATGCATTCTAACACTGTGACACCAGATGGTGCTGTGGAGTTCTGTTTTTGCTAACCCGATTTCTCATACAAAGTTTCCAATGTGTTCTTTGATGTGTCTAGATCCAGCATTTGAGTAAGCTGGAACATTGTATTCCCATCAACCCTGTGCCTCCTCTTGGACACTTAGCTTGGCCTACTGTTTATGGGCCCTTGATTGAACTACTACCTCTGTGTGAGCAGACTATGAACTGGCTCTTGACTTTGCTTGCACTGCTTGCTGTATACTCAGTCTCTGGACTGCTTGAACACCTTGCTGTGGATCCTCACCAGTCTGGGACTAGCCTGAAACAAGAGTTTCCTGCAGGTCCTGCCTGTTTTAGTTTCCTGTTGATTGATGGTTGGTATTGATTGTGGTTGGGTGGGATTAATGAAGAATTAATCCCAACAAAGGTCCGTATAGTTAAAGCTATGGTTTTCCCAGTAGTGATGTATGGAAGTGAGAGCTGGACCATAAAAAAGGCTGATCGCCAAAGAATTGATGCTTTTGAATTATGGTGCTGGAGGAGACTCTTGAGAGTCCCATGGACTGCAAGAAGATCAAACCTATCCATTCTTAAGGAAATCAGCCCTGAGTGCTCACTGGAAGGACAGATCATGAAGCTGAGGCTCCAATACTTTGGCCACCTCATGAGAAGAGAAGACTCCCTGGAAAAGACCCTGATGTTGGGAAAGATGGAGGGCACAAGGAGAAGGGGATGACAGAGGACGAGATGGTTGGACAGTGTTCTCAAAGCTACCAGCATGAGTTTGACCAAACTGCGGGAGGCAATGGAAGACAGGACTGCCTGGCGTGCTCTGGTCCATGGGGTCACGAAGAGTCGGACACGACTAAATGACTAAACAACAACAAATGAAGAATAGGGTCTCATTTGCTCTTGAATAACCTCTGTTACTTGAAGCAAAGTCATTTCTGTTCTTATGTAGAGGGGAGGTTTTTATGACTGCTTTCCTTGTCATCTTTTTGTGTTTTTTTACAGTGTAGTTCTGTTTTCTGTGAGGAAAAACAAAAATAGAAAACTGAATGAGAAGAAAGCAGTTTTCAAAGCCTCACCTCTGGGAATGGATTCTGGAGTAATTACAGGAAGCTATCTGTAAGAAATTCTCTGCGGGAAAAGCAATTGCAAGTTTAGATCTGCAAACAGGAGATATTAAATTAAAGGCACAGAAGCCCTGAGATGTATGTTTCCCTGCCCACACTGGACAGGCTGGTGCTGGAATTGTATTGTGCGGAAAAATAATTGCCACACTTAAGAGAAAACACAGAAAACGTTGGATGGTGATGATTGTATAGGGAAGTTTTTAATGTTTGATGTTTTAATTTGTTGGAAGCTGCCTAGAGGTTAGGCTGGCCTCAACTAGAGCCAGGGCCTTCTCGGCCGCAGCTCCAATCTGGTAGAATGCTCTGTCACAAGAGACTAGGGCCCTGCGGGACCTGACATCTTTCCGCAGGGCCTGTAAGACAGAGCTGTTCCACCAGGCCTTTGGTCAGGGCGCAGCCTGACCCCCTCCTCTGGCAATCTGCACAGAATCTTACTTAATGGTTGCCATCAATTTGATTTTAATTAATTTTTATAATGAAAGGTTTTTAGAATGTTGGATTATTTTGATTGTTGTTAGCCGCCCTGAGCCCAGCTTTGGCTGGGGAGGGCGGGGTATAAATAAAATTTATTATTATTATTATTATTATTATTACTAGAGTGGCTGGGGCAACCCAGTTAGATGGGCAGCATAAAAATAAATAAATGACGATGATGACAATATCTAGATTTCTCCATAGAAGGCAAGTGAACAAAGGCTGAAAAAAGGGTGTTTGTGTCGGAGCAATAGACACTCCAAATAAGTTATTAAAAAGCAAAAATTCAAAAAGGAGACATAAAAGGCTAACAAAATGATAGGATATTGCAAACGCACACAAAGGGGAACCACAGAATACCACAAAATATATCAATGTACTTCCCAGACTCTAAGAGCATCCAGTCATCGTGGAACAGCAACTTTGAAGGACTGTTGGATATTTGCAGAGGGGCAAAAAAGTTTTAGAAAGGAGAGTGGGGGAACATACTTTTTTCCCTACCCCTGCTCTGAAACCTCTCCTGCCTTGGTTTGGGAATGTTATGGGACTGTTTTGGGTTTGGGACTCAGGTTTGTGACTGTTAGTGTCAGCCCTGAATCTGAGTTTTTGATTTATTTCTATGTAGTGTGGAAGGGGAAGTCCTAGAGGGTGGGAAAAGTGCTCTTTCCTCTTTCTTCCCTCTTGAAACTCCCTGTATCATGTAGGAAGGGGAATTTAATCTCATGATGTGCACCCCCCAACCCAATTATTAATCAATAAGAAACTATAAGCGTTTAGAGGCTCAGGGAGGCAGAGGGGGCCGCCTTGATCATTTTACCACCCTCAGAAGCTGGGGGGGGGGGTAGCAGTCCAGGAGGGGGCATTCTCTGTCATAGCCTCTAAGGTGTAGAATTTGCTCCCCACAGAAGTGTGTCTGACATCCTCATCATGTAGTTTTCACCTGAAGAAAACACACCTTTTCACCCTGGCCTTAGACCAGGCATGTCCAAAGTGCATTTTTTGGGGGGGCCTAAAAAAAGCTCAGCAACTTTGGTCGGCCCTCACGCATGTGCACTTCATCAAATCTGGCCCTCTTTGAAAAAAGTTTGGGCACCCCTGCCTTAGACCATCTGACAAAGCTTTTAAAACAAAAAACAAAAAAACACACACCTGGTAATCATGATGAGAAGGACAGAGTATGGAGCGACAACCCAGCTCCTTCACCTAGCATGACTCACAGGGAAGAAGACACAGGCAGAACAAAAAGGCTGGAATGGATCTGCATCTTCTGGAAATGGCCTGAGATAGACAGCAGCTACAGATTCATTCCAGCCTTTTTGTTCTGCCTTTGTCTACGTCTGTCTGATGGCCCTGTCTCCATCTGAGCTTTGCTTGCCACTGTTTGTGGGTGAGGGGCTGCTTTTATAGCATGAAACAGGGGGGAGGAGCCATCCCACCCTCATCCCTCCAGATATGCCTTGCCTCTGGTCTCCTGTTTTGGCTTCTTGACCCCGTTTATTGTGGTTGCTCTGTTAGCTTTTTGCCTCTTTTCCCCTTTCTTGTCCTTATTTGTTTGCATTGTTGTCTACCCCACCCTGACCATCCTTCATTCATGATTTTGTACATTGAACAAGAATTGGCTTTGTCAGTGAGTTACAATGATGTGACAGAGGAATTTAAATCCACAACACCTAGCAAATTATGTCTCATGCTCTAGAACATCTATGCCAACACAACCTCACAAGGGGCCGCTCGGGACTTTCTGGAAAGCAAGGCCTCCATGAGGCTGTCCCAGAATAAGTTTGGCCTGACTCATTGCCGTGGACATGCCTTAGATCTGGTGTTTACCTCTGTGGACGTGGGTGATCTGACACTAAGTTCCAGCATAACAAAGAAATGCCATGGTCAGATCGCTTCCTGGTGCAACTAGACTTTTCCATGACCTTTCCCCTCTGCAGGGAGGTGGGACTGATCCACATGGTCTGCCCCCACACAATAAAAGGGACAACTGGAGGTGTTCCAAGTTGCTTGACTGCAGTCCCTTTCACCCCAGCCAGTATGCTCAAGCACTGGCATTGACATGGCTTTCATAGACTTTGTCTACAAGATGCTTCTAAGAACCTGTTCAATATAGAAAGATCAGCTGGGCTGAAAGCTCATGCCTTGAAACTATAAGCTTCCAACTGACCTGTGTCTGGTATTTTTCAGAAGAGCCCTCTGGGGTATCACAAAAGTGGATCTCATTAGCACCCTCTGTGTAATTTCAGTGTGATATACCAGCCTAAGACTTTAAAATGATCTATGGTCTTGGAACCAAAACAGAAACTTAATTTACAGCCTTCCAGTCCAAAGTAACTATGTTAATTCTAGGAGAAATGAATGAATGAAATTTTTATTGTCATTGTCCGTATATACACAGTATACACAACAACGAAAATCAAACACCCACCCAAAGACCGGCTTCACATACACATTTGCACGTACCTCCAACACTCTCATCCCATTCAGACATAATCTATAAAACATACATAATCCAGAATATAACATGACCTATTAAAAGCATATCATGACCTAAACCCTATCTCATTCCTTCCTACTCCCTGCTTGCTATTTCTTACAACTGGCCCTGAGATCATTATTCAGTGCAATCAGAGCTCTTGGATAGAAACTATTCAGAAGGCGTGTGGTTCGTGTTTTCATTGTCCTATATCTTCTGCCCGAAGGCAACAGTTCAAAGAAGTTGTGAGCAGGATGGGTGGGATCTCTCAGGATATTGTGTGACTTCTTCAAAGTGCGAGACGTGAAGATCTCATCCAGGGTTGGTAGCTGGAGCCCTATAACATTCTGGGCAATTTTTGTTATTCTCAGTAAAGCTTTATTTAGTTATTAGTTATTAGTTATTAGTTATTTTGTTATTCTCAGTAAAGCTTTTATTTAGTTATTTAAAGGCCCTGAGCATTTTTCTGCAGTTTTGAAGTGGGGTTTTTATTCATAGCTCCATGGTTCAATCAGACTGCAGTGACAGGCACTAAAGTGGGCATCTACAAATCATGACCAAACAAGAGGAATAGAGGCCATCAGTCCATGCACAGCACCCAACAGGGAGCTCAAGAAACCACCTGTGCATGCTGTCTGACTAAGACTGTGTAAGCAGGAAGGTTGCTTAACACCTGGTGGACCACAGTACATTGCAGTATTTGGCTTGGTGAGTCACATGTTTTTGCAGGTGTGGGTCAGCAGCACGCACTCGTTTTGTGCAAGAAGAGGCGCCTTCAGCCTAAGAATGTGACAGTAAACCCCTGCAAATAAATGCTAAGAACGTGCTACTCACCACTGAAGTTAGATAGCAGATGCAATGGCAATCAAATAGGTACAACTGGAGAGGTTGGGTGATAAAAAGTCCGCCCTGAAAACCCTCCTGCAAGTCACCACTTAGGTTTTTTCCATTCAACATTTGTGTTTATAATGCCAAGAAAAGAAAAGCCTATGTGCGTTTCAAAGAACTGTAAGTCAGAAAGGGATCTGAAAGTTGCCTGCTGTTTCCTCTCTCTGGTCTTGTGGCCAGTCTTTGTGGACTATGGGCTCATCCAGATGGAGGCTTCTCACGCCTTCACTAGGAGCTCAGGAAATGAGCTGGGGAAAAGTCTGTTTTCTCATTGGGCAACCTTGTAACAAGCTGAGGAAACAAACCCCGAAGGCAGCACAAGGCCTTGCTGACAGGACCATATCTGTGCCAGCTGGTGGACAGGCAGGAACCAGCAGGAGTTCACACACCCTGAAGATCTAGACTCCTGGAAAATGATACCTCTGAAACCATTGGTGGGTGGGCAGCCTTTGGGTGCCACTTTTATGTATATTACACTACATTTGAAACTTCCTGTACCTTATGGAGGCTTTGGCTCCAGTTACCAGGCTGGAGAAGGGTTGGCAACACTCCACAAGAGGGGCAGACTGGAGTGCAACATGGGCTCTGTTGCATTCTCACAATATATAGGAAGCTGGCCTATACCAAATTGGGTCATTGGTTCTTCTCCTCTTAACTGGAGGCAGCTATCCCTGTCTTAAGGCAACAGTCTTTCCCAGAACTACCTGGAGTTGGCAGAGGTGGAACCCGGGACTTCCTGCATACAAATCACAATCAGAACCACTCAGCTATGGCTCTTCCCCCCAAAGTACCACAACATTTCCTATGCTTACACATAGGGATAGAGTATAGTCCCACCACAACTTCCAAAAGGCATGTTTGACTACTGTTAGAAAGCAGGATTCTTGACTAAATGGACCTTTGGTCTGATTCAGCAGGGTTCTTGCATACATAGAAGCATGTGAGCTTCCATCCCAATGCAAGTGCAGTTTTGGAAGATCAGTTTTCATCTGAATAACAAGAGGGCAGGAAAAAATTAAACACTCCCTCCACATATGCTGCAGTCTCAAACATTTATCTGCCTGGCTTCTGCCAGTGGCTGTTTGCATTTTAAAAAATATGCATATTAAACACAAATATGTATTTATGGTATATTTGGTCCTTGCAGATCAACAGCCATCTCCTACCATAAACTAAATCTCAGTTCTTATTCAGATCACAAGAAAGTATATATCTAGAAGGCATCCTATTGTGATAATAGTTTTTTATAGTCCATGTGATTTTACTTTCTCTAATGCAAATAAAGAAAGAAAGTACTGTAATGCTTGATGTGGTTTTTTGCTTTGAACTGTTGCACCAACTGTGCTTCCTGCATTCTACCCCCCCCCCCATTCTTTGCTTATATTTCTAGTCTTGGTGGGGTCTGCTTGTATTTCCCCCATAAAGTATATTGCAATGACAAACAGTAAAGGAAATCATATGACCCTGTTGTCATTAAGAAGCAGAGTTAAGGTGAAACGCTTAACCATCTTGTAGGTTTCTTTCTTTCATCGTAAGCCTTATTAACATCACGAGCAGCCATTCTGGCAAGGAAACAAACTGGAATGCAAGTGACTCTGTAAAAAGTTCATACTGGAACCCCATGACAATGCGAGCTGGGAGATTACTCAGTGAGAACATCCTAGCTGTTGCTGAGGGAGTCTTTTAAGTTCATATACCAGATTATAGAGCTACAAGAATACAAGACTGTAGACACAGTCACCATGATGGATGGCTTTAAAAGATTGTTGGACACATTTATGGAGGAAAAGGCTCTCAATGGCTGCTCATCATGATGAGTACATTCTGCAGTGGCATGTGAGGGAGACAGTAAACCTCTGGTTGACTATTGCAAGAATTGAATGCTGGACTAGATAGGCCTTTGGTCTGATCCAGAAAGTCTCTTCCTAGGCTCCTATTTTCTTAAGTACAATTGGAGTTATTTATTTGATGTCAATCCTGTTCTCAAGAGCGCCGAGCCCCTCCCCACAGAATTAGCTCTACTGCATGCTGCATAAATCTCCTAGATTCACATCAGTGCATAAATCATTATAGTACAGATTCACTTTATTTTTGGCATTAATTGTTCTACCACTATTCTAAGTTGGTAGTCCTTAAACTATCAGGCAGGAATCCCATATTACATTGTGCACGGGCAAAACTAGGCTTTATTTTACCCAGCTCAAATACCCAATTTGGTACATATACCCATGCAGATTTGCTTACACAGGCTGGGAGCCTCAAGGGTGCCCCTCTGGAGACTTCATCCAGGGCAAAAAAAACCCCCAGCTAGCTCCCCCCCCCCATAGCTACGACAATGACTTGTGACTGTATGTTTTTAAAAAGCATTTGTCTGAAGGTCAGTTCTTATGCATTGAGAGAAATTGTAATATAGAAGATTTTTTTAGGGCACAATCTGAACGTTAGTCAGGATCATAACTATGGGAGACAGTGAGTGGCAACAATATATGACTTATGCAACATCTGAAACAGCTGGGGAGAAAATTGATTCTGTTCACATCTAAAGGTAAACCTACTATTTAAAATAATAATAATATGCAAACCGAAACACAACTACCATTCAAAATTCACACGTCTTCAGATTTGTAATGAGGTTCTCCAGGAAACGAATCTGAACTAATAAGTGTATATACCAGGATAAAGTAGGGATGCGGGTGGCGCTGTGGGTTAAACCACAGAGCCTAGGACTTGCTGATCAGAAGGTCGGCGGTTCGAATACCCGCGACGGGGTGAGCTCGCGTTGCTCGGTCCCTGCTTCTGCCAACCTAGCAGTTCAAAAGCACGTCAAAGTACAATTGGTACTGCTCCGGCGGGAAGGTAAACGGTGTTTCCGTGCACTGCTCTGGTTTGCCAGAAGCGGCTTAGTCATGCTGGCCACATGACCCGGAAGCTGTACGCCGGCTCCCTCGGCCAATAAAGCAAGATGAGCGTTGCAACCCCAGAGTCGGTAACGACTGGACCTAATGGTCAGGAGTCCTTTACCTTTACCTTACCAGGATAAAGTGTGCATAAAATGCATATATTAGTGAAAGAAGAATACAAAATGCATTATATTAGGGGAAATTGCTCGCACAAATTTGTATATTAGTCAAAACTGCATACAAAAATAGGTTTATTGGGAGAAATTTGCGCTCACATTTGCTGATGAATTTTCATGAAGAATTTAAAATTATACATTGTTGCAGAAATGTTGAGAACTGAATAAAAAAACTGAAAAATGAGAAACCTGGAGAGCTGAACTTAAGAGATTTGTCCATCTCCAGATACAGCCAATTCCAATTCCTCCATAAATGCACCACATTTTAATCTTGCTATTTTAAATTATGATATGAATTTTCTCTGGCAGATGATTCAGAAATACCCAACATGACTCCCCGTGATGCACAGCTGAGGCTGGTTTAACGGACAGACCTAACCTCATTTCCTTGGAAAGAATTACAAAATAACTGTATGGTTTTTAGAAAGGATTAGAAGATCAAATTAAATGTTCCTTCTCAGAGCATATCAACCTCCCTGACTTCTGGATATTATTTATTTATTATGCACATCTCTCATCATTTGTCCTGGATTTCTTCCCTGCTAAGTCTTACATTTTGTGCCTGTGATATTGACTGCATGAGCAAACATCTTCTCAGGGAAAGGTAGGATTCAGTGCTCAAGCACGTAGCCAAAAACATTAATTAGATTTCATTTGCATGATAGGTACATAATCATCTTCCCAAGAAGTTGCCAAAGGGCAACTTGCAACCAACCATTAACCTCTTCAATAAAAACAATGCATAAAATAAAAATAAAGGAAAATAAAAAATTAACTGAAGCAATTTAAAAAAAATATATAAGTAACATTTAAAAAGCAGCAGAACAAGGGGAGCAACTTCTGCTTGTTGTTTTTTTTAAAGCCCCAGGGAACAAATGATTTATTAACTTAACAGTGAAAGGCAAATGAGAAGGCATATGAGGAGAAGCCTGGGGAGCTTTGCTGGCAATACTGTTTTTTAACACTGAGCCACTACTCTGGTTTGTGACCCAGCCACAGTCTGGCCAAGGCATTTTGGTGCCTGACAGGGGAAAGCCAAATGTCACATACAATGGTGTTAAAATATAGCACTACATAAACTTAAATAATTAGGAGGATGTACCAGCGCAGCGGGTGGCGCTGTGGTCTAAACCACTGAGCCTAGGGCTTGCCGATCGGAAGGTCGGCGGTTCGAATCCCAGCGACGGGGTGAGCTCCCGTTGCTCAGTCCCTCCTCCTGCCAACCTAGCAGTTCAAAAGCACATAAAGTGCAAGTAGATAAATAGGTACCGCTCCGGCGGGAAGGTAAACGGTGTTTCCGTGCACTGCTCTGGTTTTGCCAGAAGCGGCTTAGTCATGCTGGCCACATGACCTGGAAAAACTGTCTGCGGTTTACTTTGCCAGTAAAGCAAGATGAGTGCCGCAACCCCAGAGTCGTTCATGACTGGACTTAACTGTCAGGGGTCCTTTACCTTTACCAGCCCATCATCTCCAAGGTAGGGCTGGGCAAGACTCCTTCCTGAAGTCCTGGAGGTGCTACCAGTCAGTGTAGCCACTAGTGAGCTAGGTGGACCAGTGGACTCACTCAGTACAAGGCAGTTTCCTGTGTTCCTATTGACTAGTCACTGCTATTTAATGGTACCTCAAAATGTGTGGCTTGTGGCCAGTCACCTTACTTACTCAGTCTGGCCCTAATCATTGACAGGTAGGGTGGCAAAGGACCCTCGTAGGGGCTAATGACAAATAGATGGGCTGCCCTGGGGAAATGAAGATATTCGTGTCCTAATAAAAGTGGGAGCGTGGGGAATATCCCTGGAAAAGGCAGGAACCCACCCCAGAAGACTCCTGTCAACTATATTATCTACGCTACTTCAACAAGGGTATCTGTTCTGTCACCCATGTCGGCCAACTGGCAGTGGAATACGCAGAACCACTCTTGCCCTCATATACCATGGGGTTGCTTTACACTAGGGCTGTAGGATTAACCTAGCATTTCTATGGCAGAAAGCTTGGAGCTTATCATTTTATTGGGGCTGCAACAATTTGAAAAGGCAGGGTTTGCACCTATGTGTTACTGGCGACTAGGGTGGCCAGGTAAAAAAGAGGACAGAGGTCCTGCACTTTTAATAGTTGTGTAAAAGATGGGATTTCAGCAGGTATAGCTTGTCATTCAATTGTTAAAGGTGCAAGAGTCAAATTCATACACCCCCCCACAAAGTTTCCTTTTCTGTAGTACTTTATCTACGTCAAAAAAGATACCCTAGGAATTGTGGAGAACAATTTATGGGCCTTCCCTTGCCCTCGCTCTCTTATGCATCCCTTTTTTAAAGACTGAAACGGTTATAAAAAGAAAAAGACTTTTGTTCCCTCAACTAGCACCAAAACAGGAGTTTCATTGCAAAATCAGAAACAAGCTCTATGGCTTGCTTTTTCAGACGCTTTGTTTTATTTGTTGGTTACATTTGTTTCCCAACTTTTAGCCAAAGTGGCGCTACATGGAAATTGGTTGCCCACGTCCCATTTCCAGTGACAAATCTGTGA
The DNA here is from genome assembly GCF_965153285.1 of Podarcis tiliguerta. NCBI lineage: Eukaryota > Metazoa > Chordata > Lepidosauria > Squamata > Lacertidae > Podarcis > Podarcis tiliguerta. The sequence goes on from NC_139534.1 coordinate 86,455,385, forward strand.
ACAGGTTTCAACATATATTTAGGGTTCTAAAAATGTATCTGCCCAGGAGAAGTTATGCAAACTGACAATTCTCTCATAACATTTCTACATGTATGTGCACATAGAGCCACTTAAATGCCCCTATGACAACAACAACAAAAAATACATTTAAAGAAGTGCGCAGAAACACACTTAATCTTTAGAGGGAGCTAAAAAATTGTAATGGCACATCATGAAACCTGTCTTGGCAGCCATACAGCTCTCTCAGTCCAAGTGTATGCATTTTTACTCAGAAGTAAGTTACAGTGACTTCAGTGGAACTTACTTTCCAGCAGGGTTAAACCTACCAAATATCAAAGTTGGGCAGCTACCTTCTGGATATCATGAAAGGATAGCAATTTTTAAGATTTCAGACATGTTCATTTTTATTGCCAGGCAAAGGTGCTTGTGGAATTCTCTGCCTCAGATGAAAAATAAATTGCCACCCATAGCACTGAAAAAGTGGGTCAAGAAGCTTTTTCTCCCTTTCTCACAACACTAGAAGTCATAGACATCCAATGATGCTGAATGTAGGACGATTCACGACAGATAAAAGAAAGCTCTTCTTCATATAGCATGCAATTACTATGGAACTTCCTCCCCCAGAAGACAGTAATGGCCACCATTTTGGATGGCTTAAAAAAAGGATTATAAAAATTCATGCAGTACAGTGGTACCTCGGGTTACAAACACTTCGGGTTACAGACTCCACTAACCCGGAAATAGTACCTCAGGTTAAGAACTTTACCTCAGGATGAGAACAGAAATCACGCGGCGGCAGCACGGCGGCAGTGGGAGGCCCCATTAGCTAAAGTGGTACCTCAGGGTAAGAATGGTTTCAGGTTAAGAATGGACCTCCGGAACGAATTAAGTTCGTAACAGAGATACCACTGTATAAGGGGATCAATGCCTATGCTTGACCTCCACTGTCAGAGGCGTAATGCCTCTGAAGACCAGTTGCTGGGAATCGCAGGTGAGCTGAGTGCTGTTTCCACTGTGATAATATGATGCTGGACTGGATGGGCCATTGGCCTGATCCAGCAGGTTTGTTTTATGTTCTTAACTTTCTGTATTATTAACTTCTTTGACTTGGGGGGGAGTGTAATTTGCTGTCCTGCCTCTAGTGGTGACATGCTTTGAGCTGGCCCGGCTTTCTGGTAAGTGTCCATAGGGCTGCCACTTTGGTAACACTTAACTGGAAAGAGTTATATCATATACTCCCATGACTGCTTCTGGTTACATCCTGTTAAACAGGATATTGCCTTATCCTACGTGGACACAAACACACACAGAAGTATTTGCAACCCCAACCTAGGGTAAATACACGCAAGGCTACAAGATGCTGGGGATTATGAATTATAGATAACTTCTCATCAGAATATACCTCCAATCATCTTTAAATCAGGAAAATCCCAATATGCAATTGTCATTCCATGGGAAGCTGTCACAATTGGCACTCGTGACTATCCACAATTTGGCATTTTTAAACTGAGTAAGCATTATTTTTCAACATTCTGTAACTTTTTTCTTTTTAGCAAGGAATGGCTTGAACTTTTAAAAATTACTATTTATCAAATTTATATCAAACCCTTCCAAAGGAGGAGTCCATTTGCCCATGAGATCTCTACGTTGACTAGAATGTACATTTTATTTTCAAAAGTCATGATACGTATTTTGTGTACCATTCATAAGCGGCACATGCCGCATTACAAAGCAGTTACTGCAACCTGATAACACTGAATAGAATAGAACCTACTCCCAAATAAGTGTACATGCAATTGCAGTCCAAGCATCATTTGTGAAAATACTCAAAGGCCACTTCCAAACTACCACTATTTTGTGGGTATGATTAAATCAGATGCTGCACAAATATGGTGTATGTAACTGCTTTTTAAAAAACCCAAACCAAAAACAAACATGAACTTTTGTGATGAGAAAAGTGATAGGAAAATGCACCGAAAAGAGTGGAATAATTGCAGTGCACAAGCAAGTCTTAATGAATGCTCCATGAACAGCAAAGTTAAATAAAATAAGTTTACAAACAACTACAGTGGTGCGTTATAACTTCAATGCAAAATTTGTCCAAACAAATCGGAGTGAATGCTTGATTTAAAAAGTTGCCAGGAAGAGACTGAAGATTGAAGACCAAGTAGGCAAGTAAACCAGCAACACAGAGTAATAGGTATATGTTTTGTTGGCTCTCGGTATTCATGGAGTATTCCCATCCTGGCAAATAGTGCAATGAGATATATTAACTTGTAGAATCTTCTGCAATAAAAGTAATTTACAGTGCAAACCTACACATGGTTATTCAGAAGTTAAGCCCACTTATTTTAGTAAGGCTTTCTTCTAAGTGTGCAAAAATTGTAGCCTGAGATAATGCAAAGTAGTTCATATTGACTTTTTAAGGGGTGGTTTTGCAAATGCATTTAACTATATGCCAAATGATTTAGTATTCTACATAGTCTAACTACTTTACAGTGGTGATGGTGATGTTGATGAAGATACATCCAAAATTATTTAGTATTCTACTTACTTTCACTGCAAGTGCAACTGAAAATGTGCCTGCCCTACTCAACCACACAGCCATATGTCAGGTGATAAGAAAAAAATCAAATTTGCTTATCTTGTTTTTCCTAATATGTACTCCTACACAGTGAAGCAAGATTCATTGGCACCTTTGAAATTAAATATGCCTTTGTTTAAATTTTACAAACCTAAATATTTTTACAAGGAAGTCCCACTTGATCAAGAAAGACGTATTTCTGAGAAAACATGTTTAGCAATGGGTCGTATTTCAATGGAACTCTGGCCTGCCAGTTTTCCAAGCACGGATAACATCTACTCCAAATATATAAGACAGCATTTGTGTGCTTAGAAAACTATAAATACCAACCAAATTAATTATTAATTTGATACTAATTAACATAAATAAAAATAAAAACAACCAAGAATATTGGAACAAGCATATAGTAAAATATTAATAAATGCTTCAGTCTGCAGGAGGGGAAAGAGAGAGAATCGTTTTTATTCCCTGAACATTCCATCTGATCAACCTAAGCCGGAAAGTCTTGCCCCTTTGTCTCATTTAAGATGGAGGAGTTGGGAAAACCAGATGAGCTCAACAGATTTTGATTCTGTTTAATGTAACAGCTAAGAGTTCTAAACAAAGATGTGAAATTCCTCTGAAATATCCGGATACTGACAAGAAAATACAGTCCCTAAAAAGAGAGGACAATCCTAAAACGCATAGAACACAACTCTCTTTCTTTTGTATTTTGTTTTCTCCCTTGTCGCCTAAAACTATATAGCATGAACACCAAAACCTATATTTAGCTATAGATTACAATATACCTACAGTATCACACAAAACCCAACAGTCAACCACAAAGCCACGTTTCCCCCCCTAGATGCCTGCTGGCTTATTATACCCATAAAATAATACTGTATGGGGTCCTATCAGTGAAAGGCAGAAGAGATAAAAGAAGCAGAGGGGAAATGCTAACTTCCCATCCATTCATTAAATAACAAATCACTAATTTTATACACCCACGAGCCAGCAGAAAACTTTCTGGTATTATAAATAACAAAAGAACGGCATTTTTTCAACAACAGATCATACATATTTTGTTTTGCAGTCTGTTGGCAAAGCCAAAGACACAAAACTGGAATTAATGCCATATACTCACAGGGGAAATGAGGGAAAATCCTTCCATCTTGCAAGTTTGCAACATTCAGTCAACTTCTTTGTGAACTAATTTTCTAATTTCAGTTATCCAGCTTTGTGAAAAGACATCAAACAAAATAAAAATAAATAAAAATTAAAACACCGATCCTGTTTTTAAAATTAAAACAGAACTCCTTGAAGGCCCTTTGCAGTGATTGACCTCAGGACAGGAAGGACCCTAATTAGTTTTCATACTTTCCCTCAAAAGGTCTGGAGGTGAGTTCTTCCCTTCGACGTATCTGAAGTTCCTGATTTCACTACATATCTGTAGGATGGAGATAGCCCTTGAGCTGTTGTAGCCCAGTGTGACATCAGAACAAAACCCGGCCTTTCAACCAGTTTGCATAAATTACATTTAAGGAGTTGTGGTGTTGTTAACAGGAAGTCTGTCGCCAGCCTGATCGGGTACTTGCTTCATAACCAACAGCAAACATTATTGCCCAGTCCCGGCAACAACTAGCAACTTGGTACAGATAGATAACATTTCTAGATGAAAACCATGATGAGTTTATGTTGTGATATTTGCACTTCTCTCCAGAATAACCAAGTTAGGCAGGCTGTCATTTGTGACAACTGTCTATAGGACGCATTCAGGAACATGAACCCATTTTTTGTGATTCTGTTCTGCCAGGGTGATAAAAGACAGAAAATGTGATCTAAAATTGTGCAAGAATTTAGAAAGAAACTTGGTGAATGGGTAATTAACATTTATCATACTGTGTATTAAGACCTGGAAAGAGGCCTTGGGTCTGTGAGGCCCTGTTATGAACCATTTGAATAATATTATTGAATATTTATTGATTAAATTTATATGGCCATCCACCAATAAATATTCCTCGGGGAGCTAACAAACAATGGTGAGGGAAACTTGCATAATCGTAATGAACAGCCACCTTATCTATTTACACTGCGAGTATATATTGAATTATGCCACCTCAACTGTCATGGTTTCCCTCCCCACACTTCAGCTTGGGATACTGAAATCTGTTAAAAATCGTAATTCTCCTCAGTGCTTTTTTATTATTATTAAAAAAAAATGTTTAGGGGTACTCTCATTTTGACTCAAGAAAATCACCATTTTATATTTCAAATCAGGAAAAATAAATACAGTAAATGGACAAAATTACAAAGATTCACAAAATGTTTAGGGGTATGCGTACCCCTGCGACCCCCCCAGAAAAAAGCACTGGTTCTCCTTCACAGAACTACAATTCCCAGGCTCCCATAATTCCATGGGAAGTGTTAAACCAGTTTAAATTAGTAATGTCATGCCTTTACATATGCAAACTTTTGAGGAGACCTTGAGATCTTTTGTGTTCCTTCCTCAGATAATGCATTAAATATTTTTTTGGGGGGGGGCACATTTCTCCTATATGCCTTTATCTCCTTCCTGCACTGAAAATTATCCCTTTCAGGATTCCAACTTCAACATACAAAGCCTGTTAGTAACCATGAGTGAGTGAGAGAAACTGACTCCTAGTGTTTCTGGCTGAGATTCTTCAGTATATTCCAGTATGTTCATCAAATTCCTACTTGAATAATGCTGCTAAGTGGAAAAACAAATCTTCCAGGAGAAGCAGCAATTTCGCATCTGAAAAGAGATTGCAGTCTTGCTACGGAAGCGACCAGCTAAATACATAAGCAGAACCTGATCAGAGACAGAGCAATGATGTGCACTAAAGAAAATATGTAATTGGCTATCAAATGAAGCATTTCTCCTGGTACATTTCACACCACACAATAGTTCCTTCTGATTACAAATCAGTTGAGACCAATACAGATAAACCTTTCCTCGGTCCACCTCAATGGTTGCAGTCAGCAGTGATCAGTGGGGTGGCACAGTTAGGGTGGCTTTGCGTGTCTGGCTTCCTAATGGCAATCATTGCTGCCGCTTACCCAAAAGGAGGGTGGTGAGGCACTGGGAGCTCTTCCTGGTGCAGGGGCAATGGCAGAGCCAGTCTTTCACTCCTGCCACTGTGCCACACTGAGCCCCCTGTGCCTTGCCCCTACTGCTCTTGGTCAGCAGCATTGACACTCAGTGTTGGGAAGACAAGTGCCCTGCTTGTGCCAACCCACGAATCACTGCTGACTACAGTGCATGCTAGTGTATCTAAAGAAGTATCAGGTACCTCCATCGTTCTGCCCGGACACTAAGGTCCAGCGCCGAGGGCCTTCTGGCGGTTCCCTCGCTGCGAGAAGCCAAGTTACAAGGAACCAGGCAGAGGGCCTTCTCGGTAGTGGTGCCTGCCCTGTGGAATGCCCTCCCACCAGATGTCAAAGAGAAAAATAACTACCAAACTTTTAGAAGACATCTGAAGGCAGACCTGTTTAGGGAAGCTTTTAATGTTTAATAGATTATTGTATTTTAGTGTTTTGTTGGAAGCCGCCCAGAGTGGCTGGGGAAACCCAGCCAGATGGGCGGGTATAAATATATTATTATTATTATTATTATTATTATTATTATTATTATTTAGAGAGATCAGGTGCTGCCCTATTCAAAACATATGTCATGAGTGATGAATGAGTCTGCATGAGGGTTTTTTGTCACCCATTTATGCACATAAATAGCTTACTCAGCAGTGGGGATTACATTTCTCCAGTGGTAGCAGCTGATATCATTGGCTGCTTCCTTGCAGCCACCATGTTCTTTTTCTAGAATGCCCACGATGTTGTGCTTGCACATGGGGCTGGGGCTACTGGAAGTTGTCGTCCAAAACTTCCAATGGGAACCAAGTTGGAGAAAGGATGTTCTAGGGCATTCTAAAGGGAAACTGGTTGCTGCCATTTTTTTGGAGACACCTGCTCTACCAATTCTCTCACACACATTGAATGCTCTGGAATCATGCAACAGTGGGGGAATTTGAGGAAAATAAAATGGTGGCCACCAGACGTTGACTGAAGCAAAACGAAAGCAAAACCACTACATACTAGCAAGCCTGTGCTGTGTTGGGCCATAAATAGGGGTGAAGGGGAATTTTGATTCAGTTTGGTTTTAAAGGCAAGCCTCTCTAATCTGCACTTTCCAAAACAATACAAGAACCGAAACACAAATATCCTTTGAAATTCACACTCCTCTGAATTTTGCAGTGCAGTCCTTCAGTCAAATAATGTGTACAAAAGTGTATACAGTGGGGTAAAATGACCATGAAAATGTTAGCAAAAATAGCATTATGGGAAATTGTTTTGCTGGTGTATTTGTATTATGGGAAATTGCATGCAAAAATGTGTACATTAGTAGAAATTCACACTCAAATGCTGATGAATTTTGACGATGACTTCTTTTTTTAAAAAAATGCAAACTGATGTGGAAATGTAAAGAACTGAACTAAGATTGGGAAACTGAAAGTCACAGATTTGCCCATCCCAAGCAAGAATTGATTAAGATGTACAGTATAAACATTTATTGTTTCTATATATTGAATGCATTTTTTAAATAGAAAAGATGGAACTATGTCAAAAGACTCAGATTCCAGGGATGTGCAGGGAGGAATTAGGGAAAGAACTAGGAAAGCTTAGACAGGAAGCATGAGAGAGACTACCTTTCTGTAGCTTCCTGGGGACATTGGTACATTAATATATTTGTCATTACACGTCTTCCTGCAGGGAGTTCACACATTGCTGTTATAGAGTGCTGTGCAACATGGGATTGTGTCAGTGTGAGAGCCATAGGCACCTACAGAACAGTTCCTGTGGGGCAGCATTAGTGATGAGCCCCCCACCCAGTACTCTACCCCTTTCCATTCTGTGCTTTTTAAATTTCTGTTTTCATTATAACTTCTGTCAAGGTAACTCTAGTAAGTGTGGAACTCTGAACCAATCTGCATATCTCTAATGGCGCGGTCTCAATGCCCTCAGTAAACTATAGTTTTCAGGATTCTGTCAGAAACACCATGCTAGTTAGGCTGGAATAAAACCAATATATGTTTGTGATGCAGATGTGTTTCATGTGAAAGTGGTCTAAGCTTTGACACCTTGTGTTGTTATATTTGGTGTGGAGGAACATCATATTCCTTCAGCATCACTATACTGAATAGTTATAGTGTGGTGTAGTGGTTAAGAGCGGTAGTCTCGTAATCTGGGGAACCGGGTTCGAGTCTCCGCTCCTCCACATGCAGCTGCTGGGTGACCTTGGGCCAGTCACACTTCTCTGAAGTCTCTCAGCCCCACTCACCTCACAGAGTGTTTGTTGTGGGGGAGGAAGGGAGGAAGGGAAAGGAGAATGTTAGCCGCTTTGAGACTCCTTAAAGGGGGTGAAAGGCGGGATATCAAATCCAAACTCTTCTTCTTCTTATGATCCGATGCTGCACATCAGAAGCAAATACCACTGCAGAAATGAAGAGCAGTTCTTCTACCCCCTCCCAATAGCTGCCAGCCACATCAGACTGAGGTGGTTTCCCCACAAATCCTGCACACAATGTAAGGTGCTTTCTTTTTCCTCCCAACCAAACCACATCAATCATCACCTATCTGATTTTTATTTCAGTTACTTTCTTAACAATCAGATTTTGCCTCTTTCATGCCTTCTCTGTGCTAGAATAGAAGTATTCTCTGCACAGTGCAGAATTCTCAGTCATTATTATTACGATTATTACTGTTATTACTATTACCTGGCCTTCAACAGCAGGCCCTAGGTTACAACAATTTAAAACACAGTATTAAGACAGTTAAAACAAGTCACGGGTCAAAGGAATAGGAATGATGAGATTTTCCGTATATCTCATCCTTTTCACAGATATTGATCCTCATTCAAATCTTGCTTACATGTCTCTCAGCTGAAAGGTAATGTGTACATTTCAGGACAGTTAAGGTGCAGAGGACCAGAGCATCCTGAAGGTCACTTTTCACTGACATGATTTGCATAGATATATTTCCACACACAAAAATACATTTAATCTCATTGCATGTGTGCCTGCATGCATGGAAGTGATCTTGGATATAAGATTATATATTATATATATATATATTCAGAATTAAGTTCCACTCAGCTCCATTAGACTTATTCTCAGCTAAGTATGTGGGTAGGACTGCAGCGGTGCAACACAACTCTGTGCATGCCTACTCAGAAGTTAGTCACCTTCAGTTCATAGAGTCATTTAACTGGAAGGGACATCAAAGGTAATCTACTCCATAGAATCATAGAGTTGGAAGGGGCATTGAAGTCTAACCATCTACCAATGCAGAAAATCTACTTCTGCAGCATCTCTTATAGGTAGCCACCCAAACACTGTTTTAAAAATCTCCAATAAAGCCTACCACCTTTCAAGATAATATGTTCCACTATGCCAAACAGCTTGCATCATCAGGAAGTTCTTCCTGACACTTAGTCGAAACCAATTTTCTTGTAATTTGAACCCATTGCTTTGCAAAGAAAAGAGATCTGCTCCATCATATGGAGCTCTTCAGCCATTTGAAAATGGCTATGATATTGGCTCTTAATAATCTCCTCTCCCAGTTAAACATACTCAGTTCCTTCAACTTTTCCTCATAGAAGTTGATCTTTGAGCCACACACCTTCCTCAAGACATGTTCCAGCTTATCAGAAGCCTTCTTAACTGATGGGATTTCCTCCCATGTGAGTGTGTTTAGTATTTCAGCCTAAATCTCCCAGGGTCTATGGATAGATCATGGTATCTCTTCCCCCTTATACTATGCTTCTTGCAGAGCTACTGTAGCATAAAGGTTAAGAAACTGACATGTGATCCATGAAGTCCCCTGTTCAAATATACAGCAATCTCTGCCACAAATTCAGTAGGTGATCTTAGGTAAGCTGTTATCTCTTAGTCACATTTTCCACCACAACTGCAGTATGCAGATAATAATACTTCACGGCTGTTATAAGGATTGTTGACATAATGAATGTGAAGTCATATATGAAACTCCTCCTCACTCACGTGCAAATTTGAGATTCTGAAGAACTGTCGGCCCTTGCATGTCAGCTTTCACCAGCTGGGTGCTCTCCAACTCTCATCAGCCTCAGCCGACATAGGCATGGTGACTGAGTCTGATGAGAGTTGTAGTCCAAAACATCTAGCACACACCAGATTGGCAAAAGCTTCTCTATGCCAAATATAGGAATTGCTGTTGTAGGCCAATAAACAGAACAGGATTTAAAGAAAACCTACTTTTTGAATGAGGGTTCTAAGTCTCTTATGACTGAGGGAGGAGAGGGATATACTGGAGTTTTGAAGGAAAGAGATTGGAAAAGAGGAAAACACTGGGTGGGATTCAGCTAGTGAGTTCTATACAAAAGGGCTTCCCTATTGCTCTCCAGAGTTCCCTGGGAAGAGTGATCCATTGTTAAACCACTCTGTGAATTATAATTCTGTGAGGGGAATGGGAGTCTCCTAACAACTCTCAGCAACCTTAACTAACTTCAACTCCCATAATTCTTTGGGGGAAGCCATTGCAGTTAAAGTGGTATAATGGTGCTTTAAATGTATCATGCAGATGTGGCTTAACTGTCATGGCTTCTCTCAAAGAATTATGGGAGATGTCATTTGTGGATGGTGATGGGAATTCTCTGTTAAATGTCCATAGACCACCAACCCTTTCACAGAACTATAGTCCCTAGAATTCCCTCTCCCAGGAAGTGGGAAATGACTGTTAAATCACTTTAAGTCTATATTGTAGATATGTCCTTTCCCCCTGCCCTCCCTGCCCCCCCCAAAAAAAAACCTTTACTTGCTATTTTGCTAGTTTCTGGATGTGGAGAACACTGGCTCACCAACCCCACAGGAAACATCTGTGAAATACACGTCATTCTACTTTTTACAGTTGGTGCTTGCTTGGCTGGAAGCTTTGTGTGTGTCTTGATCCTCTGTATGCTGGCGTTCTTGAGTTATAGAAATGCCATTTAGTAATTTATTTTCAGGAAGAAATACAAGGCTCACTTCAGTAAACATTTGCAATGTTGGCTACTACTATGAAATTATGTATTTTGATGTCTTTCTGTATTAGAGGATTGTGTGGTAGGTCATTTATGCCTCCTGCTGATGTTTTATTGCAGCTTTATGTTGTCTTTAGGTTTATTTCTTTTTTAAAAATCTTGCTGCAGACAGCCATGAGTGACAAGGAAGGTATATTTGAAATTTATAAAATTGTTCATCATATAGTGTGAGTTTTTTTTAAGTCAGTGCAACTTCTGTAAAGCACCTAAAACTTTGTATGTCCTTGAATAAAAGTCAACACTGGTGTGCAGAGGTAATTCATTACAGTGGTGCCAACTCCAGGACTTTGGGGTGGCAGTCTAGAGCCCTAGTAAGAAGCGTGAATAAGAAGGCCCCAAAAGCAGCAAGTCTGGTTTATTGCGTACCCAGTCACAGCACCCTCTACCCCAGGAGCCAGGCCACTCTGGCCTGCTTAAATACACAGGGAGCAGACCTGAGTGAAGACTACGGAAGCAAGGTCTGTTCCCTGGCCCTGCCCCCAGGCTGCTGCAGATTGGTTCAAAATTGAAATCTGGGTTTGGCAGGAACCAGGATGCACTATGGCGGCCAGGGGGAAGGGGCCAACAGGCGCAAGAAAATGGTGTGGCTCTGGGGGGGTGAAGGAGGCGCTGTGCTGAGTCGCAACTGCTACTCACCCATGAACTGGGTAAGCAGCCATTACCACATTCTGAAGTAGGTTAATTAGTAGTGCACATTTCTACCTAAAGAGGAGGGGGATAAGACCGTCCCAATTTTTATTCAAGGGCATACAAAGTTCTGGGTGCTATGCAGAAGTTGCACTGACTTTTAAAATTCTGTAGCAATGTACTGTACTTAAATTCTTCTCCAAGAAACTTAAAATTCATGTATAAATTGTGAAAATGAAGCCTATTTGCTTAACGAACATAGATTATGCTGTTTTTGCCAGTCAAGTGGAGAGGAATAAGGAGTTGTATGAAACATGCTCCTTGATTGCTCTTCTCTTTACCTCCCTTTCCATTCTGTTCAAATTATGTTGTTCTGCTACCTTCCTGACCTGCTGTTTCAGTTGCAAATATAAACAGGTACACTATTACTTTCTATCTTTCTGTGTTTCCTGCTGTCAGACACGCCCTCACTTTTACTTTTCATCTCTGCGCTGGTCCCCCTGCTTTAAATCCCTAATTCAAGGCCATTAAATATATAATCAGTAGCATGTTGGGTCATTTTAAATTCTTGACTTTTTAAGTTTCTTGGTGAGAATAATTTAAGTACATTGCTACGGAATTTTGTGTTTTTTATAAAAAAAAAGTACAAAGGACCCACAACCTGAGCTGTGTGCACGGTGTTGTATCTATTGGTTCTACATTTCCTATGGTGTGAAAATTCAAACTACCCCAGAGAGGCCTGTTACTTTGCCTGCCCCTCATGCTCAGGCCCTTGGGTGACAACAAGTTGGGACATTAAGATGTTGCATGAAGTCTGACAACAATCAAACAAAGAAAAGGGAAGTCGCGATATCTTTAGCGTGCTGGACTGGATTCGCTTGTGGCAATTCCCAGAATGAGTTAAATCCTTGTGGGGGTAAAAGTGAATCAGAATTTGCACAGCATATTCTGGAATTTCCCTAAATGATGTGTGTGGTCACTGAAAAAAGGGAAATGGTTTGTTTCATAGCAGGAGATGGTGGTAGGAGACGAGGAGGAGCCAACACTAAAACAAAACCAAGGCTGTATATTTATAATTCTTATGGCTTCTCTTGTACAAAGGCAGAATTCCTGTTAATCAGGTCATTAAGGAAGACCTTTTTTTAGTCACCTTCTTTGTTGCAGTATTCAGCAGTTAATACTAAAGAAATTACTATTCTCCATTTTGTCTGGGAATTTGTCCACACACAAATTCTACCATCAGGTCTGCATCCAAATAACCACATGACTAGTATGACATGCCTCAGGGGGCTTTGGACTCACATTTCTTGTTGCTTGCAATAAAACACAGGGAAACCTCTTTTAAAACTGAAGGGTGGGAGAGATATGCCATTCAAAGGGAAAAGGTCAATAGGCCCACTTGGCCTGCCCAAGCTCTTGGGTGACCTTTAGGAAGCTCTTTGGATTTTCCTCCATAACTAGTACTAAGTCCTAGCTGGGCATGTTGAAAACAGTTTGTAAATGGCTCATTATGAATCATCAGTATGTTGACGACAACGTAGTGTGTGCACACTCAGAGGATGACCTTCAAACCAAGCTAACATAAAGCTTGGTCTATCGCTCAACATCCATAAAATGAACATGCTGCACCAACAGGTAAAAAACAAGCTGTCTGCAGTGCCACAAATCCAACTCAGTGGTGTAATGTTGGAAAATGTTGATCACATCTCCTACCTGGAGGCCACAAGGGCCAACATTAATGCTGAAATCCAGCATCGCCTGAGCTCTGCGAGTGTGGCTTTCTCCCAATTGAAGTGCAGGATATTTGAGGACCGGGACATTCGCAGGGAAACCAAAATGCTTGTTTACAAAGCTATCGTACTACCAACCTTACTGTATGCTTGTGAAACATGGACCACTTATAAACGCCACCACCAACTCCTCGAAAGAGTCCATCAACGGTGTTTCAAAAAAAAATTACACATCACTTGGGAAGAACTAATGCCAGTGTACTGAAAGAAGCAAAGTGTCAAAGCATTCTTCAACATCAACTTCGTTGGACTGGTCATGTTGTGCAGATGCCTGATTATCGTCTTCCAAAGCAACTACTCTATTCCGAACTTTACAATAGAAAGCCTAATGCTGGTGGTCAACAAAAGAGGTTTAAAGACTCTCTCAAGACAAATCTTTAAAAAATGTAGTATAAACACCAACAACTGGGAAACACTGGCCTGTGAGCACTTCAACTGGAGAACAGCCTTTACCAAAGTTATCATAAGCTTTGAAGACACTCGAACTCAGGACGAAAGGGAGAAATGCACTAAGAGGTAGGCATGCTTGGCAAACTCTTACCATGATCAAATCCCACCCAGAAACCTATGTCTCCACTGTGGAAGGACGTGTGGATCCAGAATTGGCCTCCACAGTCACTTACAGACTCATTATTAAAACCGTGTTTATGGAAGACAATCTTACTTGGCTACGAGTGATCTCCAAAGAAGAAGAAGAAGATGAATGCACACTTTAAAACCAGCCTGAATTCTGCTGAAAGCTTTAATATGTAGGCAAACCTCTATGATGCCCACAAGTTCTGAACCAGGCCATGCCTTGCATTTATTACTAATCATATTGTTGCACGTCATCCCACTCTCCCAAGTGGTGTGAGATTCCAGGGGTTTCAGATGCTTACCCAGGGTTTGTGTTCCTTTTTCTTCCCCTCATGTAGATGAGATCTCCATTTTCTAAATGAAGTCTTCTTGTCTCTAATAGACTACAGTCCTTTAGTATAGCTAGACATTTTACCTCTTTGTCGTGAGCAGAAAACACATCATACTAAGTCTATGTAAGGGTTATGGAAGTCACCTATAACTACAGTATCTCCTCTTTTGAATACCTCCTTTATTTCATTCTCCATCTCAAGATTACCCTAAGCATTTTCATCAGGGGAATGACAGCATGTCCACAATGCTAAATTCCTTATCACCACCCACAATGATTCTATGGAAGAATCCCCCTTTAGGATTTCTAGTTTGTTGGTCTCTATGTCCTTTTTGAGGGACGCGGGTGGTGCTGTGGGTTAAACCACAGAGCCTAGGGCTTGCCGATCAGAAGGTCGGCATTTTCAATCCCCACGACAGGGTGAGCTCCCATTGCTCGGTCCCTGCTCCTGCCAACCAGCAGTTCGAAAGCACATCAAAGTGCAAGTAGAAAAATAGGGACCACTCCGGTGGGAAGGTAAATGGCATTTCCGTGTGCTGCTCTGGTTCGCCAGAAGTGGCTTAGTCATGCTGGCAACATGACCTGGAAGCTGTACACTGCCCCCCTCGGCCAATAAAGCAAGATGAGCGCTGCAACCCCAAAGTCATCTGCGACTGGACCTAATGGTCAAGGGTCCCTTTACCTATGTCCTTTTTGAGGGAGATTTGTTTCAATTCAGAAAGTGGTGGATGAGGTGAGGGTGCCAAATTCTTCCTCAGCCCATCATCTTCCCTCCAAAATAGTTTCCCTTGTCTGGGTTAATTTCCAGTCTGGGAAAACAACAGAGAAGCAGTTGGGGAGAGAAGGAGAGATGGCTGAAGGGCTCAGCAGCTCCCATCCACTTACAACGGCTCTAGAGGAAATCCTAACCCGTGTTTTACTGCTGCTTGACTGAGTGGTTCAAAGAAGCAGGTCTGCCACTGTCACATGTAGTTCCTCCACAGGTGATAACAATTTGCCAGAAGCTATGTGGTATGTGTTCATTAACATGAAACACTATTCTTCTGCATCAGTGACGTTGACCAACAGTTATGGAGCTGGGAAAGCAAGATACTGTAACTTCACACTGTAACTTCTTGCTATGTAAGAAGCCTGAGTGGCTGCTTTGTAGACATTTTTGCACAACCATGTCCTGTGAGTTCCAGGATGAAGCAAGAGAAGAAGTCCTCCTTTAACAATGCAACAGCATGAATGTGAAACTGAGGGCTGTATGCATTCTGGAAGAAAATTCAGACTTCTGGTGCTTCTTTCACCCTTAGCTTTTTAAAGCTTTAGTTCCAAAACTGTAGTACAGGTGGAGAAGCTCTGGAAAGAGAGCATTGTTTCATGAGCCCTGGAGCAGGCCCTCCCATGACATAGAAAACCCCTCCAGATGAGTGTTTTGGAGTTGTTGTTTTCCCAAGGGTATCCTGTACATGTTCTTCACACAATAATAGTGTATTAGTGGTGGATTTATCAGCTGTTCTGAGATGCTTCCTCAGTGTTAACACATTATTGCTGTCTGCATGGCCTACAGAACAGCAAAGGTGGGACAAAAATAAACCAGAACATTTGTGGTAAAAACATTGTGTGCTTTCAGCAAGAAGTTCTGAGATATACACTGATTGGAAGTGAAGCAGTGTGACCACTCCAAAACATTTTGCGGGAGCAAACATTATTCGAAGCAGGATTGCATGTGACCACCCTAATGGCATTGTGAGTGCAAATAATCATGAAGTGCAATAAAAAGGGCGTGTGGAGGGGCCCCAAAGTGTAGCAGCCACCTCTGGTGGCAAATGTAGAGTGGTGGGGAATAGATAGAGCTGTGTGTGTCACGTGGCCTCCCCTGTACCTCCTAAACTAGCCCTCTGGTGTGATGGGGGACACTGCCCTCTTTCATTGTCAATGGAAGATCCATCTGGCAGTCTGGCCAACTTTTGCATGTGGAATGGGCGGGGGTGTCACATCTTTTCCTTCATGGTCTAGGGGCAGCCCCGATGCACCCCTTCCCCTCAAGCGGTGGAAAGTTCAGAGCAAACTTTGCATGGTCAGCTTAGAATCAAACTAGACATGACACCACAGACTTGATTATTCAGATATCTAAAGCAGAAGTCAGTGTGGGGTTGATTTTTTAGGACCAAAGGAATGCATGGTTAAGGGGCAGATGAATGGTCCCTGTATTTTACACTTTCCTCCCTGTAGCCTCTCCTCATAAATGTTTTTCTTCTAGCCATGCTCGCTTTTGGTATATTGCAGCTCAGCTGAGAACAGAATGCAAAGGAGTAAACTGTGGATGGGTACAAAATTAGCATGCCTTACCAGTGCGCCTCTTTTTCCTGTAAAAACCAGATCCTCCAAATATAAGCATATTTAAAGAAGACCAGGCTTCCGCAACCTCAGCCCTCCAGATGTTTTGAGACTACAATTCCCATCATCCCTAACCACTGGTCCTGCAAGCTAGGGATTATGGGAGTTGTAGGCCAAAAACATCTGGAGGGCCGAGGTTGAGGAAGCCTGATTTAAACAAATAAAATAGCCACTGTCACACTTGGCTTGGAGGACATTGCTCTGGAGAATTCAGAACTGTATTCAGATATGATGCCATGACACGCTTTGTTTTATGCCCTAACATGTCAGCTCATGGCTCAGGACTGCAACACTGCAAGGACTGCCTCTCCCTATATAAACCAACCCAGATTCTCTGTTCACCTTCTGAGGCCCTTCTTCATGTGCCTCCTCCACAAAAGGTTGAGAGGGTGGCAACATGAGCACGGGCCTTTTCTGCATTGGCTCCCTGTTTGTGGACTGCTCTCCCCAGGGAGTTTTGTCTGGCGCCTTCATTATATATCTTTAGGCACCAGGTGAAAACATTCCTTGCTGATTAATATTTACAGCCTTTTAAATGAATGTGTTTTGGGGAGGGGGAGTATTGTTTTGTTGTTTTTGTTTTAACTATTTATTTGTGCTTTTACCTTGTATTTTTATCTTGTGAACCACCCTGAGATCTTATCATGAATAGTGGTATAACAACAGCAGCAACTGCAGCAGCAACAACAACCATTGACCATTCACAGTTATGGCCACTGGTCTGTTTCAAGAGGTTGCTGTGCCATGAGGGTGATGTGAATTTAGGAATGTATGTACAGTATAGCTAAGTGTTAGGTGGAAAATGAAGCCAACCAAATAGCTCTAAACTATGGTTTGACTACTATACGTCTGGGAGATCCACCCATGGTGCTGGCTCTCGCCTATGGTTAGCACAAACTGATCTGACATGTCTGATTACCAAGAGGTCTGTTTATTTACAAATGAACAGAATAAGTAGAGATAATGAGACTCCAGAAGGACGGACAGAGATAGGCAGCAGTAGTTCCAAAGCAAAAATTGCTTCTCCCCCAAAATCTCTTAATAGCTCTGCCAGCCTGAGCAAAGATTGGTTTCAGCTGCCACCTTGTGCAAGTGACTCATAACATATTTCAGATGCTTACGGAAGGTGCAGTCTGTTGTCTTATCAGTGATGAGGCCTTACCAGGAATGAAAGAGGGCATTGATCTGTCCATCAAGACAGCATGGCTCACAGAAGCATTATGTGACCTACTAGGAGACTTGTAGGTTTACCATGAAATATACTGATGAAGCAGCTCATTCTGGCTTTCCAGTGTAATTTCTACAGTAATATGCAGGTGGAGAGTGGTGCTAACAAAGGATTAAGTTATATGACATATGGGAATAAATGCACAGAATGGGTGAATTTGTTTTCTCCTCTTGCTCTCCTCTTTCCTCTCC
Organism: Podarcis tiliguerta; assembly: GCF_965153285.1. Taxonomy (NCBI): domain Eukaryota; kingdom Metazoa; phylum Chordata; class Lepidosauria; order Squamata; family Lacertidae; genus Podarcis; species Podarcis tiliguerta. The sequence goes on from NC_139534.1 coordinate 86,473,204, forward strand.
CCACCCTTTCAAGCACTTTAAACTACAGAACGCAACTGAACATGGAGTTGCTAACTGAGCTGACAGCAGTAGGAATCATGGTTTATAAAAAGCTACTAGCACTGCTGAGCTGGTGAAGAGAAAAGAGGAAGTGACAACCAAGGCAAATGAAAAGGAAAAAAAACCCCAACATATTGCCTTTAAATAGCCCTGATTCTGAGTTGTTTTTTCTTTGGACTCTGAAGGACATAGAGGCGCCTGGTTGCCCCCAGGACTGAAAGGGCCCAGCATGCCTTGCATGTGTGTGACATCACACATGCCTTCCAAGACCGCACAGGTTGGTGCAGCCTTCTGCTAGGCCGCACTGGTCCCCATGTGGTCTCCCGACAAGTGACATCACATCCTCAACATTGAGGGGGTCAGGGCCCCTTCAAACAAATATCAAGGGTGCCGAAGACACCTCGGCTACCTAGAGTTGGCAAGCCTGGAAGGACCACAATAACCCTTCAGAATTCATTATCACCCCGCTTTGTTGTTTCCTGCACTGCAGTGATTCCTATCCCACCTTAGACAGTAATAGAGTACTGTGAATGACTGTGTGGCTATATGCTTGTTCTTAATACACAAAACCTGTGCTACTGGCAGAGGTACCAACTTGAATAAAATATTGGGGGGTGTGGTAAGCCCCGCATAATCGATCACAAGATGCAGCACACACACGCCATTTGAATGACAATGCCCATCAACCTTGGAGCGGGCCGGCTCCCTCAAATACTTCATTGGGGAGAGTTGGCCCCTATGGCTACTGGTTAGTTATGAACACAATGCTACTAATGTATGTCAGGCGTTCCTTAGAATTCTCCCTGCTGCCACAGGAAGTTGTAGGGTGTTCACCTCCATTTGTGTGGGGAAATTCAGCCTCCATCTGTCTCGGTATCTCTCATCTTGGCCACTTGGAAGGATCATTAGGCGCAAGTGATCATGCTCTTCTGAAGTTTACTATACAACGGAAAGGAGCAGCCAAGCATACTAGGACTCAATTTCTTGACTTTAAGAAAGCCGACTTCATAAAACTTAGGGAAGTGCTGGGTGAGATCCCATGGACAGTAATACTAAAAGGAAAGGGAGTTCATGATGGCTGGGAGTTTGTTAAGAGGGAGATAGTAAAAGCACAACTTCAGGCAATACCAATGAGACGGAAACATGGAAGGTGCCTAAAGAAGCCAGGGTGGCTATCTAAAGAACTTTTAACTGAGTTAAGATTAAAAAAGGATGTGTACAAAAAATGGAAAAGGGGGGAAACCACCAAAGAGGAATTCAAACAAATAGCCAGCACGTGTAGACACAAAGTCAGAAAAGCTAAAGCACAGAATGAACTCAGGCTTGCTAGAGAGGTTAAAAGCAACAAAAAAGGCTTCTATGGGTATGTTCGTAGCAAAAGGAAGAACAAAGAAACAGTGGGGTCACTCAGAGGAGAAGATGGTGAAATGCAAACAGGGGACACAGAAAGGGCTGAACTCCTCAATGCCTTCTTTGCCTCAGTCTTCTCCGATAAAGAAAACAATGCCCGACCTGAAGAATTTGGAGGAAATGATTCAGCAGAGGAAACACAGCCCAGAATAACTAAGGAGATAGTACAAGAATACTTGGCTAGTTTAGATGTATTCAAGTCTCCAGGGCCAGATGAACTGCATCCAAGAGTATTAAAAGAACTGGCAGATGTGATCTCAGAACCACTGGCAATCATCTTTGAGAATTCCTGGAGAACAGGCGAAGTCCCGGCAGACTGGAGGAGGGCAAATGTTGTCCCTATTTTCAAAAAGGGGAAAAGAGAGGACCCAAATAATTACCGCCCAGTCAGTCTAACATCAATACCAGGGAAGATTCTGGAGCAGATCATTAAGCAAACAATCTGTGAGCACCTAGAAAGGAATGCTGTGATCACCAATAGTCAGCATGGATTTCTGAAAAATAAGTCATGTCAGACTAACCTGATCTCATTTTTTGACAGAATTACAAGCCTGGTAGATGAAGGGAACGCAGTGGATGTAGTCTACCTTGATTTCAGCAAGGCATTTGACAAGGTGCCCCATGATATTCTTGTAAAGAAGCTGGTAAAATGCGGTCTTGACTATGCTACCACTCAGTGGATTTGTAACTGGCTGACTGACCGGACCCAAAGGGTGCTCATCAATGGTTCCACTTTATCCTGGAGAAGAGTGACTAGTGGGGTGCCACAGGGTTCTGTCTTGGGCCCGGTCTTATTCAACATCTTTATCAACGACTTGGATGATGGACTCAAGGGCATCCTGATCAAATTTGCAGATGACACCAAACTGGGAGGGGTGGCTAACACCCCAGAAGACAGGATCACACTTCAAAACGACCTTGACAGATTAGAAAACTGGGCCAAAACAAACAAGATGAATTTTAACAGGGAGAAATGTAAAGTATTGCACTTGGGCAAAAAAAATGAGAGGCACAAATACAAGATGGGTGACACCTGGCTTGAGAGCAGTACATGTGAAAAGGATCTAGGAGTCTTGGTTGACCACAAACTTAACATGAGCCAACAGTGTGACGCGGCAGCTAAAAAGCCAATGCAATTCTGGGCTGCATCAATAGGAGTATAGCATCTAGATCAAGGGAAGTTATAGTGCCACTGTATTCTGCTCTGGTCAGACCTCACCTGGAGTACTGTGTCCAGTTCTGGGCACCACAGTTCAAGAAGGACACTGACAAACTAGAACGTGTCCAGAGGAGGGCAACCAAAATGGTCAAAGGCCTGGAAACAATGCCTTATGAGGATCGGCTAAGGGAGCTGGGCATGTTTAGCCTGGAGAAGAGGAGGTTAAGGGGTGATATGATAGCCATGTTCAAATATATAAAAGGATGTCACATAGAGGAGGGAGAAAGGTTGTTTTCTGCTGCTCCAGAGAAGCGGACACGGAGCAATGGATACAAACTACAAGAAAGAAGATTCCACCTAAACATTAGGAAGAACTTCCTGACAGTAAGAGCTGTTCGACAGTGGAATTTGCTGCCAAGGAGTGTGGTGGAGTCTCCTTCTTTGGAGGTCTTTAAGCAGAGGCTTGACAACCATATGTCAGGAGTGCTCTGATGGTGTTTCCTGCTTGGCAGGGGGTTGGACTCGATGACCCTTGTGGTCTCTTCCAACTCTATGATTCTATGATTCTATGATTCTATGATTCTATGACTTTTCAGTCTCCCGCCTAACTCTTTCTTCACTCACCCACCTTTATCATAGCATGTTTTGCCTTCTAACAAAGCAGGGGGAAAAGCTAAGTTATATGAAGAGTGCTTCTGGTTTGCTTTAGTGAATGAGGTGAGGAGAAAGTGGAACGCCTGAGCTGCACCAACAGGAAACTGGAGGCTTCTCTTTCTTTGTTTTCTGAACAGTCAGGAAGGGCCGATGATACAATTTCAAAACACAGGTGGGCATTCAGCCATACTAGATACACCATAAGGTTTTGTGTGTTGTTGTTTTTTAAAAAGAGTAAAAAGGGGAGGGGAAAATGTTCAAAGCATTTCACATATTGTTACCACAGGGCCAAACTAAAAGTCATTCTGAATAGCATGTAGCTTTCCCCAAGGTTTGTATCCAAAACTGTATTTTAGACTGTGGAGACTCTGATGCAGAAGATTGGCATGGATGGAGAGGGGCTTCTTAATCCTTTCCTCTTGGGCCATTTCCTTGCCAAAAATAATTCTTCTCAGGCTGCCTCCACTGGCCTGTCTGCTGGGGAAAAGACAGATGAATCTGTACCAAATGCCTTCTGCCCATCCTCTGTTATAAATATGTGCTTATGTGATCTGGTGCATATGTTTCTGTCTATTTTTAATTACTGTTAATTGCCATGGGCCTTTGGGACAGAGGCGTGTGGGTGGACTACAGAACTGAATAAATAAATGTGACAAGGGCAGAACAGTAGCCTATCTTTTCCCTGTTGGCCTGAAAATAAGCCTAAGCATGTGTCACTGTAGCAATGAGATGTTGCTTCCTTGTTTACCTCTGTTTTCGCTTCCTTGCTCTTTTCCTCTTGGATGCACTATATTCATTTTATTTTATTTTAAGCTCTTAGGACAGGGACCTGTCTTCTTCTTCTTCGTCTCCTCCTCCTCCTCCTCTCTCTCTCTCTCTCTCTCTGTGTGTGTGTGTGAGAGAGAGAGAGAGAGAGAGAGAGAGAGAGAGAGAACGCTATCTAGTTCCAGAAGTCCTGTTGGTTTGGAACTGAGAAATAGCCTTTTGGGTTAACCTTTAATTTATGCTTTGTCCATCAATAAGTCCTGTTCGGGTTTTGGGGGTTGGGTGGTAGCAGGTGGTACTGGAAACTCCAAAGGAACTAAGATTTTAACCATAGTTGCAGCCACATGCATTCACATGAATATGTGTTTGTCTTGCTCCTTCCAGTGGGTGAAGATATCCCCTTAATATTCTGGTAGGTGTATTTACAGCTCAAGACAGAATGTATATCTGGTTGATTTAGCCGCAGTCATCATTACCCTACTCACTTTGATATCGGAAAGTGAGGCTCTGCACCTTCTCAATTCCAACTTTGGATTTTTTTGTGAGGATGATGGTGGTGATTCATTGTTCCCATCTTGACTCTCGCAAGGCGATCATGCAGTTGTCCTGGTTTCAAAATCATCAGCCCCGCCAGCTCGTCTCCATCAGTCTTGAGAAAACAGGAAGCACCACCACCACAGGAAGCAGTGGGCTCTTACACCCTCCCAGTGAACTGAGCTGCAGAACCTGTTGCAAAATGTTAACAGAACACTTGGTGAGCTCCAGAGGGAAAGCAATGAGAAATCTGCTGACCCATCAGCCTCTGTGCAATTCCGGGCATCAACCCCTCAGACCCGTAATAATCTATGTGGTCAGATTGTTGTCACTTGAATAAGCTTCATTGGGTTTTTTTGCTTCTTAATTAACAAAGCTCAGGCTGTTCGCTTGTGAATTATTGCATTTAGCCAGTATATACATTTTGACTTAATTAAAATGATATTTCAGAATTTTCACCATGTTTCTAGTTCCACTATGATGTAAAGAGCATCGCTTTAGAAAATGATTGCTCTCCTGCTTGCTGTGTATTATTGATTATTATTTATTAAATGTGTATGCCACCCTTCATCCGTAGATCTCAGGGTGGTTCACAACATAAAAATGCAAGAAAGAAAGCGCAAAATACATAATAAAAACAAGAACAAAAGAACAGGTACATTTCAGTCCAATGGCCTGTCCAGTACAGCTTTCTCCCATTTCTCACAGTAGCCAAACTGGTGCCTATAGGATGAGGTAGGGCATGAGCACAATGGCCCTCCCTCTCTTGATATTTGCTACCGTCCTCCAGCAGCTGGTATTCTGAGGCATGATGCCTCTGATCATAGAGATTGTGTGCAGCCATCTATGATCACTCATAGCCACTGGTAGCCTTTCCTTCTGTGGATTTGCCTAATCCCCTTTTAAAGCTGTCCACATTGGCAGCCATTGCTACATTTTGTGATAGTGAATTCCATCATTTAACTAAGCACTTGGGGGGATGGGAATGTTTCTTTTTGCCTGACCTGAATCTGGCATTCGACTTCCTTGGATGACACGAGGTATTATGAAAGAGGAAAAACTTCTCCATGTGCATTTTCTCCACACTGTGCACACCAAGCTAAACTCACCTTTTCTTTAAGCTAAAAAGCCTTTCCTCACTGGTGAGTTGCTCTACCCCTTGATCATTTTAACTGCCATTTTCTACACCTTTTCCCAATGCTACAATATCCTCCTTGACCAGGGTGGTGGACCTTTTTGGCTCCATGGCTCAGATTATTTTCAGGACTGGCCTCACGGGTCAAATTTTGACAGGTGGAACTCTGTTCATTGGACCTGGTATCAAAGCAATTGTAAAGTTATCACCAATTGTTCTCCATTCTTCATTTTTATGCCTGTCTTGTATTGTCAATAAAGGCATGGGATGGTAGTCAAGTGAATTTTACTCAGAGTAGACCCACTGAAGTTAATGGACCTAACTTAGTCCTGGTCATAAATTTCAGTGGCTCTACTCTGAGTAAAACATATTTGAACACCACATATAGTTTTTGGGTTCTGTATAATTTCTTATAGCCTGTTTTTTGTTTTTACTCATAGTAAGGCTGCATTGTCATTCTTTTTTGTTCCAAAGAGTCCATCCTTCATTAGGATGTGAATAATAAAAGAACACTCAGTTGTTAATTACCCAACAGCATATTGTGTTATATTCAAAACCAAAATGATGTCATCTTTTGTTTGGAGAACTACTGGCCCAAACAGTAACCAGGACAACAGAAACAAAAGTGATAAGAAAGAAGATTTTCTTTTTGTGTATAATAATTTTACTAAGGTAATCATCAAAAGGCATTTAAAACAATAAAATAAATCCATACAGGAGAATCGTTGCAGAATGCGGTGAATAGTGTTGGGAAAGCAATTGTATTCATGTAGGTGGAGCGAGAAAAGATACAAAATGGGGAATGGAGGAAGGAAAACCTTGAAAATGTGTAGGGGTGGTGTAAAGGTAGAAAGAAAAAGGTACATGGGATTTGGGTGGATAGAATGCTGTTCATCATCACATCCAGGTTCCATCCGTAAAAGGAGATGCACTGCAGCTCCTCCTGACCACAGCAGAGAAATACTGACAGTCAGAGAAGTGGGAACAAGGAGAGGACTTTGCAACACCTGCCATCTGTCCCCCAAGCCCTCCTACTGCTTATGCTGATTGCACCACCCCTGGCACCTGAGAGGAGGAAAGTGTGCTCTGGGACGCTGGGAATTCTAGCTCTGTGAGGGCTAAACTACCATTCACAGGGTTCTTTGGGCGAAGCCATGTGCTTTAAATGTCTTGAAGGAAGATGGGTGAGATTGAGTTCAACAAATGAGAAGATGCCCTCTGAGGAAAAAGGTGATTGTTGGGAATGGCTTCTAGTCATCATTCTTTAGCCAGGCTCTTGTTTACAGTTGAGAAGGATTTATGACAACTCTTGGGAGGCTTTTTATTCTGTGCCCTGCTTCAGAATAAAATATCTTGCTTTCAAGTCTGCTCTGGGATAAGAGTGGGTTAGAAATTTTGTAAATAATAAATCAATTACAGAACAGAGACTGAATCAGTAATTCAGAATTACTTATTTTCTCTGCTGATCCACCTCATCAGGCTCTTACTAGAATGTGCTTTGGAAAGTTTTGATTATTATTTCCCCCCTTCTGTCAGTTAATTTGATCTAAAGCATCAGAAAGTTGCAACACAACATCTGTGGTACTGTGAAATTGCCAAATAGCATATGAGAGTCTTTCTGGTCATTGCAATTACAGTTCTGTTGTGAGGGAGGCCACATTTTTACAGCACGCAAACTGCAGTATTGGGGGAGGAGGAATGTGAAACATCCTTGCCGGCCAGCACATTCGATTTGTTCATAAGTGCCACCTCAAACAAAATTTCATCACAATTATAAATTTCATTTCCACACTCCCATATAGGTCACACACCGTCACAGTGAAAATATGACTCCTGCTCTAGAGGATTCGAGGTTCCACAACTGAATTTTTCAGTGCCATTCCCAACAATATACGAGCAGGTCATTGTTACTTGACTGGCCTGCTTTGTTACAAGTGTGATCTCACCTCTCGCCCAGTCTAAAGGACCAGACCTCCTATTAATGACAGAATTGACATAGGGCCAATCTGTTAGGCAGGGTAGAAAGGTGTGCTGGAAAAGAATAGAGAACTGTTTCCCTCTGTGTATGCCAATTGATCTGTGCTAGTGGGTTTTTTAAACCACAAGAAAGAAAGAAAGAAAGAAAGAAAGAAAGAAAGAAAGAAAGAAAGAAAGATGAAATGAAAGTGAATCATAGAATAGAATAGAATCATAGAGTTGGAAGAGACTACAAGGGCCATCGAGTCCAACCCCCTGCCAAGCAGGAAACACCATCAGAGCACTCCTGACATATGGTTGTCAAGCCTCTGCTTAAAGACCTCCAAAGAAGGAGACTCCACCACACTCCTTGGCAGCAAGTTCCACTGTCGAAAAGCTCTTACTGTCAGGAAGTTCTTCCTAATGTTTAGGTGGAATCTTCTTTCTTGTAGTTTGGATCCATTGCTCCGTGTCCGCTTCTCTGGAGCAGCAGAAAACAACCTTTCTCCCTCCTCTATGTGACATCCTTTTATATATTTGAACATGGCTATCATATCACCCCTTAACCTCCTCTTCTCCAGGCTAAACATGGCCAGCTCCCTTAGCCGTTCCTCATAAGGCATCGTTTCCAGGCCTTTGACCATTTTGGTTGTCCTCCTCTGGACACATTCCAGTTTGTCAGTGTCCTTCTTGAACTGTGGTGCCCAGAACTGGACACAGTACTCCAGGTGAGGTCTGACCAGAGCAGAATAGTGCTTTGATTGGACTCTTTAACTGAGAGACAACACCCATCCATTGACCTTACAGGGTCAAAGGGTACTCCTCCCAGCCAAAGAAGGCATTCTAAACTATGATTAGGACAGGAAGGGACAAGCAGAGGCACAGTGTGGGCTAAAGACACTGATGTCTTGTGACTACGTCCAATCCACTTCAAGCCAGCTGCATAGACGTGTTATAAGAATTTAAGGTCTCTAATATAAAAATTGAAGATTCATATATGTGCAAGGCAAACACGGACATAAATACATAAACCACATGTCTGAAACAGTACAGCAAGACAGTCCTGAAACCATTTTGACTCTCCCAAATTGACCTCAAATGTTTCTCTGCAAGGAGGAAGGAAATGGGAAAGCCTCCCCATTGTCTCTTTGCTCACAAATCCTGTCTTAACGGCGTATCTGTGTATGAATAGGGTGAGCCTGTGACCTGGATTCAGGAACTGAGTATTTACCATCACAAAATAATGGCCAGGATGCCCTGGTAAAAGCAATCAGTGACCATTATCAGGTATCCTGGCAGATAGGATTCTGCTGTAGACTGCCCCTTCTGTGATGTATGTATGATGTATTGGGGGGTGGTCTTGAGCTACAGGGTGGCAATTTCAAAAGTCTATATAAGAGCTTGCACACCATTGTTCTGAGTTCCTCCTTCCTCCTGCGTGCATCTCCTTTTAGGGATGGAACCTGGATGTGATGATGAACAGCATTCTATCCACCCAAATTCCACGTACTTTTTTCTTTTTACCTTTCCACCACCCCTGCACATTTTCAAGGTTTTCCTTCCTCCATTCCCCATTTCGTATCTTTTCTCACTCCACCTACATGAATATAATTGCTTTTCCAACACTATTCACCGCAACAGTTTAATAAAGATCAGGCTTACTAGCTGCTTTGCTTCTCAGTATTCTCTGGTTGGCTTCTGTTATTTTCTCCTACCGATAGAGAACCTACATAAGGACTCTATAGGCTCTTGGGTTACCCTATAAGGGAAAAGGACCAGTTTTTTCTTATAACAGACACATCTGTTGTATCATCTTCTCAGTGAAGAAAGCATAGTCTCTCGTTTGGCTGCATACTTTATTCTCTCTGACGCATCAGCAGTCTGTGTGTTCTCTTATCCCTAGTTCTTTCACCTTGATAGCTTTTCACGGGGTGGGGGGATCACAGAAAATTGTGATATTGTAAAGACTAATTGGTTTATTGAGGCACAGACCTTTACAGGTAAATGCCCTGAAAGGCAGGCTAGAAATCTGTGACAATAATAATACAGGGAAGCACCCATTATCAATTTTTTCATCAAACGTTCTTCAATCCAAATGTATGTGTGAGACACAAACACCTCCTTGATATGGAAATCCATGCAACAAGAAATGTGAACCTTTAAGGTGTTGTCATATTCTTTGTCTTTTTATTGCGGTGGATTGACAGGACTGCTCCTCTAGAGTCCAGCGTTAATATCTTGAGGGGATAAAGGGTTTGGAAATGTACTGCTGGTTGCCTCAGTGGAAGGAATTTATCAAAATAGTGTTGATCTGTATCGCTTAGCCACAATAAGGTTATACAAAGAGCAGCAAATCCCTTGGGGTGTAACAGTTGGTCTGTTCCTAACCTCAGCCTCTTATCTCTCTCAGACAGCTTCCAGTTCCTCCCTTTCCCACAAGCACTGTGGCAAGAGGCCTGTCTCCAATGGGTACAGGAGAGGATGAGGGCACACAGTGCATGCCATCATAGATGATCAGGCTGTGTGAGAGAGAGTCTGTGTACACACAACAGTTTACCATGCATACCACGTGCGCATGTTTTTTGTGTTGCCTTCATCCAAATGGAAGCCTCTACTTTTCTCCTGTTCAATTCAGATTTCCCCTGATCTGCCGGGCAGGAATCCAACATAAAATTGCATGTTACCCAACTCTGGACTACTTTTTCTGTTATTTTTATTTTTATTGTTGTTATTGTTATTACAACACTCTAGACCTTCAATCTAATGTCCCAGGGCAGGTTACAACAATTAAAACACATTAATATTAAAACACAATATTACACAGTATTAGAAACAGTTTAAAACAATTTATGTGCATTATTTGGTGCATTTTTAAAAAACACATTGTGCCATCTATCATGTATCATCATACCTTCTGCCTACAATGGCGAGGTGCTCCTCAGTGAGCTGTTGGTAGGGCCTGGTGTTTTAATTTTTCACCCATAATTTTGTGCACATCTGGTATATTGGAAATTTTGTGCAAGTCTGGTATATTGGAAATTTTATGCAAGTCTGGTATATTGGAAAACTTATACCTCAGTGTTATTATCTGTTAATGGCCTTGTGCACACAATGTACCTTAGATTACTGGAATTCAGTGAGGTTGTGGAAGCACTAAGTGAGTGGAGGGGACAATGGCACACAGTGCAAATGCATCCCATCAAACACAAGCCATTAGTTTGGAGAGGAAACATTGGGCAGGATTGACCTAACAAGCCTGGTCATTGAAGTCCTGCGCAAGGATTTCCACTTGTGCAGCAGATTGTGCCCCCCCCCCATCCACATGCCACAAAATAGGCTCTGGGAGGATTGGGAGAACCCCAAGAACAGTGTGGGGAAGCAGAGGGGTTTGTTCCATCTGGCAGGCTGCAAAGAACAGGGCAGTGCTGAATTCCACCCACTGAGTTCTACTGAAATCGCACACTGAAAAATTGGTTCCTGTGCAACTCATGTGGACATTAACGTGGACATTCTGGTGTGTACACAGAGTGTAGAGGAACTGGCTGGTTCCAAACTGTCATCCACTGGCACTTATTGGAGTCTTGAGTATCACCACTGATGGAAGGAAATAGGTTCAGTTGTTTTACATCACTTGCACAATGGGGGAATAACAGGGTATAAGCTTGATAATGATCAGTACTGGCAATGCTCTAGCAAATACATGCTCCTGAGCATGGGCATAGGCAGGATTTTTGTTGGGGGGGGCAAGCTTTTGTTAGGGGGGCAGTTTTTGTTATGCGGGGCAGAACCTCAGATTTGTATTGATTTTTACTGATTAAGGGGGGCAGCGCCCCTCACGCCCCCTTGGCTATGCCCATGCTCCTGAGGAAGATTTATAAAACAGTAATGACATAAAAGAAACAAAATTACAAAGTAGCATAAGAACTAAAAACCCAATCAACTAGAGGACCCTCCCCACACACATCTGAAATAATGCCAAAACCACCTGGTAAGGCACAAAGCAAACTTGAATTTTTTTGCAGGGGTGTCTTCTGGATCAGTATGGCTGCCTTTGTTGTTTATGTTTCCCTAGGGAGGAAATACTTTCATTTTGGTGCCACCATTCAGAAGGCCCTGCCCCAGTAATCACCCACTGTGCATCTGATGGTGGGGGCACATAACACAAGCCCTCTGAGGCAGATATTTGCATGAGATTGTTCCTTTTATGTGAGTGCATATCTTATCCTAACACCAACTTGCCTAGCGAGTTCAGAGCAGATGTAAAAATTGAATGGGAGACTTCTTGACTCACACTCTAGACAACTAAGTTAACACCAGTTGCACAACTCTTTTCCTGCTTGTGGAAGGAGAATTGTATTTTCCCAGCAACCACAATTTGTGGTTTGAATTATAGAAAAAGGCCGTTTTCCTGCAATAGAGGCAAAAACCTTAAAATGAGATATCTGCATTTCTTATAACATAGGAGTTACACATTTGTGTTAGTGGTGCAGCAATAAAACGGCTAACACATTTGCAAAGCTCAGCAGGGTCCAGTATGGTTTCAAACTGGATGGAGGACCATGCATTGAGATTTCTGCATTGCAGGGGGTTGGACTAGATGACCCTCAGGATCCATTCCAACTCTATGATTCTCTGAAAAGTAATTGTCCATAGAAACCCTTAAATGGCTCTCTTATAATGTTTAGGATAAACATTCACAAACTTTTTATTGATAACAGCTAGTTAGATAAATTAAGGATCTGTACAATTTTGTAACATGCAGAGAATAACATTTGTTGATAAACCAGAGAGAGGAACTGAGGGAAGTCTGGGGGGTGAGGGGAGGGGGAGTTATATTTTGGGGAGGGGGGAATATGGGGGAATTAAGGATGATATGTTTTTTGATAAAGTATTTTGTTGAAATTCCTAATACACACACACATAATGGAGTTGCACAGATGGAAAACTGTGTGGGGCGGGGAGGTGGGTCTGAAAGGCAAACTCAGGCCCTCTACTTCTAGACAAAAGGGAAACTCTGATCTGTGGAGAGGGGAGAGAAGATCTCATAACTTTTCTGAGACTCTCTCATCTCATGATTCAGCAACTCTTGTGCCAATTTACGGTAACAAGGGAGACAAGAGCTGGCCTGTATGGGAACGAGTGTTGACAAAGTGTTCTTGTATAACTTCCTCTGGGCTCTGTCAGGAGTGCTGGGCAGCTGCGTAGCCCAACTCCAGAATGCACAGAGAGAGGAGGATGTGAGAACCTTTGACCTTGGGTGTTGCAATCCATGGAGTGGACTTGGGCTGAGAGCAGGCAAGGAGGGAAGCGACCCCTAGCCCTGTGTGTTCCAGATCCTTCATCGTCCGAGAAAAGATGAAAATCTAAGAAATGAAAGAAAACCCACAAATTCTGTTAGTCATGATGGCAACCTGGATGTGCGAATCTGCTGTCATCTCCTCATGTCATTGTCTCTTGCAAAATCAATCAGTTACTCAACAAAAAGAGCCATATTGGGGGAAGAGAAGCCTGTCACGGGTTGGCTCTTGCGTATCACGCAATGAAGGCATTATCAGTGGAGGCATTTTCTCTGCAAGAGCCCTAATTTTGCTGTGAATCTTATACCCTGTGTTGCTTCTCTCAGACAACCACCAGCAGTCCTGAGAGATTACATAACATTGGGTGGTCCACAAAAAAGAAAAGAAAAGAAAAAGTTAGTAACGGATTGTCCATAGGACAGAATCATCCCTGACCTACATGGGACATTATAATAATCATACTGTGTTTATTAAGTTCATTTGTATGGGTTTTATGTGTTGATGTTGTCATAGTTACCACTTTAGAAAGAGGGGTGTGATGCACAAGGGCCAGTAGGTGGCGCTGTGCAGATGGAGGTTTAAGGTTTTCAAGCAGAGAAATATGTACAATAAAGTTCTATTTTGCCACTCCCAACATGGTGCCATCTAGGCTCTCTGTGAATCCTACAGTGCAGAGCTTCTTTCTTTTGTAAATAGGAAAACAGCATAAGCAAACCATTTCAAAACTAGAATCCTGAGGAGAAATAAACTGCTAAAGCAAGGCTGGCAAACCTTTACAGTCAGAGGGACACAAGGAGAGAAATACAGCTTATTTTTTACACGGGATTACCTGCGAAACCACAATTAAATCATAGCTCACTTCTGTGTCCGCATCTGTGTTCTAGGATTTGAGGGTAGTTTTGTTGACATTCTAGGCAAACATGAAGATATATAAGGATCCATGTCTTGGGTCAAACTTTTTGTGGTGCTGGCAAGCAGCAGGTGTATGTGTTCATTTTTTAAAAATTATTGTGTAGTTTTCCAATGTAAATTTCTTAATGTTATAAAACCTGAAAACCAGATCCCTCCCCACCCAGTGTACCCTAATAGCTCATCTTACATTTTAAGACAAGCAGGAGAGAGAGAGAGAGAGAGAGAGAGAGAGAGAGAGAGAGAGAGAGGTGTATGCAGCTTTGACTAGGATGTTATTTTAGATTTCTGAAATATCAGGTTCTGCAACAGCAGTGTTGTTTAGGTAGTTCTGATTTCATAATTCACAAAAGAAAAGCTTCTGGGTTTTTTTTAATAAATGTTATCTTAAACATCTTTTTCAGTTCATTATATATCATTTCCAAGAAAACTTTAATCTTATTACAAGATCACCACATATGAAAAAAGGTACCTTCTTTCCCTTTACATTTCCACCATATATTTGATTTGGATTTATACATTTTAGCCAATCTACTAGGTGTTAAAGGTAAAGGGACCCCTAACCATTAGGTCCAGTCGTGGCCGACTCTGGGGTTGCGGCGCTCATCTTGCTTTATTGGCCGAGGGAGCTTCTGGGTACAGCATGACTAAGCTAGCATGACTAAGACCGAGCAACGGGAGCTCACCCCGTCACGGGGATTCGAACCGCAAACTTCTGATCAGCAAGTCCTAGGCTCTGTGGTTTAACCCACAACACCACCTGTGTCCCTCTACTTAGGTGGTAAAGGTACCCCTGACCATTAGGTCCAGTCGTGACCGACTCTGGGGTTGCAGCGCTCATCTCGCTTTATTGGCTGAGGGAGCAGGCGTACAGCTTCCGGGACATGTGGCCAGCATGACTAAGCCGCTTCTGGCGAACCAGAGCAGCACACGGAAACACTGTTTACCTTCCCACCAGAGCGGTACCTATTTATCTACTTGCACTTCGTGCTTTCAAACTGCTAGGTTGGCAGGAGCAGGGACCGAGCAACAGGAGCTCACCCCGTCACGGGGATTCGAACCGCCAACCTTCTGATCGGCAAGTCCTAGGCTCTGTGGTTTAACTCACAGCGCTACCCACATCCCAACCCTACTAGGTGTTAGGTACCATCTATATAACATTTTCATATAGTTTTCTCTTAAATTATAACATGCTGTAAATTTTATATCCACATTCCATAAACATTCCCATGCATCCATTTCTATATCATGATCAATATCTATTGCCCAGTGTATCATTGAAGAATTCACTTTTTTGTCTCCCATTCCAATAACTTCTTATACATTTTAGATATTACTTTAACATTACAATTTAACAAGTCTCTTTCTAATTGTGATGTTTGCTCCCCAAACTCCCACTTCATAAGCTTTTTAAATACTTCATTCAAACGATGATATTGTAACCATGTGGTTAACACCTCTGATAAATCCTTAAATTCTTCTAATTTAAATTCTCTATCTTCTTCTCTTAATAAATGTCTGTAAGTTGCCCAATTTTCCATCATATTTTTTTCTTTTTCATTGCTATGGCTTCCAAAGGTGAAAGCCATAGTGGTGTTTTGGTCTCCAACAAGTTTTTATACTTATCCCATACTCTATACAATTTCCCCCCTGATTATATGGTTTGTAAAACCATACTTTCACCTTTTCATACCACAAATAAGCGTGCCAACCAAAAATATTATCATGACCTTCCAAATCTAAAATATGTGGATTCTTCAATAACAACCATTCCTTCAACCAGCACAGACAAGCTGTTTCATAATATAATCTCATATCCGGCAGGGAGAAACCACCTTTCTCTTTTGCATCTATGAATATTTTATATTTTATTTTCATTTTTTTTCCCTTTGCCAGATATTTTTAGAAATATCTTCTTGCCATTTGCTGAAACAATCTGTCTTGACAATCACTGGTATTGATTCAAACAAAAATAACATCCTTGGTAATACATTCATTTTAATGGTTGACACCCTACCCAGTAATGAAAGATTCATTCTGCTCCATATTTGCAAATTTCTTTTAATATCCTCCCAAGTTTTTAAATAATTATCTTTATACAAATTTATATTCTTTGCTGCTAAAAACACACCCACATATTTAATCTTCTTTTCAATCTTTAAGCCTGATAAACCTTGTAATTTATTTTTACTCTCATCATTCAATTGTTTACCAGGAGCTTGGTTTTATTTTTATTAATTTTAAGACCTGCTGTTTCCCCAATTTTTAAAAATCTTTTTCAGTGCTTTTGGGGTTGACTCTATTGGTTCCTCTACAGATATCACCACATCATCTGCAAAAGCTTTTAATTTATATTGTCTCTGTCCCATCCTTATTCCTTTAATTTCTTGATTACATCTTATATTTGTGCCAAAACTTCTAAAACTGTTATAAACAATAAAGGTGACAGCCTTTAGTTCCTTTAGTTATTTTACAATTCTCACTCAATACAATATTTACTATCAATTTTGCTGACTGATCAGTATATATTGTCTTAACTCCTTTTATAAGTGTCTCCACAACCCATATTTTCCAGATCCTTAAACATAAATGCCCACGAAAGCATTGTTAAATGCTTTCTCAGCGTCTAAAAACATTAAAGCTGTTTGTTTTTCATTTCTCACTTCTAAATATTCTATTACATCAGTTGTGCTTCTAATATTATCTTTCATTTGTCTGCCCGGCGAAAATCCGGCATGATCTTGATGGATTACCTTTTTTAATACATTTTTCAACCTACTAGCTAATATGTCTGCAAACAAGTTTATAGACGTTATTCAACAATGAAATAGGTTGATAGTTCTTAACCAGCTCTGGATCTCTATCTTGCTTATGAATCAAAGTTGTGTATGCACTCTTCCAGGATTCTGGTAACTCCTGTATTCAAAGTTATATTCATAATATATTTTAAAGGTTGTATTAGGTAATCTTGTAATTTTCTATAATAGATTGCGGAAAGTCCATCAGGTCTGGGTGCCTTCCCTAATTTTGCCTGCAAAATTGCTTGCTGTAATGCCATCATTGTCACATGTCCATTCAGAAATTACATTTTATCTTTTGGTATCTTAGGTAGTCCACTGTCTTCTAAATATTTACCCATTTCTTCTAAATTACCTCATTTGGCTCAATATAGTTCTGTATAAAAACTCACAAATTGATCTCTTATTTCTTTCTGATTTTCCACAATTCTGTCTCCTATATTTATTCTATTAATGCAGGTTTTTTCTTTTTTCTTTGCCAAGCTTATAGTTTCCCTGGCTTGTTAACCTGTTCAAATTGTTTCTATTTCAAATATTTACTTTTCATCTCTATTTCCTGGTTTATTATAATTGAATATTGCATTTGCAACATCTTGATATCCTGTTTCACTATCTCTATTTGAGGAGAATGTACTGATTCTTTTTCTTTTCTTTTTATTTCTTGTAAAATTTCTTATTTTTTTCTGCTCTCTTATCTTTCATTGGTATGTGCTTTGCTGTATAAAAAAACCTCTGCATTACTGCTTTACTGTCAGGGACTGGGCAGAGGAAGAATGATGGAGACTGGCTTCCAAAGCCTGACCCTTCCAGAGAAGAGGAAGACAGTTTAGAATGACAACAGGGGTTTAAGGGAGGTCACAGCTCAGAGGTAGATGAGGGGGAAGGTTGGGAAATAATGGGAGAGGAGGAGGAGGAAGCACTGGGGGGTGGTGGTGACAGCGGACAAACACGTGTCTTTAGAAAGTATTCCAGACCCTCCCTCATTGAAAGTAGGAGAGCAAAGAGCTCACAGATAGAGGGCACTCATCAGCACCCATCATAGCTGTCAACCTCCCCTTTTTTTTGCGGGAAATTCCCTTATTCCAGAGCCATTTCCCACTGCTATCCCAGATTGTTAGATATCCCGTAGACTGTCCCCGGGACAGGTGAGGCTGCTGATCCCTTATTTTCGAGGCTGCTGATCCCTTATTTTCAAATCTGAAAGTTGACAGCTATGGCATCCATAGCTGAAGGATGACGAATGAAGCAGTGGGAGAGACAGCAGGGAGGGAGATTCACCATTATCCAAGAGGCTGGGTTCTAAAGCCTCTCTCTGTAAATACTGAATAAAAAGCGGATGGTAAGAACATTCCTTGTCTTTGTATGTTCCTGGGCAACTGGCCGTGGAAGTTGCTGACAGCAACCTGACATTGACTTGCATTCCATACCACCTTAAGCACTACAAGGCTCCTCTGTCAGAGACCAGCAACGTTTGGACCCTCCTCCTCCCCAAATTATTTTCATTTCAGCTGATTATTACAAGAACACTGAATAGTATCTAGCGAAGTCACCCTAGGAGCAGTGGAACTTCCCCTCCCTCTCCTCCCCACCACCACCTGACCCCCAGATGTGTTCTGGATTTCCCTTTCTCCCAACCCACTGGAGCAGATTTGGTGGGGCCGGCATACAGCCATGCGGGGGAGAGAGAGGAAGTTCTGTCACACACTAAGAAGTCCTTGCACGAAAAAGTCACCTTTGTGATGAAGACCTAGTTCCAAAGCTGAACATACCCATTTTCCAAATTAATTTTGTCTGATGAAGCACTCCATGGTTCCACACCTCTCTCTCTTTTCATGCTGCTTCTACTATTGTTGTACAAGTACAAGTACAAGTTACATACGCTTCAGGTTACAGACTCTGCTAACCCAAAAATAGTGCTTCAGGTTAAGAACTTTGTTTCAGGTTGAGAACAGAAATCGTGCTCTGGCAGCATGGCGGCAGCGGGAGGCCCCATTAGCTACAGTGGTGCTTCAGGTTAAGAACAGTTTCAGGTTAAGTACAGACCTCCGGTACGAATTAAGTACTTAACCCGAGGTACCACTGTAGTAAACTGTAGTTTACTCCTCCCAGAGTTCTAATTCCTAGCATCCTTTAATAAACTGCAGTACCCAGAACTCAGGGGTGGGGTGGGGGAGATGTGCTTTGTATGCAGCCTTAGATTGTAGTTCTGATATTTTTTAAGCCACTCAAGAGACCAAAGTTAAAATGCTTTAAATAAACAACCAACCATCTGGGAGATGCCCTTCATACTCACAAAGCCACATTCCTCACAGCCCTCAGCGTGAACTGGCTGTGGGGGCAGGGAGAAATAAGTATTTTCCCCTAGTGACAAAATATTGTGCTCGGAGCGCTAGGGAGAATGTGACAAATCCCCGTAACACAGAAGCTGCCTTGAGGAAAGAGTTCTGGATTCCCCACAGCAGATTATTTAACAGCTGTGTATCTGTTGCCCTGGCAAAGGTACTAGGAATTAGGAATCAAGGCCTCTGCTGGGTGTGGGGCAGTCAACTCAAGAGTTAATGCGCTGACAGAAGCCTTGAGGTTTACATCTGAAAAACCAGATATAAAAATAATATGATGAGTAAGACTAAAATTCCCTGGTTTGTGCTTCCAAGGGGCAAGGACCCTCCTCCTTCTCCAGCAGTGACTTCTCCTTTTCTGCTGTGCCTTGCAGAACTGCATCCTGGGATGAGTCAGAGCAGCACAGCCAACCCATGATCTTCAGGCACTCTGCTCCCTCAGCACCCACAGATTTGCTCCCCAGGGCAAACTACAGGTTGTCTGGGACACCTGCCATTGGATCTCCCAAAGCTTTGTGTTGGTGGTGATGGGTAGTGGGTGTCTCTGAATTTGATCAAAGTAGCATGGATGTGTTTAATCCAGTGGTTTTCAGCCAGTGTGCCGTGGCACCCTGGGGCGCCTTGAATGATGGCCAGGGGTGCTGCGGACGACACTAGCCTCTGTTCCTCTTTCCTCCCCTCCCTCCTCTGATGCCCTCTCATGTCTCTGCCTCCCAAAAGCTTGCACAGCTGTTTGTTGCAGCAGCCCTGGGTACAAGCTCCCCAGGCAAATGGTGCCTCTGGGGCTGATCAGGGGCACTGGTAGCCAGGAGCTGAGGCAGCTCAGAGACCGGGCGGGGGGGGGGGGGCTGTGGTGGCTGCCAGGAGGACTCCCAAGGAGGGGGGAGAGGAGGCTGAGGGAACACTCCACAAAGGAGGGTGTTTGAAAAAGGGTGAGAGGCTCAGAGGCAAGTGATGACATAACTGGGCTCCCGAGCCCCACAGGGGTGCCACAGAAAGAATGCAGTTGGTCAAGGGAGCCGTGGACTCAAAAAGGTTGAAAACCTCTGGTTTAATCCTTTCCCTGTACAGTATATGTTTTCTCAATCAATGGCATCACCTCAATGTCTGGCAAAAGAAAACATATTTTCCCCATCCTGCCTTGCAGGACACACAACAGTCAGGTGTATGAGCGTAATTTTGATCAGGACTTTTCTGTCCCCGCTTGATTCTGATCAAATGCAGAGCACCTCACAGCTACAATTGAGATTGTTTCTTAAAAGCTCAGGAAATCTGATTGCGGATCGTATCATGTTGGTTCCTGGCAAACTCCTGAGAGTATTCTTACATACCACCCCAATCTCTGAGTGGTGTGAGATTCCAGGCATTTACCCAGGATTCAGTTTCCTCATAATGAGAGACAGTGGAGACGATGGTGTCTTTAGGCTGTATAGTTTATTTACACATATATACAACCTGAGCGTGTAATGGAGGGGCTCACAGCAGTAACACCCCAAGAGGGGCTTTCTTCTCCCACAGCCACAGATTTAGGTTCCAGCAGAAGTCCAGCATGGCTCTGTCTTGCTTCCAGTTTCTAGCTTACACACACACCAGCTCTATTCTGGCGTTTGTCTTTCTGACTACCAGTGAGCTAAGGGAGCCAATTTTCAACTGGCATAGAGCCACTTCTTTTTTTACCTTAATGGCCCATATTAGATGGTGCATACCACAAAAGTTGTCTGGCTCTTTCAATAATATTAATCCTTGCTTAGATATTAACCCTTGCTGGATCCAGGAATTTGAAGGGGGCTCAGGCATACAGCTTACACTCCACTCACAAACTCATAACAGTATCCTTTGCTATACCTTCCTTTATGCAATCTTCTTTTATGGGAAAGATGCCTTGATCATTGCTCAAAAATGTCAAGCATTTCACCTTTCGCCCCCTAACAAAGTTACCTGAATTTTTCTGCATCCTTTCCCTCTTGGTCCTCCATGTGATTACAAGTTGGCACGTGTCTATTTTTATTTAGAAAGCAGTGGATAGTTTGTACAGTACTTGGAAATGCCAAGAAAATGTATCCTAAGAGCTCTGAATAATTTGCATACAACTACCCATTACAAATCACAATGGATTGAGACGGTGCTCGACATTTGCATACTCCTGTTCCACTTCTGTCATGCCATTCATTTTCAGAATGAAATTAATCCCTTTTTAATACTGATTTTATCCCCCAGCCAGCCTGGGTGACAGACAGATTTGTATTTGCTGATCAAAATTCCACAACTGTCTTTAAAACAAGTGGAATGAGAATATTTATTGCAACCAAAAATTTTACGCAGAGGTTGGGTGGCCATCTGTAATGGATGCTTCAGTTTAGATTCCTGCATTGTGGGGGGTTGGACTAGATGACCCTTGGGAATCCCTTCCAACTCTATAATTCTGTGATAAACACAAACCTTTTCTTTTTTTAAAAAAATAAGTCTTTATCATTTTAAAATACAGTCATACAACGAAGATAAATACAACAGAATTAGGTACAGAAAAAGAAAAAGAAAAAAAGAAAAAGAAAAAAAGAATTCATCACATCAAAAAAGGCAAAAAAAGGGTTTAAAAATATCGAAACAAAGGAAAAATAACAATAAAGAACCATATGTTTATACAACATCATGTCTTATCCAATAAAGTTTTCTGTAAAAAATAACTTCCAATTGTTCTCATTATACTTTTTCTAACACAAACCTTTTCTAGGCTTTAGAACAATTTATTCTCCCTTGTTTAAGCCCTTCTCAGACTCCGCTAAGACCAGCAGTTTACTTTTAAAAGGCATGTTGGGATTCTTTCCAGGAAGAGGTGACTTGCTTCAGAAATACATCACAGAATGGTGCACATTAGGGGAGAAATTTGGATCAGTTCGCATTTATATGCAAACGTACGTAACTAATTCAAACTTCCCAAAACAATATGTAAACTGAAATGCAGTCATCCTTTGAAAATTGTACTTCTCAAAATTGTGCAATGCACTTCTCCAGCCAAAAAAAATGTGTACCATAATGTGTACATGTTTCTGAATATCTGGTGCTGGAAAGTCCAGGAAGGGACAGTGCTGTGAGAAAAAGATGTTAGACTAGATGAGCCACTGGCCTGATCCAGCAGGCCTCTTCTCTTGTATATTATATTAAGGGAAATTGTTTGTGAATGTGTGCAAGGCCAGATTGCATACAAAAACATGTGTATTAGGAGAAATGTACATTAAGATAATGCTGACATTTGGAGGGGTGGGGGACTTTAAATAGGAAATTTGCCAACTGATGTGGAAATAGGGTGAACTGAACTTAAGACTGGAGAAACCACAGGTTTGTCTCTCTCTCATTCACATGTTTCCCATGCAGATATGAATATCTTGCTGCTCTGACAACTCCAAGCAAAATAGGAAGAAATTTGAATTTTCTGTTTCTCCAAACTGTACTTTTTGTAGCAGGTTATTTCTGTCTAGTTTCCCATCCCACCAACACAAGGTTGCTTCCAGACTGTCGCTATTTTTCAGGTGGGATTTAGTTAAGCCGAACAAACTCAGGCTGAGCAATTAAAGCTGATTTGGAGCTCTTGTGAAACAAACCCTCTTCCTCAGAAGATCAGACATTTTGCCATAAAAAGTGACAAGAAGATGCACTGGAAAGTATGGGATAATACTTGCTTGGCACAAGTTCTCTCCAAAGCAAATCAAAATGAATGCTCATTAGACGGGTCTCTAGAAATCACTTTATGTGGTCAGTTATAAGCTTAAGAGTGTTTAAAGAGTGGTGGATAAGGGTAGGGTGTTTCTAGATAAGCCATGTAGAGGAAAGGGAGCAAGAGAAAGTTTGAGCAATGGGAAGCAGAGGGTTTGATGAACACTAATGTAGGAGACCATCCCAGCTGGTTTTCAGTTGTGGTGCTTTTTGGGTATGTGTTGAAAGAAAGGCAGTGTATCCAGGACAAAGGCTATGGAAGATCACATGATGTGCATGAGTGAGATGCTAGTTTCAGTTTGGGCAACCCCAACTCAAGGATAATCTTTCGCTCACTCCACTTTTTCTCTAAGTCATGAGAAGTTTCAGGGGTTTGGTTTCCTTTGAAAAGAGGTCACCAGAGGGTTATATGGTGTTCTGTAAAATTTTGTCCTTATTTACAAGTATGTGGCTTGGGCATCGTTGGAGGTGCAGCATCAAACACCCTAATAGACCCCCCCCCTTACAGTTCGCTGCACCCATATCAGGTCTTCTGGGAAACAGCCAGCACCTTCAAATCCCCCAAATTTACAGAGTCTGTTTCAAGCTACTGGCTGTGTCCTTTCTGACACACACACACACTTAAATTACAACATTCCTGAGGGAGGCGAGAAGAGGCACCCCATTCAGATATTTGCTGACCATTAAGAGTCATCCGCCTACTGTTCAGCTCCAGTGACAACCTACCACCTCTGACTGATCTAGCAATGGATGAATCTGGGCCAAACCTACCTGGTTTCAGGTTCATTAACCCTCTCTCTTAGAAACAAGAATCCTCAGACTGGTAGGTGCAGACGCGCTCCAGACCAATATCCAGCGGTCAGGCTGGGCAAGATCCTGACCTCAGCCAGCTCAGTTAGTATTAGGTGAAAGATGAAGGGGAGTCTCACCTTTCCAGCTTCCTCCTTCAGCTGTATGTAGGTTTGGGAGGTGGGAGGGTGAGGAAACCAGCCTTGGCAGCCTATGCTAAAGGTGGGAGTAAGGGGGATTAGGAGGAGAAGGGGGCTCAGAGATGTCTGAGTCCATGAGGCTCCTCACTGCTGGCATTCCGCCTGAACAAGTTAGCAAGCTGGAAGAACCCATGGAATAGCACAGCTCCACAACCCCTTTGCACTCGCGTCGCCCCCTGAAGTGAACAATGTGTGAAGGGGGATAGTAATGTTTAGGGTTCTGGAAATAAAATCTTAGTGCAAACTGGACAAACCCTGCTTACACAGATCAAACCATCACCCAGCTCTTCCAACAGGAACAGTGGGGCTGGGTCATGTCAGGAAGACTAAAGACACAAAGTTACTCCAAGAAATTTAGAGACAATAGATATTCAAACATCATGTATACCTTACTCCCAACTGTAGAAGCAATTAACTTGCAACTCATAAATACAGTGGTACCTCGGGTTACAGATGCTTCAGGTTACAGACTCCGCTAACCCAGAAATAGTACCTCAGGTTAAGAACTTTGCTTCAGGATAAGAACAGAAATCGTGCGGTGGCAGCAGGAGGCCCCATTAGCTAAAATGGTACCTCAGGTTAAGAACAGTTTCAGGTTAAGAACGGACCTCCAGAATGAATTAAGTTCTTAACTCGAGGTACCACTGTATATAAATTCCGCACGTTCCCAGGACTATGGCAACGGTTTGTCCTAAAGGGAGTATGCTACACAAATTGAAATGTTACCGAGTTATCTGTATGAAGTTTTAATCTGCTGGTGGCTTTGACTTGTTATATTTTAGCATTGCTATAATATAAATATTTTGAAGGAAGAGAAAGAAAGGAGTGAAGTGTTAAGGATATAAAACTATATAGATAAATGGTGCCTCCGTGTGGTTATTCTATGAAGTTACAATCTCTGACTTCTACTGAATGAGCAAAATAGGAAGTTGAGGACTGTAGCATCATAGAATAGCCACATGGAGGCAGCATTTATCTACATGTTCCCCATTTGGTGCTGGTTCACTAACGAAATAAACTTTAAGCAAATCTTGTTTGAGGCTTCATCTTTGAGTATTGTGAATGGGTCTATGACTGCTTACATACAATAGCTCTAAAGCACATTTAAAGCACCCTACCCCCCCCCCGAATCCTGTGAAGTGTTGTTTACCTCTCACAGAGCTATTAATTTCCAGCACCTGTAACAAATTACAGGTACCTATAATTCTTTGGGGGCAGATGTGCTTTGAATGTGTTTATGGTGTGTACACAGCCTCTCTATGATTTGCCATAATGCAAAAGTGGCAAACCTCTTTATGTTGTTGTGAATACAGTTTCCAATCATTCTTGTTATTAAGGGTCACTGTGCTCATTTAGATATATTTAAGCTATGGCTGCATAGTCACTTTTACACTGTACTAAGATGACTGCATTATGATGCTACTGCTGCTGTGAGTGGACATTTTGCATACATTTAAGCTCTGATTAAATCATCACAGAATGTATCTCTGCATTCCATTGCCATTAAACATCAACCTTTATGTTTCTCCCATTTACAATTGAAGATCACACTGCTTTTATCTAATGAAGCAGGCTCCAATCCACACCACAAAATCATGTTATAAGAACGTTTATTAGTCTTTAAAGTGTAACAAGAAGCTTTGTTCTACTTGGCATTTACTTCCTTTGGAGAAGATGGTTTTTAAAATTTATTTCCTTTATTTATTACAAAACTAGATAAATGTAAGGGACGCAGGTGGCGCTGTGGGTTAAAGCCTCAGTGCCTAGGGCTTGCCGATCGAAAGGTCGGCGGTTTGAATCCCCGCGGCGGGGTGCGCTCCCGCTGTTCGGTCCCAGCGCCTGCCAACCTAGCAGTTCGAAAGCACCCCTGGGTGCAAGTAGATAAATAGGGACCGCTTACTAGCGGGAAGGTAAATGGCGTTTCCGTGTGCGGCTCTGGCTCGCCAGAGCAGCGATGTCACGCTGGCCACGTGACCCGGAAGTGTCTTCGGACAGCGCTGGCCCCCGGCCTCTTTGAGTGAGATGGGCGCACAACCCTAGAGTCTGTCAAGACTGGCCCGTACGGGCAGGGGTACCTTTACCTTTACCTTTAGATAAATGTAGAACACAAGAGGAGGCAAACAGCAAGCACTCCTTCAAAACGGGCAGATCTACTACCCTACCTCAGATTTCAAGAGAGAGGTTCTGTATGGGCACAAGATGCTTCCAGCCTTAATCTAATTCACATGCTGATTCTGTTCCAAAACCTACTAACTCTGTTTCCTGTCCATGAATGCATACTTTATAATATCCACACTGCCACAGAGTGGTGGTGGTTCAGGTGCCAACTCCTCCAAGCTTGAACAATTGAGAGAGATCAGATGTCAAAAGAAAGGCATCCTAACAATTTAGCTCTCATTTAGGAAACATCGACAGGGCTCTAAGAAGCAGTTCCCATCAGTTCATAATGGTATTTTCCAGTCCTTGCTCATCCCCTGAAAAGGAGGGATGCATATGGGGAAGGATAGGCACTTAGACTATTTTACTAAAGCTGCAATGCTAACCCTTCTTACCTGGCAGTAAGCCCCATTTAACTCAGTGGACTGCACTGTAAGGATGTAAGGCTGCTTCTCATGCTGCTAACAACTCTGAGGAGATACAGAGCAGGTGAAAGCTCACCTTTCATTGGACCAACGTAGGCTACTGCGCAGAAATATGCAAGTGTTTAAACTGTGCAGCTGTTTAAACTAGGGGACAGGGGGGTTATTGGTTTATTTTTGTTATGTATTTTGTGTTTTTTATCTTATCTTTTTATGTTGTGAACTGCCCTGAAATCTACAGGTGAAGGACGGTATATAAATTTAAATAAACAAATAAATAATAGAGTGTGCTATTGTTCAAGCATCATTTTATGAAGGGAGATACAGTGGAACCTTGGTTTTCGAACGTCTCAGAAGTTGAACGTTTCGGCTTTGGAATGCCGAAAACCTGGAAATAACTGCTTTGGTTTTCAAATGCTTTTCAGAAGCCAAACGCGCCATGTGGCTTCTGTATTGAGCTTTCCAGACGGAAATACTTCCAGAAATGCATGCTTTGGTTTTTGAACATTTCGGAAGTTGAATGGTCATCTGGAATGGATTATGGTCGAAAACCTACGTACCACTGTACTTTGTAAACAAACACCTGGAGGCATCTGATAACCCTCAGAAATTTCCAGTCATTACCAGCACCCAGGTTAAACCTCTCCATGCTTTCAGTGGCTCCAACCTTCAGATCTTTTCTCCCCTTTCCTCCCCTCACAAACCTTTCATGTTCACTCCTCAATGATCTGCCTTATCATTCAGACATTGCTTTTGTGAAGGCAGGCACTTTGAAAACAAAGGTTTTGTTGAAAGTTTAATTGCAACAATCTACACAGGTTGCTGTTTACAAATATCCCTGCTTTAACCCAATTGAAAGTCTTAGCCAGTTCCAGCATTTTAAAGATCAAAGAATAGACACGGAGAACTAGTTTCAGGTAATAAATTAAAAAGCACTCTAGGTTACAAGAAATGTGCTTGGCCACTCTTTAGAAGAGTTTTCCAAAACCTGGTGCCCTTCAGAGGTTTTGAACCACAAATCCCCTCAACATCAGCCAGTGGGAGTTGCAGTCCGAAACCTCTGGAGGGGATCAGTTGGGGAAGGCTTCTTTATAAGGTTTGCAATTATTATTATTATTATTATTACTGTTATGTACTGAGTTGAATAGGATCCAAAAGGCAGTAGTCTGATAGGTCCTAGAACAATAGGATTCAGAATGCAGCAGTCTGATTGGTCCTAGAACAATAGGATTCAGAATGCGGCAGTCTGATTGGTCCTAGAATAGGATCCAGAATGCAGCAGTCTGATTGGTCCACAGAAGCCACCCAATCCAGCTCCAGGTGGAAGTGAATCTGCAGCCTGATTGGCCTACAGGAGAATCCCGGAATTAGCCAATCACGTGAGGCCCATTGTGTAAATAATGTATATAAAGCAGACATTCTGGGGGAACTCCATTCCTCCTCACCACTATGAGCTGAATGAAGAGCATGAAATCCACTCTCGACTCCGAGCATATTTCAATTACTATTTATTAAATTTGTATACCGCCTTATACCTGCAGGTTTCAGGGCGGTTCACAACATAAGAACACAAAATACACAATAAAAACAAGAACAAGAACAAGAATCTCCTCTTCCAAAACACATTTTAAAAGGGCATCGGATGTCTATCAACCAAATAG
This sequence comes from Podarcis tiliguerta, assembly GCF_965153285.1. Lineage (NCBI taxonomy): Eukaryota > Metazoa > Chordata > Lepidosauria > Squamata > Lacertidae > Podarcis > Podarcis tiliguerta. The sequence goes on from NC_139534.1 coordinate 86,501,139, forward strand.
ACCCATAAAGGGATTCTTCCTGAGTCTTTAACACAAATGTTGCCCCAGAGCTGCCCCAGCTTCTCTGCGCGTCTACCTCCGCTTTGGCGAATACTCAGCCGTGCAGCAAGCAGCCCTAGACCTGCGCTCTGTCACTTGTACGGCAGAGTAAGACTCTTTTCCGGTCCCCCATCCTGCCCTAACCGGAAGCATGTCCCGTTCCCCGCTAGCTCCCTTAGCGTTTCTAGAAGAAGCGTGTGCTCTCGCTATCCGGTCCCCCTTTGGCGGACACGTCGGAAGCTGTGCCTCGCGCTAAAGCGTCCGCCGGAGCGGCGGCTTTTGATCCGAGGAGAATGGGACCGACGTGGCTGGCTTCTGGAGGCGGAGCCGAGGCTGAAGAGGCGGGGGGAGTCCCGAGCGGAGACGCAGCTGGATGGCAGGGGCAGCCCGGAGCTCCCCGGTGTCGCACGGTAACGAACCAGCCCCTGAGCTGCCCCTGGGTGGGAAGCACCCCTGCCCTCCATCCCGAGGGTCGAGGGAGCCCAACTTTTCCCGGGCGGCTGAGGCAGAGAGGCGGGCGGAGCGCGGCCGGGGCTTAGAGCGGCGGGATGGAAGAGGCGAGGCGAGGGCAGAGGAGGCGCAAGTGGTACCCTGTGCCCGGGCAGCAGTAGGAAAAGACAGAGCACCCCGGGATTTAAGTGCGTGTGTGGAGGGGTATCTTTCATAGACCAGGTGGGTTACTTGATGCCTCGGGGGAACTCGGCTCTTCGTCCCCCAAGTCCTTTAATCATTTGTTGACAGATGTTGCATTTAGCTTCGTTGTCTCTGCCGTTAATTATAGCCTGATCCTTCACTTTCTTCCTTTTTTTAAACTGCTGCGCTTTTGAGATCTGTGTGTTTCCTAGACTCGGTATGGTTTGTTGAGAGAAGGGGTTTCCTTTTACCGGCTTCCGAGAAGTGGGTGATACTAGGAGAATGTAGCGCTCTTTTCTCCCAAGGAGCAAGAGCCGCCTCGTAATTTTTTTTTCAGAAGGTAAATAACCATAATATAGAGTTCTGATCCATTCGGCACGCAGACCATATCGATGTGCTTAATGAGCCTTGCACGTACCCCATCGCTTTTCACTTCTCCGCTCCTCCACCAGTTTATGTACTCTCCTTCCAGCAGAAGTCGACGCTAAATAGACTCTGCATGTTTACTCCGAAGCTATTTCAATGAGGTTTACTCCCAAGGCAACTCTGCTTAGAACAATTTCTTAGATAATGTCCCATTGTGCCTCTTAATAAATAGACACGTGTTTTAATAAAGGAACATCTGTGGTGACAGCTTTAGCATATTAGCTGGGCCACTCAAACTGTAGCTTCCACTTCAGACAAATTATAATGGGAGATGAGGAGAGAAGAATTTCAAAGGCAAAATAATGGCTTGGTACATAGAGGAACCTGCACTGGGGATGAATGGAAGTGTATTCTATCTGGTAGAAGTTTTATGTCTTTTGGCCACCCAGGATTGGGTCTTATAAGAGTTAGGATACTTCTTATAGGCAGAAACAAGTGTGTCTTGTGGCATCTTAAAAACAGACACTTTTACAGTGTCAGCCTTTGCAAGTCTACTCAGAAGTAAATCCCACTGAGTTCAACAAGACTGATTTGCAGCCAAGTGCATGTGGGATTGCAGGCTTTCTGATAATAATAGGGATCAGGAACTGTGGCCTTCCTGATCTTGATGGACTCCAACTCCCATCCGCCCTAGCCAGTATGGCCAATGGTCAGGGATAAAGGAAGCTGTAGTCCAACAACTTATCCACCCATGTATAAACTTTTGTGACCTGGAGTTCACTTCACCAGATGCATAATGTATTATCCTCAACTGACAGATAAAATATATACATAAATATGTAGAGGAGGGAGGGTGGAATGTAAAAAGTGGGATCAAAGGGCTGTGAAATGCAAAAAGCTTCTGACAAGTCTGTTAAAGCTCAAATGCATGTAAAATGAGCACGGTGATCCATTCACAACAGTAGTTATGGGTGCTAACCCAATCATCCTAGCTGTGCTAAGTTAATTACCTATAATAGGATAGGAAACTGGAATGGGCAGATTTGGTCTGGTGCAGAGTAGTTACTGTGTCACAAGTAGTTTATCTTAACTTATGGAATGTCATACAGAAGGCATGACCCACTGTACTTCATTGTGACCTTACAGAAGTTTTTAGAAGCACAGTGGAACATCTGCATTGAGGCTAAGTAAGGACACATGCCGCTCAAAGATCTGTGATTAGCTGTATCTTCACTGGTGAATGGTGGACCCATGCAGTGGAACTGTTTTAAATTATGAAGGACGAATGACTTGATCCTCTTTCAACCAGGAGCAAGTTCACCTGTCATTTGCCTCGTTATGTTCTTACTCTCTTAGTGACTGCTGGTGTGGTGATTTGATAATTGCTTCTCTTTAGGGTGAAGGTGGGGCATCAATGAAGTTTATGCAGCTATGAATAGTGTGGACAAATCTCACAGAAACTTTTTTCCTCCTCCATCATAATGTTAGGATTTGGGTCCTCCCATGAACTTTTTTAGGTTCAGGACAGGCGCCATAAAGCACTTCTTCACACAGTGTGTAATCACTTGATAGGATTCACTGCTACAGCTTGTGATGATGTCCATTGTCTGAGATGGCCCTAAAAGGGGGTTAGAGAAATTAATGGACAACGCTGTTAGCAAAATAAGGTGCAAAAGAAGAAGAAGAAGAAGAAAAATTATCAAAGAGCAGTTTGGAGAAAGGGGGCATCTTCTCCTCCTTTAGAGGTTGCTGAATAGGCGCAGAACATATCCCCCCATGAATTGCTAGCTGCACTTCTGTTCATAAGATGAGTTCATAGATGATGTCTCCACTTGCTGAAAAATTCCACACTAATAATAGTCAAGCCTGTATGTTGCTGTGACTTTGTGAAAGTGGAGGGAAAACGCATAATGTGGTATTGCATGCAGAAACCACCTTCCCCTCAGCTTTCATTTAAGTTACTGGTCCTTATGGCTACAAAAAATGTTTCAGATTGTTTAGCCTGTTGAAATATCCGAAGTCACAGAGCTGGGTGAATAAGAATTCCAGTGGCTGCGTTTCAGTGACCTGCAGAACCAGAATAAATTATGCGGAAGAAGAAGTATTGAAAAATAAATTAGGCAAAGTAAGAAAGATAGTTCTGCTTTTCTTGGTGCAGAATTGCTTGGGATATTGAATTTTATTTTTATTTTTTAGCAGAGTCCACACAGTTCTACCTGTGACTGACTCATGCTCCTGGTAGGCTTAAATTAGGTGCTTTTTGAGAATTCCATGATGGCTCTTGAAGTAGCATGTTGGGCAAGCCCATCACTCCCATGGACTCACTGGATGGACAAATCAAACTTGTTTTTCCAATTTTGTCTCTTGTAGAATGGGAACAATGCCCTACCTCACAAGGCAGTTGTATACTCTAATATGATCTGGAGCACTTTGCAAAATTAGAAGTGGCATAAAAACATGTCAACAGCTGTAATGTTTCTTCCAGTTCAGATATGTATGTTCTTTGACAGGAGTTTGTCTCTGCAGGGATAGAAGTTTGTTTATTTAACAGAGCTCTATCATGGAACCCTGACATGGGAATGAGGCTCCCAGGCAAACTTACATCCAGCCACAGACTAGACCTAGGCCTGCTTCCAGCATCAGGCTAGGCTTTGGTTCCGAATGGGTCACTCCAGGGTGAGTGGGTTGCTTCAAACCCCACAGTGGCAGAATTGGTGCGGCTGGGAGCTGTGAAGCCTTGTAGCTGTTGGCAGAAGGTCAGGATTTCCAGTAGGATTCCAGGCGTTTACTGCTGCTGCTGCTGGACTCGTAAAAGGGTCTGGAAGAGAGTTTGTTTGTTGCTGTCTCTATTTCCGTTGCGGGGGAATAGGATGACATTTTGTCTGGGCTCTCTGGCATAATTAGAGATGAGCCTTGGGCTTCCAGAGGAATATGCCTGAATATATATATTTTAAGAGTGGCAGGGCGGTAGGATACAAGACTGGAAAAATGCTGGAACAGTGTGGTCAGCAGAAGGGTAAAGCTGCTGGCTGTCAGGGGAGGAGGCAGGAGCAGAAGAAACTCTTGACCACTGCACAGAGCTTGCTGTGGGGAGAGCTGAGCTGGATTTTCCAGGTGCTTTGGATAAAGGCCATTTCTAGAATAGACTGGAAATCTCTTGCAAGGGAGACTAAGCAGTTTCAGAAATGTCTCAAGTAAACATTCTGGTCTATTTCCCTTTTCCGTTTCTCTCTTTCTCTTGGTGTAGGCTTATATTTCAAGTGGCATTGGCTATCGAGTCTACCATCCAAGAGAATGGAGTGGGTGTAGGTCTCCTGTCTAGAGAGGCATGCAGACTTTTCACAGTGTTAATAACATAATCCTAAGCATGCTTAACCAGAAGTGTTTTTCAGACAGCAACCCCAATCATCTACATGTGCCATATGAAAAGGCTTTTTTGTGTTTCTTGTTGTCTGGATTTGGGTTTCTTTCCTGCAGCATCTCATTCTGAATTGGGGAAAAAATAAAATCTCACATATATCAATCATCCTCCAGTTGCTATTTCAGGAGCTCCTCACAATTTAGATAATCCTCCAGGGAACACAGTTATTCACTAGCAAGCAGAGTCTCCTTTCCTCTGGGACAATTCCTACTTCTAATACCCCCACATGGAATGTGCTCTGAGTCAAGGTTCTACTTTTTTAAAAATTGTGCGGGTCATGACTTCAATCCTGTTCACTGGGAATTATGAAAGGGTCACTAGGCCAGATGTGTTTTGCATTAAAGCTGTTTCCCCGAGTTACCAAGGACTGGAGTTGTGTTTTTTTTAAAGAATAAATAAATAATGGGGATTTCTTAGGACACACACACACAAACATAGGATTTTTTAATACTTGATGGCTCATAGTTGGATATGGGAATTTACTCAGTTGAAAAATATTGAGTTTTAGTTGTTGTGAGAGGTTATGGAACTTCTGACCATGGTGCCTGACCTGTGATGGTTCAATCCCACAAACACATTGCCTCTTTATGTTACTAATGTGACATGTTGCAATTGCAGGAGAGGAGAGATGCAGAATATTTTGTGCTGGCCCTCATCACTCAAGCTCTGGAGGAATGTTGCCAAAAATGCCCCACCCCCCATTTCCATGGCAAATGTTCGCTCTCTCTGTCATAATATGTAGAACTATTTGCTCCCCTGGCTTCATGTTCATTGTTTCTACCAGGAAGGTTTGGAGGCTCACAATATGATAATGGAGTTCCAGGCAGAAGCAGGTGGCATCCTTGGGTACCACCCCACTCCAGGAAAGGGTCCACTGCCATGCTCTGAAGCTCTGAATGCTCTGAGCTCTGAAGATGCTGGTCCATCTACTTTCCTTTGGTGCCTGTTCATCGGTCCTCTCCAAGTGGGCAAGCAATGATGAGTTAGGAAATGGAACAACACCCTTCACTTCCCTTGCACATCACTGTCCGTACCTTGGAGGCTGTTTAGTTTGCACACAGAGGGAGAGGGAGTGGGCAGCGGTACCTTGGAGAAGTGGAAAGGGGATCCATTGAGGATCACCTAAAACCTGTTACTATATATGGTTGCTGGTTTGGAGATCACTTGCGTTTGGGTGGTAACCTCATGGCAAGTGTAATAATAATAATTTAATAATAATTGTATTATTTATATGCCACCCATCTGACTGCGTTGCCTTAGCCACTCTGGGGGGCTTCCAGCAAAATCTAAAGGTAAAGGGACCCCTGACCATTAGGTCCAGTCGTGGCCAACTCTGGGGTTGCGGCGCTCATCTCGCTTTATTGGCCAAGGGAGCCGACGAACAGCTTCCGAGTCATGTGCCCGGCATGACTAAGCCACTTCTGGCAAACCAGAGCAGCGCACGGAAACGCTGTTTACCTTCCCGCCAGAGCGGTACCTATTTATCTACTTGCACTTTGACGTGCTTTCAAACTGCTAGGTTGGCAGGAGCAGGGACCGAGCAAGGGGAGCTCACTCCGTCGCAGGGATTCAAACTGCTGACCTTCTGATCGGCAAGTCCTAGGCTCTGTGGTTTAATCCACAGTGCCACCCACGTCCATCCAGCAAAATATAAAACACCATAAAACCTGTACGCTGGCTCAGTGTTACTAACAGTCACTAGGCAAACACCTAGGGAAGAGCTGAGGAATCTGTGGGCCCTCCTGATGTTGTTGGACTCTATTTCCCATCAGCCCCAGCCAGCATGGCTGGTGGTCAGGGATGAGAATTTTAGTTCAACATCATCTGGAGAGCCATAGGTTCCTTATTCCCATACTTGCCACTTGAAAATGTAAGAACCGATTGGCTGCATTTAACCTAGTTCTGCACTTTTTCTGCTGGCCAGATGCTTGTGGAAAACTCATAAGCAGGCCCTGGAAATATTGCGATAGTTGGCCTTAACATCTGATGATCCGGTATACTCCCCTTGAAAATGGAACTTCCTTTGGAGCTGTAATGGGAAATGGCCATTGATCAACATCTTCTGCCATGAATTGGTTAAATCCTTTTATAAATAGGCATCTTCCCTAGAGGAGTTGTGGTAGTTAAAAATAGTGCTTCCTTGTTCCGTTTTATTGCTAAACAAGAAGTGTGTGTGTGTGACAGGGGAAATATTCCCCGGGAGGAAAAATGCTCTGATGGTTTGGAGGGAATCCTGCAGGAAACTTGAGTAGTGCAGAGTGTGTTCCCCACATGAGCTTTGCTTTCTTTCACCCAAATGTTGTGCAGTGAGCAGGGGGCTTCTGTGGGCTGAGCATCTGGTGCTGCATGGTTTGCAGAAAGCAGGTGTGCTGACTTTAGGGGAAATGTGGTTGATTAGGTTTGGCCTCTGGCATCTGGGCTCCGAAAGACGCTTGTCTCAACTGCTGGAAGAAGAAGAAGAAGAAGAAGAAGAGTTTGGATTTGATATCCCGCCTTTCACTCCCTTTAAGGAGTCTCAAAGCGGCTAACATTCTCCTTTCCCTTCCTCCCCCACAACAAACACTCTGTGAGGTGAGTGGGGCTGAGAGACTTCAAGGAAGTGTGACTGGCCCAAGGTCACCCAGCAGCTGCATGTGGAGGAGCGGAGACGCGAACCCGGTTCCCCCAGATTAGGAGTCTACCGCTCTTAACCACTACACCACACTGGCTCTCCACTGGAGAGCTGCATCCAGTCAATACTGAGCTTGATGGACCTGTATAAGACAGCTTCCTATGTTCTTAGGGGGACAACAGATTACTCAAAGCACCACATGCAGGTTCAACCTAGGATGACTCAGAGAAGGAATTTCGGGAGGTATTTTGATACCTCACATGTCTCCGATGTGTTGGCCCCAAATTAGTTGGCACTGGCATGACTAAGGGAGCCCTGCTCTGTCCCCTCCCCAGTGTTTTCCCAGGCCTTCTAGCCCCCTGGAACTCTGCCTTCTAGGAATTTTCCATAACTCACTGATTCCACCATGGGCCTTGCAAGCAAGTGCATATGGGCTGCTAAGCCACAAATGTTTGTCCTTGCCTGCTTGTTCACATGTCCTATGTTTGGCAGATGTGAGTAGACTGAAAAAGAGAGCTGTCTCCCAAATGACAAAATGGCCTTGCCTAGTAGTTACTCTTCTGTAATATAAGGCGAATGTTTCTTTCCAAGCCTCTCTTAAATCACTGGAGCCAGAAGGGTGCAGTGGATGAGTAAGACCTCGAATCAAGCCCCTGATTCAGCCACAAAGTTCCCTGAGGGATCTTCAAACAGTAATTGTAGCCCCATCCATCCATTCATTCATCCATCCATCCATCCATCCATCCATCCATTTCTGCTTGCTCTCGATTACCTGTTGATCTCTTCCGACATCATCATCATCATCTTTCCTGCAAAGCCCCATATGTTGGAGCATAATGTTGAGAAAGTGTTAGTGTAGTCTAAACAATAACTTGAAATGATCCTTGAAAAGTTTTGCCATAGCAACAAATTTTGCTCTTAGCAACAGGTTTCTTTATAAGGCAAGCTCTGGATGAGAAAGTGTGTGTGTGGTGTAGAGGCTGCTGCTCTGGCCAGATGGCCAAATGATTATCTGCATATAGTTTTATTTTACTTTATTAGACCAGTAGTACCTCAACTCCGAACGCCTTGGGAGTTGAACGTTCTGGCTCCCAAATGACTGAAAACCCAAAGTGAGTGTTCCGGTTTTCAAATGTTCTTTTGGAAGCTGAATGTCCGATGGGGCTTCTGTGGCTTCCGATTGGCTTCAGGGGCTTCCTGCAGCCAATCAGAAGCCGCGCTTTGGAAGTCGAACGCTTCCAAGGTATGACTGTACACGTTATATTAGGGTTACCAGACATCCCCGGCTACCGGGGACAGTCCCCGGATTTGCAAATCTGTCCCTGGACAAATTAGGTCACCGGAATGTCCCCAGATTTGCAAATCTGTCCCCGGGAAACGTGGCAGCGGTAGCCTCAGCAGCCCGGAGCCAGCCTGGTAGCACAGTTGGCTGTGTCTGGCTCCGGGCTGGTGACTGCCGCTGCCACTGCCACTGCCGAAGGGGAACCGGGGACATCTGGCGGTACAGATCCCCTGACCCCTTCCCCCTTTGTTTTGACTGATGGGGAAAGCATGGGAGTTGCGGGCAGGCAGCCATGGCCCAGGAGGGGTGCAAGGCGCGTGGTTTCTCTGCTGGGCAACGTGCAAAGCCCTTCTTTCACACCATGTGAAACAGAAATGCGCAGAGTTTTTTAAAAAACTGGGCAACGGTGCACCGCCCACCCATGACTCCCGAGCCTCCCTTGTTCTCCTGCCCCCTTCCCCCCTTTGTTTTGACAGATCGGGGGAGGCTCGGGAACCGCGGGCGGGCAGCCATTGCCCAGTTTTTAAAAAAACTCTGCACATTTATGTTTCACAGGGTGTGAAATAAGGGCTTTGCACCTTTATACAGTATGCATGTGTGCTTGGGCCCAGGGACTTTTGCCTCACCATCCCCACTACTGACTCCCTGTTGCTACTGAGCTCTCCCCCCCCCCCCCAAAAAAAGTGTCCCTGGATTCATTGAAAAAAAATCTGGTAACCATATACATTGTAGTGTTACTTTGGCAATAAATACTTTAAGAAGAACAAAAATGGGTGAGGTGTTTATTCCCACATGGGAGTTCACCAAGAGAAGAGCCGAACTGTGAAGTGGAAGATTCTGGAAGACTTTCTGGGTGACACTGCTGACTGGAAAAGGAACCCCAAAAATGGCAAACTGCACTGGCAGAAAGCTCCCCATGCAATTAAGAAGTCTTAAGAAGACTGGGGTTCTAGATCACAAGATGGGGAGACCCCATGAGTAGGACAGCCTCTTCACTGCAGAAGTTAGTCCTCAGCATATTGGGGGCTGTAGGAACAGTGCCAGGGGTGAGAAGCCAAGGCCAACGGACTCACTCCCTTGTGTTATGGTAATTGGCTGGAGGAGGTGGGGAGACTGAGTGAATAAGGCTTGTGTCTGATTCCAATCTTATCTCACAGGATTGCTCTGAAGGCAGAGGGGCAGGGTGTCCCATGTTTGCCAGCTTAACTCTTTGGGGGAGCAGGAGAGGGGACTGCATTGCCTGCAGAAAACCTTGGGGAGAAAGTAATTGTAGAATACAAATCTAGGAAGGAGAGCAAGGGATGGAATCTGTGTGAGGGTGGAGAGGGGAAGGCTAGAGCTCATTGGATGAGGACACACTTTGCATGCAAAAAGCGTCTCAGGATTAATCTCTGGCAACTCAAGCCAAGAGTATCTTGGGTTACTGAAAATGTTGTTAATTGCCTTTTTAGTATGATTGAAAGGCAAGATATAAATACTTCCATTGAATAACTACAAAGCAAGTGTGGGACCGGAAGAGATCTTTGCCTGAGACCATGGAAAGCTGATGCCAATCAGACTCAAGTAGACAGGACAGGCTGGCCGAAGAAATAGTTTGACCAGAAATTCCTAGCTTCAAACTGCAGGGCCAACAGATGGGGTAAATAAAATATTAAAAAATTCTGCGGCTATCCCTGCTGAAGAGCCTTAAACCCCTGAGCTGTCGTTTCTGAGTGGTTGCTCCTGTGACTTCCCAAAAGGTGTTTCCTGACCACATGGTGTCTTGGATATACATGTGCCAGGACAGGACAGAGCATACATTGTGGAATTGGCTGCTGCTTGGCTCTCTCACACCACCACAAACCTGGCTGGAAGTGCATAGATGGGGCAAAGAGGGAGGAAGCAGGTCAGCCCTGACCAGATTACAAAAATATGCAGATACACTTGCAATATATCTGTTATGGTGTTACTGCTTACTTTCTCTTCAAGAGAGGTCCAGCAACGTTTGGCAGCCTAGGTTCCTTCAGAGACTCAAGTAGGCCTCAGGATTCTAGAGGAGAGCTGGGAAGGTCTCCTACATGTAGTCCCAGCCTCTTCTGATCAGCAGGAACTTAGTTTCAAATATTGTTAAAATTCTTATACAGCCCCAAAGTTTACTTTCTCTCTCTGATTCTCTGGAGTTCCATAACTCACAGTTTCTGATTGACTCCCCCACCAACACCCTTCAGGGTCTGGAATACTTTTCTCTTTCTTTCTTCTTCTCTCTTTCATTACCTTTCCTCCCCCAGGTGGTAAAGACTTCCTGCTGCTTGCCTTTGTAGGCTGTGGAGGTTCCCAGTTATATTGCTGCTGCATCTCCCTCTCGCTGTTCTTCTGAGTCTTTATCTACTGATAAGGATGGGTCTGACACTCCTATCCCCATCCCCTAGGTCTGTGTTTATACTTGGTCATGATGAGGCCACAGCAGTCTGGAGATTGGAGTTGCTTATCAACAGCCGCTTACACATGGGCTTCCCCAGGCAAAGTCCAACATCTCCAACCACTAAGGGTGGGATTCAACTAACAGGCCCTGCCAGCAGAAGCCTATGCAAGAACTTCTGCTATAGCAATGGGGCTTTCCCTGTCCCTCCCTAAAATTATTTTTTGGGTGTGTGTTTTTATATTTGTAAATCTACCAAAGAATAAAACAAAACAAAATTGGGATTAAGGTGTTTTTTTTCAGGATGGTGGAGGGCCATACATCCATTTGCGTATTGGTGGTGGCACTTCCTTTGGTAGGAAATGCTCTATGTGAGGGCTGGGGGAGCAGAAAAAGTGGGGGTCAATGAGGGTCAGTTGGGGGAGAGTGAGAACTCCTGGGGCCATGGCAGCAGAAACACAGGTGCCGAAGGGGCAGCATACCTTCCGACATTCCTCAGATGAAAATGTCCCTATTTTCATCTGAGGAATGCTGGAGGGTATGGCATGGTGGGGGAAGAGAATGAATCATTCCATTAGGTAAGCAGAAATACTTGTGCTGACAGAGATCTGCTTAGTGGCATGCTGAATTCCTCTTTTACATAATTTTAGTATCTGCAGAAGCCATTAAACTCTGGGTCTAGTTTTGTACTACCATTTTGATGGGTTTCTGGCTGGGCTGCTGTCCTTGTAATGTCCTCATCAGTCAGCATGTTGCCTCAAGCCACCCATGGTGAACTGGTCAGGTTGCCACCTCAGATTCCATTGCTGTCACGAGCGCAGATGGTTGGTTGGTATATTGCCAGATGCCCTTGGCATCTATGCTTGGAATGGGTGGGGGAGCCTTTGTTTGGTCTGACTGGGCCGCTTGGCCAAATTTAAATGGGCCAGCCGGCCACACCAGAAAAATCCCACCAGCTCAATAAGTGTATATACATACAGGAGATATGTGAATTTTCTTTTAGGAATGGTTCAGATCCACACAGCCCCAGTGTGAGGAAAGTGATGTTCAGTCACAGAAATGGGCTGCCGGGATCTATGCTGATCCCTCTTTTTCACAATATGAAGATCCCACATACAAGAATAAGTAGCTACCTAGGAGTTGCAGGGACATCTCGCTTCATTATGAGATTTCCACCTAGTAAAAAAATGAGAGAAAGAAGTATGACTCATCCTTTCTGCCCCTAAAGTCAACAATGGGAAGACTAATTCAGTTCAGGAGGGGGGAAAAGAACAAATGTCTTGGGACTGACTTTCAAAAGGGATGGGTGAAGAGGAGAAGCACTGAAGAGTCTTAGGCATGGACTGTTCATCTTTTCCCTCTTCCTTGCAGGGATTGACCAGCCAGGCTGAGGCTGCACAGTGATGATGGGGGAACGACTGCTTCTCCATGGAACCCTCACCTTCTTGATGCTTACGGCTGCCTGCCAGGCCCACGACCTTCCACTGAGCCAGGCTGACAATGAGGCTAGTCCCCTGTGTGAAAAGGAGACTGAGTCCTGGGGGGCCATATTCAGCGAGGAGCGCCTGGATGCTTGGATCTGTTCTCTGATTGGTTCAGTTATGGTTGGGCTGAGTGGGGTCCTTCCCCTGCTGGTAATTCCTCTCGAGACAGGGGCAGCACTGAAGTCAGAAGGTAAGCACCCCCTGATGAGTTCTGCCTCCGTTTTCTGGCTCAGCATCTCAGTCAGGGATTGCTCAGGGTAGCACAGCTTTTAAATGCAGGACCTGGATGCGGCATGCTTATTGTAATACAGGAGCGATATGCACTTATCAAGTCATTCCAAGAAGTCAGGTGGGCGGACAATGGCTAAGTTTAGGGTGTTGAGCATGTGCTGGTGGATTTTCTAAAATAGGACCTTCACCCTCTAGTAGTAAAGCAAATCTCATGTGGATTCTGTGACTTGTGTAACTGATGCATAGGTATGAGTATTTTGTAAGCCTTCGTTTCCTACTAGCCATGGGAAAGGGCAAAGCATCAGGCATAACAATGAAGCCCTGTCTTCTGGCCACTGGAAATCCAATTGGAAATGCCTCCGTTCTGTGGCTTTTGAGATTTCCCTTGGCACCACTTGCATAGTTTTGGTTTTATCTTTGTACTCTTAAGGGCTAGAAACAGGATATTGACTTCTACACTAAGTTGTGTGTTTGTGTGGTGCGGGCTCAAAACTGTGGAATAAACACAGCCCTGCTCTCTTCTCTGGACACTAGGCAGGCACAATTTTCCCACTGGCCCTACCTCCCCATGCGAGTTCACAACTTCCCCACTGGGTCCTGTTGTCAAATAGCAGGAGCAATGTACTAGGTGTTTCAACTGGCTTTCCCAGTTTCAGCATTTTCTAGGAAGCAGACAAAGCATCCTGATCAGCCGCTATGGCAGCAAACCCTATGCATGGGGGAAGGGATGACTGTTCCCTCAGCTTTCCCACGAGTAGCATAGCAAGATGAGATCAAGCTCTGTGGTGACTGGCCGCTCGTTGTCTTTTCAGAGGGATCCCATCGGATGAAGCAGTTCTTGAGCTTTGCCATTGGTGGGCTCCTGGGAAATGTTTTTCTGCACCTGCTCCCAGAGGCCTGGGCCTACACCTGTAGTGCCACTGCAGGTAATGCCTGGAACTGTGCAAATGCCTTGAAATCACACAGGCACTGATCTGCAAGCCATTTCTTTCCCTGCACAGATTGTTGTGTTCCATTTGGGGTCTCTTGTTATCTTTTCAAAGGGGGTGCCTGGATGCCAGGGCTTGTTTTCTCTCTGTTCTATGCTTTGACTCTTAATAATACTAATAATATAGTCATGCTTCTTCCAAAGCTATGTCAAATGAATTACTAATCAACTTGCTGCACTTGTATCCCACCTCGCCTTCAAGGAGCTCAACATAGTTCTTCTCTTCCCCATTTATCCTCACAACAACCGTGTGAGGTAGGCTAGGCTGAGAGTGAACGGCTGGCCCAAGGTCCCCCAGTGAGTTTCATGGCTAATTATCATAGGGAAAATGCCTTGTCCCTCTTCCCCAACCTGTAGCCCTCTAGATGTTATTGGAGGACAGGTCCCGTTCTCCATGGCCATTGACCACTATGGCAAGAGTTGATGGGAGCTGTAGTCCAACAACCAGGCACCAAGCTGAGGAAGGAATTGTCAAGTACTCTTCTATAGATGCAAGAGATGTAACATACACAGCCACCTTTGCTCCTGAATAGCATGTTGTTGCCTCTCTGCACTTCAGCAGCCTTGAGGAAGGGTGCTCTTCCATGCAGCCCTGCAATTAACTGCTTGATTCATAAAGGACAACTTCCTCTGATCTTGAAGGTCTGCATAGGTCTCCCTCCATAAGAAGGGCACCTGCCCTTGCGCTGCTGCCTGCCTCGAGTCCACAGGTGTTGTGCCTCCTGAAAACGTGACCTTGGAAGACGTTCCCCGCCTTGTCAGCCTTTATCTGGCCTTTGGGCTTCAGGATTGCGTCACCCCACACATGCCTGCCATTCTCCCTTGCCTACAGCCAGTCTCAACAGCGTGTGGGAAGTTGACCGCACTCCATCTAATCAAAAAGGACATCTTTTGTCCTTAGGCAAAGAACTTTGCCAGGGTGTGGCGGGAGGAGGAGGAGGAGGAATGAGCTCTCCAGAGCACAGACTTCATGCCTGTGCACGCAGCTTAGGCAGGCTCAGCTTCAGAATTTGCCCTGGTAAACGTGTGGCTGTAACCAGGGGCTGCCTATGTCTCTTTGCACACAAAAAAAATCCCAGCTTTTTTCTCTGAATAAAACATGCAGAGTTAATGAATTTGCAAGTAAAGCATCTCCAAGTTACAGGACTTGAGTTTTCAAGGAATCAACATTCTGTCACGGGAAGTGGGTTGGCAGGGAGCTAGGTGCGTGAAGGTATCCAGGAAGAGATGGGTGGGGAGAGATATACAGTGAGAGACAGAGAGTGTTAGCCATAGGAAGAGGGAGCTATAAAAAGCACAGGTGCCCTACCACCCTTTGCTACAGAGTCCTCTTCTATTTTCAAGGCTTCTTTTTTTCTACACTTGAGAAGAGTGCTTGAGAACAGAAGAGCTTTGCTGGGTCAATTTATTATAGATTCAGCCACTCCAGCATCAGAGCATCAGGCACAGAGCTCATCCATCCATCGCCTGCCTACCTGTGTTGTTTACAGGTGATTGATGCTCTGGGTCAGTTGGCATCCCCACTATAGCTGACATGTGGAAGCACCCTTAGACTCTTTGGTTTCAGCTTTATCAGAGATGTGTACTGAGTGTGTGGGTTCTTACTTTACACCATCAGCACTAATACTCTAGAGCAGGGTTTCCCAAACCTGGGTCTCCAGCTGTGTTTGGACTACAACTTCCATCACCTCTAGCTAGCAGGACCGATGGTCAGGGATGATTGGAACTGTAGTTCAAAAGCAGCTGTAGACCCAAGTCTGGGAAACCCTGCTCTAGAGTGCACTGGCTCCAGATTTGTATGTTTCTTCTGGAAACCAGTTTGCCTTTCGTGTGAATGAAGCGGGGGGGGGGTTACTTTTGTTTTCTTTTGGGTGGGGAAAATGGTTTTGGGGGCTCCTGGTTTTCAGGTTACGGTGAGACTTGCCCATTCTACCTCTTTCCCCTCTACAGGAGAAGGACAGAGTTTCCAGCAGCAGAAGCTCTTGGGACTCTGGGTGATCATTGGTTTGCTGACCTTCCTGAGCCTCCAGAAGATGTTCCCAGACAGTGGAAAGGAAGGAAGCTCCAGCTTGGTGAGTGGATTCTGAGAGGGGTGCAAGATCCCAGTTTGATTATGACATGTGATGTTGCCATGTGATCTTGGAAACACAGCATGAAGCTTAACTTCCTATCCCTCCAGTAGCCTCCTCGGTGATTCAGGAGGCATGACATAAACTCATTGTGTGAAGGTCAAGAGGAGAACAGAAGGGCTCCATAATGCCCTATGGCAGGAATGGTTAACTTGTGGCCTTCCAACATGTTGTTGCACTACAATTCCCATCATTCTTAACCGTTTGGCTGGGGCTGATGAGAGACTCCCCAAAAATATGGAGGGCCACAATTTAACCACCCCTATCCTATATGAGTTCCCGCCCCCACCATGTGCACAATTCCTCTGTACTTGGCATAACTTCCTCTATATTTGGCATAAATGCTTTCAATATGGTATTTGAATACATTATGCAAAATACAAAGTATGGGATTTTCAAGTTTTGAATTGTGTGTGTGTGTGTGTTTAGGTTAGAGTTAGGGAGTCAGGAAAGCAGGATATTTGTTTGCTTCCCCGTCAACCTTGCATGAGCAAAGTGGAGGTCATCCTTGTCTGATTTGTGTGACTTTGCCTAACAAACCACTTAAAATGACAGTCTCTGGGCTTCTGTGTCCATTTTTTGCAAACTTTCTTCTGCTTTGGAGATCATCAGATGTGAAGTAGCTAAAGTTTTCTTTGAGTTTAGGATAGCACTGTATGAAGTGAATGGGAAAAGGTTTCTGGGCCACTGTTTGATGGACATGGAAAAAGACCAGCCGCTTCTCCGTGACTTAGGTCAGTGATTCCAAAGCACCTGCTAAACGGATTCCAAATGGGAGCAGTTTCTCTGCTGTGCAGGAGGCAGCCAGTCCAGTCCAAAGAAAGAAGTTGGGCACAGCTCAGAGTAATGGTTCTTCTCACTTGTCTTCGCTACCAGCCCAGAAGATCAAGGTAAACCATTTGGTGGTGAGGGTGGGGTCCATGGGCCAGTGGAGAAAATGCGATATGCGTCTAAGCAAAAACAACTCAAAAGGAAGTTCAATAACTTCCTGAAAGCAAAGATGGCAGGCAGTATTTTTAAAAAAAATAGCCAAACCCCCACTTTTAGGGGAGATCAGGCATGCAGGTGCTTTCCTCTTAAACATGTATGAATCTTCCCTATAGTGAGTCAAACCATTGGGCTGTCTAGCCCCATCGACTCTGACTGGCAGTAGCTGTCCAGAGTCAAAGTCAGAGGTTTTTCCCAGTCCCACATAATTGGCAGGGATTGAGCCTTGGATCTTACCACTGAATGATGGTTTCAACTCCATCATTGCCTGCTTGGTTTGGACCTTCACCTGCCTTCTCCTTGATCCTTTATGTAAACAGTCTTTACCTGAATTTGAGCCACTTTCTTTAAAAGTTTCTTTCATTAAAAACAAAATTTCCGCGTCTTTACAAAAATGCCATCTCTCAACATCTTTCTGTGTTTTTAAGAATATAACTGCCATTTTCCAGTTCAGGAGAGGAGAGCTGGACCACATCCACCAAGAGAAAAGCCCCGTGCTGCATTCCCGTTTGACAGCTGACAACCCATATTTTAAATTTCTAGATCTGCTTGTCAAAACAGGATAACCCACATCCATTGGGTTGTTAGAATACGATAGTCACTTAAAGACTGCTGCTTACTATGTTATGTGCCTCGTTAACCACATTCACAAGTTTGATATAAGCTACATTGTAGATAAAATTGGCATTCTTACCTTTGTTTGTGAAAATGGCCTTTGTCTGTGGTCTCCTTGTCTTTCAGGTGTTACATGCTCTGATTTTATTTCTCTTTCTTTCCCCTGCCACTGTAGATCAGCGGATACCTCAATCTTTTGGCGAACACAATAGATAATTTCACACATGGCCTGGCAGTGGCAGCCAGCTTTTTGGTTAGCAGAAAGGTAAGTTCCCTGTTTAGGGGACCTGTTTGACTCTCCCCTAATGTTCAGATCACAGAGGTTGGTGTTAAAAGCAAGTAGACAAATAAGAAGCAATTCTGTGCTATTTCTGTACAGCATTTTCCTAATACTTTCACTCTAGCAGAAGATCCATACAATATGTAGTAAATAACTACAGCTTTTTCCATTCTTCCTAAAACCCAACACTAAAAGCCCTTGCAATTGCTTTGAACACTAAAACTGCACAGATCACCATTCAAAGGGGGGCAGGGTCAGCATCTCCCCTTTCCCCCCCAGGAAAAAAATGTTTAGAAAAGTCTTGCTTTGCTACACTTGTGTCCCTGTTGAGTGATATGGAATGTCTTAACATGTTTCTGCCATTGGCTGTAGGTTGGGCTCCTGACCACTATGGCAATCCTTCTGCATGAAATTCCCCATGAGGTAAGTGGGATCTGTATTAGGCTTGCTGGGAAGTTGTCTCAATGTTTTGTCTGAGCAGGAGGCCAGGGCTTTGTTTGAAAGAGTGAGCAAATCTCTGTAATACACACACACACACACACCCACACACACCTAATAATATACAAAACTTTCCAGAGTAACAAAATCCAAAAAGGTACCTGCCCCAAGAATCTTACAATCTGAATTTTGACAATGAATGAAGTAAATGGAATGGAAGGGAGAGACAAGGGATAAGCAAATATTGTATATTTGCACATCCTTAGGCTTTCTCTCAGCCAAAGTGTTGGTGGCGGCAGATGGTGAATGTTCTGTTTGCTTAGAATTACTTATTGCCAACCAAATAATTGGAAAGAATACTTTTCCTCCCTATGAGGCAAGAATAAATGAGTTAACTGACTATGTTCCATGTTTGACTTCCCCACTTGTTAACTCTGAGGCTTGGAATTAGTTATCTGTTCAGGAAAGGGCTTTTTGTAGCTGGCAATTCTGGGAAAGAGTTTGCAGTGCCATGCTTTGGGACTGCTGTCAGCTTCAGCGCAGTTCTCTTTTTTTTTGTCCCCGCTTTGTTGCTGCAGGTGGGAGATTTTGTCATCCTCCTTCGTGCTGGCTTTGATCGCTGGAGCGCAGCCAAGTTACAGCTCTCCACGGCCCTTGGAGGCATTCTCGGTGCTTGCTTTGCAATTTGTGCTCAGTCACCTAAAGGGACAGGTAAGACTTGGAGTATGCAGAAGGGATGAATTAGAGACCCCCATATCCATCCCATCTTACCCAAATACAGTTCTCTCCTGCCACCTCCTGGTCACTGATGTGTTTCTCACTATCCACACAGGGGAAACCATCGCTTGGATTCTCCCATTTACCTCGGGGGGCTTTTTATACATCGCCTTGGTAAATGTCGTGCCCGATCTTTTAGAAGAGAAGAATCCTTGGTAAGTGTCTTCACCACATATACTTATGGGAAGAAAAACTTGTGGGGGGTGGGGAACACCCCGTGCATAGCCTCCAGGGCAGCAAAGGGAAATCTGTGGCCCTCCATATTGTTGGAGTACAACTCCCATCATCCCTATTGACTGTGTTGATGGGGCTGGTGGGAGTTGGAGTCATGCAACGTCTGAAGAACCAAAGCTTCCCCATTCCTGATCTTGGAGCCATTATAAGCTGCCTTGAGGGTCCCAGGAGGTATAAAAATGTGGGGGGTGGAAGGATCCCGATCCTCATCATGCCTGATCTTCAGCCCATCCTCTCTTCTTCTTTTTCCTTCGCCTAGGCACTCAGTGCAACAAGTACTCCTCCTGTGTACTGGCATCATTGTCATGGTGCTTCTCTCATTCACTACCGAATGAGCGACTCCTGCTCCGGCTGCCTTCTGCTGCTTCCCAAAGCTGCCTTCATTCTGAACTGTTACAAAGCAATAAGGGACACCATTGAATTTTTGTTTTGCGTGCCTGTGGATTTGGCTGCTGCTACGAGAGGCAAATCAGGGAAGCCTGGTTCTGGAGGAGAATACTGGACTCCATTTCTTGTTTCTAAAGCTTCACAAGCCAGGACTTCCAAAGTATTGAGAAAAGAAAGTGGGGTGGCTGGATTTTTCTTTTCAAGTTGTGTGTGTGTGTGTGGTTAAAAAATAATAATTTAAATGAACACAAAACAACAACCAGCAATGAAGAAAGGAACTGCTTTTGCTGAAAGGGGCAGTGTTGCCAGTTTGGACTTGATGTGTGCTAGAATAAAAAGGCAGGTTGCAATGTAAGCATAGAGATGAAAGAATTATCTTCCATCCCTGGCCAAAATACCTGGTTGTTTCATATAGGAAACCACAATATACCTGGTCAGACTTACATTAGTCCCTCTAGCCTAGCATTATGTACTCTGACTTGCAGTGGCTCTCCGGGATCTTGGGCAAGGAAGGCTCTGGTACCCAAGATCCCTTTCAAACTAGAGATAGTAGGGATTGAATCTGAGACCTTTTGCATGGAAATCATAAGTGCTACCTTTGAGCTATGGAAACCTTCTCCCACCCTGCCATAAAATTGCTTTCTGAACCTTCTAGGATGAGGTCTGCTACTGCCTGATCCTGTGCCTCTCCCTAAGCAGTAACTGAAGATCCAGTTGGGTTGAAGCAGTATAACTGAAATTAGTATTCACGCTGGAAACTTTTGGAGAGGTTGTTCAATGCCTGCCTCTAACCAAGGAATCAGGCTATAATGCCTGGTTTACGGCTGTACAGCTTAAACTGGGAAGAGGTCCTCATGCTTTCAAATCGTAAGGTAGTATGGAAGCAGCAGACCTCTGCCTTTCTGGATCTGTTTCAGCCCCTGTGACACATTTTGCATTCCTTTTGGCTGACCTGGTAGCTCCTTGCTGAGTGAGCTGGCTTGCTTTACCAAAAATAGAGGAAAAGAAAGATTTTCTAGATGTGCAACTGTTGCAGGGTCAAACAAAGAGGAATGACTTCTGGCCACTCAGTGCCAGCACAGATGATTAAAGTCAGGACTGTCAAGAAAACTAAATGTTACAACTTCTAGTTTAAAAACGGAAGTAAGCGCAGCTTGACAGCCTAATTCGAATAGGCCCTTCAGTTGCCAAACAGTGAGATGAAATGGCTTCTAAAAACAGCAATGAGATTCAGTGTGTATTGAAAGACAGAAGAACAAATGACTAAATGGTCTTGTTGCAAATAAGCAGCGCTTTCAGACCAAGCTGTCTTCAGTGGCACAAAGGTAAATTGTGTGTGAGGTTATGTGCTCTTCAAAATAAAAGAATACAATGATGTTACATTTATATAACGAGCTGTTTCGTTATTTGAACTTGTTTATAAATAAATGTTTTATCATTATTTGTAGAAGTTATGTTGTTTTCTGTGAATAGTCACAGTTTTTGTTGCAGATTTGTATGGTTTTCTTTGTAGTCCTAACTTTTTATCATCTGTTCTTGTGTGTCTGTTTTCTGTACTTGCATAGTGCAGCAACCAAATTGTGGAATGGGCACAGGCTTGATTATCACTGGGCCTCTAAAGAGGCATTTCCTTGGAATCATAGAATTGTATAGCTGGAAGCGATCATGAGGATCATCTAGTCCAGGAATGTCCAACCAGTCGACTATGATCGACAGGTTGATTCCCGGGTGATATTGGTCGATCACTTGCTCATTACTGGCCCCAGCCCCTCTCTGTGTCGTTCATTCACACAGGATCGTTAAAACAGAAGCTCGCTGCTCGGCTCTGTTTTTGGTGAGGGTTTTTCAGCATTCCCATTAACTAATTAGGACTGCAAATTTGGTGCCCCCTCCAAAAAAGCTCAACAACTTAGACCTGCCCCCCATGGGTTGTTTTTTTCCTGGGAGAAGATTGCAGTCTCTTGGGAGTTGGATGTCCCTGATCTTGTTTAACCCCTTGCAATGCAATGCAGGAATCCTACAGCCATCCCTGGGTGGGCTCAAACCACCAACCTTCTGATTAACAGCCAGGCACACCGACCCGTTGTGCCACAAGGGTTTGGGAATTCAATATGTTATTAAAGCATTTAAAAGCTGCCTGACTGTAGCGATGACCAGCTTCTCTTCTCCCTGGGAGCCGCCCTCAGCGTTTTACAGTGTTGCACCAATGACACAAGCAGCCCTAGAACAAACAGTAGTTTCCACGGCAGCAGCTAAATCTGCATCCTGACTCCAGCAAATGGATGACCATTTTCTTATCTACTTTTATTTTCTTTCAAAAACCCTACTGGGAGAATATCAGCACAAAACTCTGCTGCCATTCTCCACTCCAGAGCCAGCAGGCATCTGTTGTATGTGCTGTTTCTGTTTTAATTCAGTAGCGTGGATGTGCTGCTAATTACACGTGGGGAAGTGCAAATGATCTGGCAGTTTTTTGTCCTGACAAGTCTTTTTGTTATATTCCTGTTTTAGGATGTTTAAAAGAGAGGTCAGGTGGGTTCAGACTGTATTAAGTTCTTGAGTTTTGTTCTGGTTTGAACATGCCTTTACTCCTTAGTGCTTTCAATCCTCAGGTCATTTGTTTGGCGAGTTCTAGTGAAGCCTAAAGGTGAGATATGCCCCTTAGGCACTCTGTCTAGATCCTGAGGGGTGGGTGGGTGTTTCTGTATGATTGCACAGCTTGCAGCTCAAAACTCAACATCACATGTGACACAGTGAATATGCATCTGATGTGCTACTGAGTCATGGGATGCCAGAACAATCGTTAGGACAATTGCTTGGTTGTAGCCTGCATAAGCTGCAGGAACAACATCCACTGTTGGATCACCTAATGAACCATCCTCTCTGCTTAAGCGGGGCATGGAGAATAATTTAAACATCTGCTCCCTGTTGCTTTGTAGTGGAAACATATGTTGTTTCTTATGCAGCCTTAAATCTGCAGGGATGGGAACACTGTGATTCTGCATTATTTTTGTGGTTTTATCTGAAGGACGGTTGCCTATAGTAGCCATGTAGAGGAAAGTTTCAATCACATATTTTCCAGAAAGCAGCAATGAATGCATCTGGTCTGCCTCATTGACTCTCATCATGAAAAAGGCTGTCTCTCTTGATCTGCCCTTGGAAAGTAGCCTTTCTTTAACAGCTGTTGTCAGCTGTTAGGCATCCAGCTTCAGAACATCACTGTTCCAAAACAGACACCCTTCCTATTCCCAGGCATCCTGTGTGATTATTCACTGTTAGGCAGTTAGTGCTGCTCCAGGACTCCAATTTGCCACGCTTCTGTGCGGACTAGCAAAGCCCTGGCTTGAAGGAGGGAAAGCTACCATGGAAGACACAGTACCCAATATATTTTTCCAGGATATTTGTTGTCCTTAAAAATCCAGTTGGCATTGGTAAGAGGCTTTGGTGCATACCCAAGAGGGAGTACCCAGAAGCGTATGCTATTTGCATCAGGGTTCGGTTTGGCGTAGGCTGCAAGCTGCAGCAGGAATTTTCTGATCACAGTTCAGGAATGCAAAGTGGGTGACATTGACTCATTAATCTCTGTGAGCTGTTGCTTCTGGCTTGCGGCCCAGACTGCCTGGGCTGGACTGTGTTTGCAGATCTTGGGAAGCTTTGCCTAAAGTGGCCATTCAGGGTCCAAGGGAAGAGGCCAACCCCAGTGTTACGTACAGGATTGGGGGCGGGGGGGGGGTACAATTAATTTCTCCACACTCTTTGTCACTTCAGGAAATGCAGAGAGAATCCTGTCTTTCTGGCTTTGTTTTGCACTAGCTCTTGTGCATTTTCTCATTCATCTGTATTGATCTACTTGGCCTGGAGGCAGTAGAGATGAAATAAAGAAAACTGAGTGTGACCTCTTCTTCATCAGCATAGATGTTTTTACCCTTTTATTGGACTCTAGAATGTATATCACTGAAAAAAATGACAAATCATGGAAAGAACCATCTCTGCCATTACTCAATGGTTGGAAGAAACAAGAAGAAACAGCCTCTGGTCTAATCCCTCATGACTCTAAGTATGATCATTTCATATTTCTTTCATTTTCCTAGTCAGGGAATTTGCCCAAAGCTGAGTGGCTCTAGAACAGGCATAGGCAAACTTGGCCCTCCAGATGTTTTGGGACTACAACTCCCATCATCCCTGACCACTGGTCCTGTTAGCTAGAGATGATGGGAGTTGTAGTCCCAAAACATCTGGAGAGCTGAGTTTGCCTATGCCTGCTCTAGAACAAGGGCCAGGAAACCCGTAGCCTTCCATATTTGGAGGTCTCCAATTCCCATCAACTTCAACTTGCATCAAGGATTATTGATATTGTAATCAAGGAACATCTGGAGGGCCACAGGTTCCTTTCCCTGCTCTTGAAACAACAGAAATGCCAAGGAGCCACAGATCATCAGTTTCCTGGCATGTGTCTCCATTAGGAATGTGTATCCATCTTTCTCCTTTCACATGATTGCTCTGGGGAGTACAGCAGCAAACATGCCCAGCATAGAAAGTGTTTTAATTCCTCAGCAACTGCTTTGAAACTCTTACCAGGGCAGGTGGTGCGGTGGAGAGATGCACTTTGTGCCAGTGTGGTGTAATGGCCAGAGTGTTGGATTGGGACCATGATTCAAGCCCTTGCTGGGCCACGAATCTTACTGGGCCAGTCACTGTCTCTCCGCCTAACCTACCTGACAGGGTGGTTGTGGCGTTTCAGCCAGGAGGAAAAGAAACAGGTAGGCCTCCCTGAAGGAAAACGTGGGCTTGACCCGCGAGAAATAAACGTGCACGGAAGCATTGGCTAGGACGGCTTGAAAATGAACCCGGAGAGCCGAGCCCTGAGACTGCAAACAAAATAAACAGAAATAATTCTTGAAGAGCCCAAACCAGGAACGCGCTGCCGCTGCCCTCAGCAGTCTCCCGAGGCTTCTCCCTCTGCCGCCTCCCCTCGGGTTCCCCGTGCTGGACCCGCTCGCTGCTCGAGGGGCGGCCGGGCCTGGCCAGCCACGAGGGCCTCCTGCAAGGCGCGGGAGGCGAGGAGCGAGCGAGCGAGGCTGGCTGGCGCTGCGGCCCCCCGGCCGGGCTGCAGGGGGAGCAGTGGCGGGCGGCGCGACTGCGAGGAGGCGGCGGCGGCGGCGGCGAAGATGGCGGCCGCGGCTCAGGCGCTGAGTTGCTCCGGGCTGCTGCTGGCCGCCGCCGCCCTGGCGCTGCTGGCCGTGGCCATCGGCACCGACTCCTGGTACGAGACGGACGCGCGGCGACACCGCGAGCGCTGCCGCGGCTACGGCCACAAGCGCAACGCCCACAGCAACAGCAACAACAACAGCGACCCGCCCGGCTCCATGTCGGCGCCCAGCCCGCACCTGCCGCTCCGAGCCCGCCCGCCCAGGGCCCTGCTCCCCGGGCAAACCCCGCCGCCGCCGCCCTCGGCAGCGCAGCCGCTGCTGCTCCCCGGGGCCGCCGCCGTCGCCGCCGCTTTGGCGCTGGAATCGCACTGCGGCCGCCGCTTCAACTCCACCGTCTCCGGCCTCTGGCGGCGCTGCCACCGCGCGGGCTTCGAGCCCGACAGCGAGGAGCTCATCCAGAAAGGTGCGCGGGGAAGGGGCGGCGGCCGCGCCCCACAGGTCGAGGGGGGGGGGCTGCGCTGGCGGGGGTCGAGGGCGCGCGCACGCGAGAGGGGGAGAGAGAGAGAGCTCGCTCCCGTCGAGGGAACATTTTGAGGGGCGTCGGTGGGGTGGGTGCTGCTGCTGCTGTCCAGGGTGCTGAGTCTGCAGAGCTGCTTTCCCCGCCCAGACCAGGGAGGGAGACGCCTCCAGGGACCTTCTCCTCTGCTGAGCTCCTTGGGGCTGTGGGGCCGAGTCCCCGCCTCAGGGCAGCCTCCTCACCCGCTCTCCTCACAGATTTCTAGCCAAGCGCCAGGTGTCCCAGAGCCTTGCAGGCTTTCTTCTCCTCCTCCCATGGTGGCAAGAGGGCTCAACAGGAGCTGGAAGGGGGAAGGGGGGGGGCAATTGCATTTTCTCAAGTCAAGGCTGCCTAAAATGGTGGTTATTTCCATGTCTCCCACTGGATTCTCTGCCGGCCTAGATCTCTAGGGCTTAGGGTCCTTTCCCAAACACTCACAATGCCCTCTTTATGCATGAGAATAACCCGGGCAAGATACCTCCTGCATATGTTCCTCTGGAAGACCTCAGGTGAACCAGCTGGGCATGGGTACAGCCTGCCAAGGTTTCTGTGGTTGCAACCATTGGGGGAAGTGATGCTTGTTCACAGCTGTGATCAGCTGCCCATCACCATTCATTTCTCCCTGGGAATGCATTCTTCCACCTGCTGAAAGGTGGTCAGGTCTGCCAAACAAAATGCAGTGCACACAGTTAAAAAAAAAAAAATGGGCAGGGGGTGCTGTACCCACCTGGGTGAGAGGAGCAATTTGTTTGGCCAGGGTGGGATGTGCCTTATGCACAAGGAAGAGCTTGCTTTGGAAATGGGATTGTCCTAAAAGAAAACATGCCTTCATTTTCCAGGGACACTATGCACAATTCCGGAGTCGTGCAGTGTGGTGTCAGAAACCAGGGCTGTTGCCTTGTAAGTGGCATTGTCTATATATGAGTGACAAACCTGAATGCTGGGCGCCATTACTGCCACATGGCTCCACCATATCCAGCTGCAGGTCACTGTCAGGTATATCTCTTGATTGTCAGGCAAAATCTTTTTGTGGCTGCTCTGTGTTGTTCCACTTTCCACCATGAGAGGCTAAGAAATGTACCTGGCATTCCTGACATATGCCCAGGAACTGCACATAGAAAGCAGCTCTTGCTTTACCCTTCTAAAATTTGGCAATGGTTGTCTTCATTGTGCTGCATCGGAAATAGAGTGGTTGAATCTCACACCTTTTCCATAGGATTTCCGTTACCTGTAACAGTTGTGGAAATTGCAACAGGATGGAAGCTCATGCTTCCAATAAACATGAGCTATATAATATTCCGATGCTGGCAGCACAAGATGCTTCAGCCCATTTCCTTACATTTCAAGTATAGTCTTCCAGGCAGTTGAATAAATTGCTAATAGCAGAGATTGTGGCATTTCCACCTCACAATAGGAAATAGTTAAATCACTCAATAAAAATATATTTCAGTCGTCTGCTAAAAGAATGACATACAGCATAATCAGTGAAAAGTTCAATTAGCAATGAATTTAGAAAAAAATGACAAAAAACATATTCTACAACCAATACTTACAGATTAAAAAAAACAGCAGCAAGGGTAAAAGATGTTGTGCATTAAAACTGGTAACAATGAAATTAAGTGTTATACAATTAAAGCCTGTTGGAGAAACATCTGGGGTGTTTTAAAAGTATTTATGTATTTTATACCCTGTATTTTGAGAAATCTCTTTCTCAGTGATTATTTAAGGATACGTATAGAGATGGCAAGATGATGGTTTGAGGTAGAGTTCTAGCTCTAAAAGTCTTTGAACATATACACCAATAAACTATCTCCTCCCGTGCTGCCCCTTACACCTAGAACTGCCCCTGAAAACACCTTTACTTCCTTCAGGTCTCTCCTCAAAACTCGTCATTTCCAGAAAGCCTTTGGAACAACTCATAGACTATTGTGTAACATGTAATTAAAATATTAGCATGCCCTATCCTAACCTCTGTTTTGCCCCTTCTGTTAAGGCTTCACAGCATGTTTTTTAGGTTGTGAATGTCATTGGGTTGAGTACCTGTCAAAACTCTTCTTTGTGAAGCCTGATGTCCATGAATGGTGCTATATAAAATAATTATTATTTTGCTAACCTGGTGTTTCTGATCTTGTATCATGTCTAAGATATAGATGTAGGTTCTCTTTACAGAACCCATTGTAACATCGCCAGCTGCTTTCCTGCATTTAATTCACTAGAATCCATCGTCTGCATTTTTATGTTTCCATATTGAAAGCAGTTCATTTACTTCATTATAGTAATTAGTATTGTCGTGGATCATGCTGTTTTACATCTCTTTGATTCTCCCTCCTCCACTTTGGCCAAAGGCCTTCTGCTCCCACTGTTATTTCCAGAAGGATTGAAAACAAACTCTGTGGCTTGTTCTCTAACACTGTTTTCAGCATGTTCTCTCTTTTATGAAAAGTTAATTCATGTCAGACGATGGGGCTACAATCCAAGACAGAGCTAGTTTTGGGTAAACCCATTAAACTCAGTGGGATTACGCATGCCCTTGTGTTGGATTGTGGCCTAAATGCCTTCCTGGGTTCCTTTGTCTTATGGCTTGGAGGGCCAGCATCCTTCCTGGCTAGTATGCCTTCAAAAATAACTATTCCCAATACATGGTCATAGTCTTGTATCTTTTGCCATAATTCATATTTTTCTGTGTATGGCTATATGGATATATTTGCACATAAAAGAAAACAGCCTTGTTTTTTCAGGTTGCAATCCTATATTCCCTTACCTGCAACCAAGCCCCATTGACTGCATTGGGATATACTTCTGAGTAGGCATGTATGGTATTGCACTGCAAATTACTGTACTTCTTCTGGTCTCTTAGTTCAACTTTTCCCTATCTTCCGTTTCCATGTCAGTTCCTCTATAAACAATACTTATTCAAAGTAATGAGCTCATGTGTGTGTCTCATCATGTACTTATAGTCACTAGAGCAGTGTGCTCCAAACTTCTGATGGCTCAGACACTTGAAAATAAATCAATCAATAAACTTGTAGGCATACTTCATTCTTACATTTGAAAAGGCTTACTTCTAAACATCAACATCTAATGATTTCTGACCACTTGTGCAATAGAAATGCGCTTATGCAACAGGACTTCCAATTTCTCTTTTTACCCCCTCCAGATCTCCATCTGTTCTGGAAGATCCCTCTAGATTTTGAGCACATGTGGGGCTGCAGGGGCAAGTAGAGGAAACTTAGATCTCATCCAAGGCATGTAAGAATGAGAATTATCTCTCTTCAGAGTAGCCCTGCTAGGTATGCGTGTGAGTCACTCTTCTGAATGTGCCTCTTCTGAGGGCAGGTAATTTGTTGCATCTCTGCATCAGGAGTAAATGAAAGAGCCACTCGCACTTGGTGCAGAGACCTGGAAGAATGATCTGCCTGCATTGGAGGCTGCTTGGATGAAGGAGACAAGACTGGAGTAGTGGATCATGCAGTGGGAAGCGTATTCTGTGATTGGGTCCCTTGAGCTGACATGAGAATCTTTGCTTCTTAATGAACAGGCCCTACTATATGAGAAGATATAAGAGGTCATATAGGCCAGTTTATATTATTTGTCTAGCTAGGCTGGTGTTTTCTACTCTGGCTGGTGGTGGTTCTCCAGGATCACAGGCACCAGGCTTTCCCTCCCTGATTCCAGCTCTTTTTTTTAACTGGAGATGCCAGAGATTGAACCCGGGATTTTCTGTATGCAAGGCATGTGATCTACCACTACATTACGGCTAGAGATAAATGTCTCCTATTCTGCTGTGCAATACTGAAGTATATTTCTTTAAAAGCTTTAGTTTATTCATGGTGAGCATGGATGCAACCATCTTTTAAACTTCTGCTGTTTAAATGCAATGCATCAATTTTCTGTGACAGTTCCTACTTGTGAAAAACTGGCAAGGATTAATTTTTACCTGTTTGAACTATGATATATATGCTTTTTAACCACTATGGGGGGAGAATGCAACCGTGTTTATTCTTTTTCACAATTTCCTTCAAGCTCCCAAAAGTGAGTTTTTAAATATGTGTGTGTGTATATATATATATATATAGAGAGAGAGAGAGAGAGAGAGAGAGAACTGCTTGTCACAAAGCAATATTTTTTCCCTCAATATAAAAAGTAGGTTTGCAGAGACTACCTTGGATTTGATGTTTCAATAAAGATAGGGTAAGAAACTGATACTCTCTAATCTCCTAAAGCAGGTGAAAATCGCTAGAAGACATTTAAGCACATATTTGCCTTGTCCTATGGCTAAGCAGTTAATTATAAATACAATGAAAATTCAGGAAAGAGAAGTTCAGTTATTTAAATCAAATCTCCAAAGAGCTCTAGCAAGTGATAACAGAATCCCTTGGGAGCCTACAGAAGACACCAGAAACTGACTTGAGTTGGGGGTCTATCTGAAAGACGTAATTCACTGTTATCATAATGATAAAATCATGAATTGATAACTCTTTGGTTTGGCTCTATAATACTCCATAGCACAAACTAATTTGGAAAGGCCACTTAAGGGTGATAGGAGAGGACGGACTCATGGATTACATTGTGGAGAGGTTGCCTCTATTTAATGGTTATGAACAGTGATTCAAAAGGCCACAGTCACAATATTCATTCTAATTTTTTCTTCACAGTTTTCATCCTGTTATTTTTTTTTTTTTAGAAACTTCAGGTCCCATTTAAGCTTCTCCGCGTTTCTTCCATAGTAGAAATAATCTTGTCCTGTCCACTATAACCAGAACATCAACCTAGAAAAGAGTATATTACTGTAGGTCCTGCTGATTATTTGATGCCGTGCTTTAATAATGAAATGTGATAATTAGTAATAAACATAACAATAATATCTATAATAATAATAATAATAATAATAGTAAGCACAATACATCATCATTCTGAATATTAAAAGTGCTTTACATATATTATCTTTTTGCAATCCTTACAACACTATAAATAGGATCTGTATTGTAGCTCCCTTATTGCAGATGCTGGGCTTTTGTTGAGAATCAGTGGTTTGCCTAATACTCGGTACTGAATTTGTGGCAGAGGTGAAATTAAGTGACATGGTTTACACTGAATCAGTGCCGGATTTACGTATAAGCTAAACAAGCTATAGCTTAGGGCCCCACACTCTTTGGGGGGCCCCAAAAATTTAAAGGAAAAAACAACTGGATGTACATTTCCAAAATGTAAGATAAAAAAACAAATAAAATAACGCATACAGCAACAGTGTTTTGTGTTGTGTAGGCTCCTATGATGTAAGTAATGGCCCCTGCCTGCTAGCCTGCTCCCTAAAATATCACATATAAAGGGCCCCATTACCTTCAGTAGCTTAGGGCCTCATCAAACCTAAATCTGGCCCTGCATTGAATGATGGCTTAGCATTATGAGTACAAACTAAAGCAAGCCTAATATAGTTTAGGAGGCAGTAAAGGGAAAGCAACGTCAATAAAGCCTAACGTCAGATATATAGTGTTTCTGTTTTCATTTTTTCTCTTTCAGGAGTCATACAGCGTTGCACATCTGTGAAGTATCACTACACTTCATCTTCCCTGCCACGCAACTTGCCTGTTAATATTACCAACACTATCCGCCAGGATGAGTGGCATGCCCTCCGTGAGTATCCGAAGCACTCGCTGAACATAGTTCTTTTCTATCTTTGTTACCAGAATTGATCAAAATTCAGGAGAATCATGTGTACCTCCTGGAACTGTACTGCTTCAGAATGCAGGTGGGGTAAAAAACACGTTTGAATATTCCTGTTGAAAGCATCATGCACATGAAAGCTAGCATATCAAGGAGCCTTCTTCTTGACACATTAGCTTTCCATGTACATGGTCTTTTTGATACACAGGAGTAAACAAATACTTTCTGAGCCCACCCAAGACCACCATGCCTTGTGTTCATTTATTTTAGCCTTGAATTTCACCTGCTATTGGCTCCAATAGGAGGGCTTTTTTGAAGTCTAAATGCAGTGTTTTGTAGAGGGTCACAGCTGCTGAAAACACTTCCCACACTGGCAGTTAGGCTTGGAAAAAGCCTCCTAAAATAGGATGCTTTTTTCATGCAAAATTGCAGCTGGTGGCAGGAAGGTTACATTGAGAGAATGTGTGTGTGTGTGTGTGTGAGAGAGAGAGAGTGAGAGTGAGAGAGAGAGAGAGAGAGAGAGAGAGAGAGAGAGAGAACTGAATGGAAGAACGAACGGTCAGTGGCGTAGCGTGGGTTGTCAGCACCCGGGGCAAGGCAAGTAATTTGCGCCCCCCCCCCCCCGCTGCACTGTCCCTCCCCCAGATAGTCCCTCGCTCTCTCTCCGCACCGCACCGCACTGCACCGCACCGCACGCACGCCTGGCACCCTCCCCTCCACAGTGGGTGGCGACCCGGCGGCTCGGATCGGATTCACACAGCCAGCACTGCAGTGAGAGAGAGTGAGTGAGCCAGGTAGGGGCAGAGAGCTGCGAGTGCGAGCGCGCCCCCCCAGATGTTGCGCCCGGTGCGGCCAGCCCCCCCTGCACCCCCCACGCTACGCCACTGCGAACGGTGTTACCCACTACCAACTCTAACCCTGCCCACTTGCACCCCATCTAGTTTCAGTTGGACCCAACCAATGCTGGTGTGAAGTTCTCCCAGCGTTTTCTCAGGCTGGCAAAGGTTCTCCATTCCAGTCTAAGTGAGAGCAAGTTGAACTGAGCAGCTTTGCACTGGAACAATATTTTGGGTGCTGATGTAACTGAGGTGCTGCGTATGTTACTATTGGATTGCAAGTTTACCACTGTGGAACTGAAAATAGCTTGGGGGGGGGGGGCGGAATCTGAGTCAGCCAATCCTTAAAAAAATTGAAATGGTCATGTAGGCAATGGCGGAGGAAGGGTACCATCACTGGGTGGGTGGGTGGGTGTGTGACAAAATGACAAAAATATGAGGTAGCCTTTTTTAAAAAAAACTTTTTAGTTCGGTCAACAAATGTAATGAAACATGGCTGACACTGGGCGCCACACTGCGGGGGCCAGCACGTACTGAGGGGCCTGCAGCGTGCCCAAGCCAGGGAGTGGGAGTGACGTAGTGGCTTAGGTGCCTGCAGGCTCCACGTTGCCTGAAATGGCAGTGTGGGACTTGCGTCTGCCCACCGCCTCTCCCTCAGCTGCCCTACAGCTGAGGGGGAGGTGGCAGAGAGACTCCATGCAGCGTGCCCCGCCCCCCTGGGTGGCTTGCCCTGCCCCTGGCTGAAGGACGCACGGACTGCTTTGAGATTGTTACTCATATATTCCTAAAGCCAGAAGGGATCAAAGGTCATCTATGCCCCAAATTAAGGTCTCGTTCCTTTCCCATCAGTTTATGCAATCAAAAACACGGTTAAGGTATTCTTGGCGTGGTGGTTTGGCTCGGAGGTTATTCTGACCTCTGAGCTACACAGTCATGGTAGCCAGTGAGACAACCTTAGTTCTGTATAGCTTTGTTCAGGGCTTTCCTACATTTTTGCTCCAAACTGGAACCCCCTTACAACGCTAAATACTGCCACTCAACATCTGGTTCCCCATATAGCTTTCCTTTCTGGTGGTATCATACCTTGTACTTTAATTACTACTTTCCTTTCTTCACTGCCATTCCTGCTCCACCAACCCACTAGCCATATGCTAATGGGTATCTAACCCTTTCCTCTTCATTGCCTACTTTCATGGACACTTTTCTAGACTTCTTTGAGGACACATGTCAATAGCAACCTAGCTTGCTCCTGTAACAGCACCACATCAGCAGTCTGTGTAACCCAGGAGCACATCATACTTCTGAATGGGAGCCTGATGGCATGGATAGTCAAAGAGATTGCCTCTTTATGTGCTTTCTTGTAAAGAGCCATAAAAGCGCAGTGTAAACCACTTGTAATAAATATAGAAGGCAAATTTGCACAATCTAGCTCATTTTCCAAAGTGATTATTTTCTTGACTTGGGGTTTCTTACGGAAAGGCGTGATATTTTTAGGAAGTGCTGAGACTTTGCCTTCTTAAATGCTTTATAAGATTTCAAAAGATGGAAGCACTCATATTCATGGATCACTGGTGCAAATGTGAGCCTCCACCTCTGATTTCCTCTGCGGTCTCCAAATTACTCTTCACAGACTCTCTTTTCTCTCCCTCTTTCTCCATCTTCTTTCTTCCTTGCACCAACACCCCCTCAGATCTGCGGAGAATGACAGCTGGCTTTATTGGTATGGCAGTTTCCATCATTCTCTTTGGGTGGATCATTGGTATGCTGGGCTGCTGTAAACAGCATGAGCTCATGCAATATGTAGCTGGACTGCTCTTCCTTATGGGAGGTGAGAGTTCTTTTTTCTTCGTAGGCTGAGAGCCATTTTCTGAAGAAATGCATTTGGTATTGTGCCCTATATGTAATGAATTAAAGCCTGGGGGGGGGGGGCGGGACCTGGGCTCACAGGACAAGAACTAGGGAACAGGTGATATAATTGTTTGGACTGTCTCAATGAACTTAAAACGTGTGATAAAACTTTCAAATGACAAAAAAGAGGGGGATGAAAACATGTGTCAGATAATGGTACTTACCCAGTTCTTGGACCAGTTCTACCCTGGGAAACCCCCATGAGGGATTGTGACAGATGGGTGGGACAACCCACCTGTCATTCATGTGGTAGCATGGGATTGACCAATGGGTGGCACTGACCATCTGTCAAATACTGATAAGGGTCTGGCGCACAGAGTGAAAAAAGTTCCTCACCCTTCTGCATACCCACTGCTGTGCTTGTAGCTATGTGACTGGCTACTTCATAGGTGTGCTAGTAGAATACTGTATTTTTATTTATTTAACTGGTTTTAGGTGAAGCCAGAAACCCTCTAATGGTTTTTATGTATTTTATAACTTTATATCC
This sequence comes from Podarcis tiliguerta, assembly GCF_965153285.1. NCBI lineage: Eukaryota > Metazoa > Chordata > Lepidosauria > Squamata > Lacertidae > Podarcis > Podarcis tiliguerta. Next base: position 86,535,040 of record NC_139534.1, read on the forward strand.
TGCTCTTCCAAAGGAGCTGGTTTTCCGTTTCCTTGTACAGTACAACATGAAAAGAGCAGCATAACCTTTAGAGAGAAAAGCAGCTGATGAGAAAGAAGGTATTCAAAACAGATTTTTTCCCCTGTAGAGATCAAAGAGCAAGATCAAAACAAATGTGAAAGCATAGTTCAGATCTGACAGTAGCCTGAAAAGGAAGGGGCAGGGAAAAGGCCCATGAATCTGAGATTCAGATGCTGTGGATAATAGGCTGTGGAAGCTTGTTTCCTTCTACAACAAAATTCCTCAAGTTACAAAAAATGGGAGCTTTACAGATTTGAGGCAGCCCTTTGCAAGGAAGCTGAGAAACATTGGCTTTATCTTTATCTCTTCTCCTCTTTTTCAGGTACCTGCTGCATCATCTCCCTTTGCACATGTGTGGCTGGGATAAACTTTGAGCTGTCTCGTTACCCTCGCTATGTCTATGGGTTACCCGAGGACATCAGTCATGGCTATGGCTGGTCCATGTTCTGTGCTTGGGGAGGCCTGGGACTGACGCTTCTGGCAGGATTCTTATGCACATTGGCCCCCTCTCTCAATAGCCCCCGGACTGTCGTACAGAAACCCAGACAGGAAAATGGTACTGTGTGATGAGAAGGGAGCAAAGGACTCTAGCAAGCACAGGCCAGGCCAGGCCCGGCAGTGGGTTACTGCCAATAGTGGGGGCATCTGAAATTCATGAAGAAGGGAGGTTCCCACTGCAAACAAATGAAGGAATTCAGCTGCTATGTCAAAGACTTGGGGGGGACCCCTCCCTTCCTTTGATTCTTCAGCCTGCCTGTCTGATACAACCAACCAAATCAGGTTAATTCTTTATTCCTGGCTTGCCTAAAGGGAACTTTTCTGTTAAATAGGGTGTGTTGCTGTAGGATCTGTGTACCATTTAAGCTGAATCAGATTTCTGCTAGGAGCAGAAGCCACTGTGAATTCCCTTTGGCGTTCTTGTGACTCCAGGGAACTCCATTTCCAAGAATCTTTGAGGACCAGTCAGAAGTAAAGACCAAAGGGAAATCCAGCCAGTCTCAGTATTCATAGAATTGGAAGGGACCCTGAGGATCATCTAGTCCAACCTGAATATGCAGCCGTCCCATATAGGGATTGAACCCGCAACCTTGGTGTTATCAGCACCATGCTCTAACCAACTGAGCTATCCTACTGATTCTCTTCTGCAGCAGGGACCTGATGCTGTTACAGGCTTAACACAGCCTACTGCTTCAGCCTTTGACACCAGCTTAAGTGGGGGCTTTATAGACATTCAGACAGGAACATTAGCAAGTTCTTCCTGTGGACCACACAGTATCTAACCTATGCCAGTTCTGGGAGCCAAATATGTACAGCAGTAGCTCATGAAAGGTTACTTCTGGGATAACACATAGGGAGTTAGAGCAAGCAGCAAATAAATGAGACTTCAGTGCTTGAGGAATTCTTCCACAAAGGCATCAGGCCTGCGTTAGTGTCAAGATAACTCACACGCATACAGAAAAGCATTTTTGGGGATGGCAGGGGTGGCTGAACCCAATTAAGTTATTTAGTCACAGGTGATATACCTGCTTGAAGTAACACAAGGAACAAAACAACAGGTTTCTGGTTGAGGCAAGAAAGTGGACCAGGGCTCCCATCCTAGAAATGATGTTGTCATAGCAACTGCTGTAATAGGCAAATGAGATTTGCAAGCTGCTTCAAATCCTTCCAGGCTGAGTGTAGAACTTTACCATTTTGGATAATGAGCACAGAAACTTGAAAAGACAGCCCGCTTGGTAGCATCCTCTTCTAACACAAAAGGAAGCACTTTTTATTGAATGGACTCAGTACGCACGTGAACAACGAGAGCTGGGCCTAACTCAGGAACATCAACAATGGTGCTGAAGGGGAGGAACTGGTCTTTCCTCATTGTACTCCTTTTCTGTCTCCTCAAAAGACTACACAGAAGCCTTTTTTGGAGGGCTGTTTACATTGTATTTTTAAGTGGCATGTAATTAATAACTCAGTGCTAAAGTCAATGTATTCATGGAAAGTGTGATTTTTAAATGGAAGTTGTAAGTTTCAAGAGGCATTAAATTAAAAGGCTTGGGTCCAGTGAGAAGCTGGAGATTCTCAGCCTTTTGGATCTCATTAAGAGAGACTGACATTAATTTTCTGCACTTCTACACAACCACAGCTGCTGGAGAAACCCTGTCATGCAGCTGACGATACAGGGAGACAGGAATGTCACTTATTTGGCAGCCGGCCTCGTAATCCCAGCTGCTGATCTTGTTCCTGCCCACAAAGCCTAATGTGTGTATGGGACAAGTTTTGCCTCAAATAAAAATTACTTCCAGAGAATAAGCAGGTTGATTGGTGCAACCTTGCACCCTCTAGGGGATTTTAGTATACCTGTGCCTTTAGTTTCAATGCTCTGTAGGAGGTGTAAGCATGCATCAGCAGGAACTGGAATGCTGTGGTGAAGGAGTAATTTTTTAAAAGATTAAGAATTCAATCACACAAACAGCAAATGACAAATATGGGTTCTTTGTGCAAATTTTGGTGTTTTTAAGGGGTTAAAAGGAAGACATATGCCTCATACATGCATAAGGGCACGATTCCACGAAGGTAATTCTTTTTCTTCAAGGTGTAGCAACATAACAGCTGCCTTAGTCAAAGCAAATGCTTTATTTTAGCCCATCAGGTAATAGAAAGTAAGAAAGTTCCAGATCCAACTCTTGATCCTGGTTTCTCAGCCAAAGCCTGAATAATTAGCTTCAGGTGCAAGAATCAGGCATAATATTGTAGATTGGCTTTCTTCTTGGCCTGGACTTCCAAGATTCCTTCCATGTAATCTTCATGGGTAAGCTCTGTAGCTCCATGCCGTAAGGCAATCATCCCCTGATCCAAAGAGAAAAAGGATGGCTCAGAAAAAAAACCTAATAATGCATCACAGAAAATTGCCACTCTTTTGTGTCGAAGGCACATCAACTGCTGAAGACAGTTTCTCAAAGGAAGCAACATTGGGGGTGGGGTAGATCTACTTACCGCTTCCACACACACAGCCTTGCACTGTGCCCCATTGAAGTCATCTGTGCAACGAGCCAGCTCTTCATAATTCACATCAGGGCTGCAGAGAAAGAAATTATGTTTTAAAAATTAAAAAGGAAAAAAGAGCTCAACTGGAAAGGACACATAAAAATTTCCTGAGAATGCTTCAACGTCAAAGCTAGGGCTGTGCATATTCGGTGATAAAAATTAATTTCTGCACCACAAAAAGCAAAAAACCTGCCCTCTGTATAAAATTAAGCACACTTACTATATTTAAATTTGAATTAATTATTCTGATTTAACAAGTCACAGGGAAAGAAAAGAAGCAATGAGGGGTACTAAAGCCCCACTTGATCACTGGAAATATTGCTTGGCTATCTCTTAGATTTCTGAGATTAGAGCAAGTACCACCCAGCGCTAACATGTTTTTACAGCCATAAAGATCAGAACTGAGCTCTGAGAAAGTCAAGATTCTTAAGCCCAATAGCATAACCTGTGCTCCTACTGAATCCAAGACAAGAACACTCTGTAGTTTACTTATGACAAGGCCTGGAGAATAAATGAAGAGTACTATTGCCCGCAACCCAGCCATTTCCACAAGCTGGCTTCATTCCTTTTTAATACCTGACATTCATCTTGCGTGAATGGATCTGCATAATCCTGGCTCTAGCCTCCTCATTGGGCATTGGAAACTCAATCTTACGATCCAGACGCCCTGAGCGGAGTAGAGCAGGGTCCAGGATATCCACACGGTTAGTCGCAGCAATCACCTGGATAAGAGAGAACCCAGGAACAGTGATTTTAGTGCTCTGAGATGCAGGTGAACCTATTAACATCTTTCTCATCAAAATGGCTTCGAAAGCCCCTCTGTAATCTCTGCTTGCAGCACCCCCACCTCGTACTCTCAAGCAAAGGAAAGTTACCTTGACTTGTGTGTTAGGCTGGAATCCATCAAGCTGGTTCAGCAATTCCAACATGGTCCTCTGTACTTCCCGATCACCAGCCTTTTCACTGTCAAATCTGGAAGAAATCATGGTAGAAAGTCAACTTTTGTTACACAGCATATCCCTTGCAGAAACCTTCTTTTCATGTTTTCACCATACAAGCCTAATCTAATTGTTACTGCAATGTCATCATAGTCAGTGAAGAAAATGACTCCCCTACGGTCTGGTAGCACAACCATCATTTGAACCTTCAGAAGCATGGAGTTTGCATGTGTCATGTAAACATACTATTAGTTATTGTGCCAGTGTTAATGGGCCAACATCAATGGGCTAATCAAGATAGGTGATTGGGTCTATGCTGCTGACATAGGAAACAGTGGTATGATTTAGGACAATTCCATCTGACTTCAATTAAAATGCCTGCTGTAACAACAATCGTCAGTAGGTGCTGGAAGTTCAACAGGGAGGGGACCTGTCTGACCTCAAATGGAAAGAAGTTCCACAAAATTGGGCCTAAAATGCGGAACACATGGCTCCTGGTGGGTACAAGTTGTGCATCTGAGCCATGGGGAAGCACTAACATTGGGACAGATACTAGGAGGTCTCCTGGATCCAAGTTGCTAAGGCCCTTGTAGGTTGATACAAGAACCTTGAACTTGACCTAGTAGTGTACAGGCAGCCAATGCAAGCTTTTGAACACCAGACTTCTGTGCTGGTGAAAGTCTGTCCCCATGAACAGTCTAGCCCCCGCTGGAGCTTCCAGACCAGACCCAAGGGTAGCCCCATACAGAGCACATTGGTAACCTCAAGACTTGAGGTATGAATCACTATGGCCAGACTATTCCTGTCCAAAAACAGCTGTAGTTGATGTACAGGCAACCACCAATTGATGTGTGACTAGGAACCTAGAAGTGGCTGGAAAAGGGGGCCTGATGGGGGCAAAATGGACTTATGCACACTCCACCGATGCACACAGGGGTCAGGAACTGAAACCCCATGGAAATCTGCTGTTGCCTGTATACGGAGCTAGCCTATAAGGAGGGTGGTTTTTCAACAGCTACCATGGATCTCAATTAGGACTACAAAAGTTCAGTCATCTTTTCATCTAACATATATTCTTACAGAAATCAGGAATGATCCTATCAATGCAGTGGTGTAGCGTGGGGGGTGCAGGGGGGGCCGGCCGCACCGGGCGCAACATCTGGGGGTTAGGGTTAGGGGGCGCAAATCCACGGGTTAGGGGGCGCAAATTACTTGCCTTGCCCCGGGTGCTGACAACCCACGCTACGCCACTGTATCAATGCTTGTACATTACAGTCTTATTCAGCTTCACAAAGGAGCCTGGCATGATTTCCAGATCATATACAGTCCCAAGATCTTACCTTTTTGTGCCAATGGCATCAAGTTCATCAATAAAGATGATAGAAGGTGCTTTCTCCTTGGCTAATGCAAAGGCATCTCGCACTAATTTGGCTCCGTCTCCAATGAACATCTGCACCAGCTGTGGGCCAGCCAGCTTCAAGAATGTAGCCTAGAGAGTGGGTAGCAGAAAAGAAAAGTATATGCAGGCTTGCGGGTTCTGCACAAGTGTGGCATCCCAGGCAAACAAAATTTGTACTAAATACAGTATTTTGAATCCTAACAGTACACACTTCCATAAAGTAAAACAACTTAAAAAACTAATATTGAAATAAAATAATCAAATCAAATGCAGTATGAAAGGATTTGGATTTGGGGCATGGACTACACAGCTGTGGAATCACCATACAAACCCCTACCCAATACTAAGAGAGTTCCTGAACTTTGGGAAATCAACATCAAATCTTACCTTTGTCTGTGCAGCACATGCTCTTGCTAAAAGTGTCTTTCCTGTTCCTGGAGGTCCATACATGAGGACCCCTTTAGGAGGCTGGATACCCAGGTTTTCAAATTTTTCTTTATGATTCATTGGCAAGACAATAGCTTCTACCAGCTGCCAAGACAGAAAGAGATGATGAATCCCTACTATGGACCATGCTGCCCATTAATCCACACTCCAGGACAGGTATTATTTATCATTTATAAAGCACCTAAAATGTATCCAATGATGCAGGCATATTAAAAACAAGACAATCCCTGCTTGCAGGCTTACAGCTTAAAAGACTGCTCCCCACCCCCGCCCACAGCCTCCTGTTCTCACCTCTTGGATCTGTTTATCCAGTCCCCCAATATCACTGTACTGCTCTGTAGGCCGCTCGTCCACCTCCATAGCTTTGACTCGTGAGTCATATTCTGTGGGCAGGGTCTCCAGAATCAGGTAAGAGTCCTTGTTCACTCCCTACAGATATAATTTCAGGAATTAGTCTTCTTTACTCCAAAACCAACATCTTCATACTCAGTTCATGCTCTCTGCCCCTCCCCCCCTTTTAAATTCTCTTGTGTTATTGTTGCAAATCCATCAATAATCTGTCAATCAAACATTAGAGCTACGATTTCTGGGCATTAGATGAACCAACAAGCACTGTTGCACTGGTTTAATTTTGAACTCCATTTTGAAATCAATCAAGAGACTAGTCTTTATTTTAAAGCAGAAAATAGTTACTAAACTGCGAAAAGTGAACAGCCACAGACATTCATAAAAGGAATATTTGTCATCATAAGTCATGTTATAACCACTAGTCTGAGGCATAAGAAAAATAATTCTTGTATGCACCAAGATTCAGCATCAGAGGAGTAAACAAGAACCCCGTAATAAGACACCAAGCAGTACTTTTGTGAAGTGAATCTCAGTGTTCATAAGTATCCAATATTTCTTTAAACAGAATACTCTTTTTGGGGGGAGGTGGGGGTCTTGATAAGCTACAAAAACTCTTGGAGGGCCACTTCTGGGTTAGCCACCTCTGCTGTACAGCATTCACACATACCTCAGCTGCATTAAAAGGGAAGTCTACTAAATCAAACAGCTAAGAAATATTGCCTGGGGTGGCAGTTTACTAAAATGTCATAATAATTCTCAAGACAATTAGGGATACCTCATTTATGGTAAACTACCCAGCGCTGTGGGTTAAACCACAGAGCCTAGGACTTGCCAATCAGAAGGTCGGCGGTTCGAATCCCCATGACGGGGTGAGCTCCCATTGCTCGGTCCCTGCTCCTGCCAACCTAGCAGTTCAAAAGCACGTCAAAGTACAAGTAGATAAATAGGTACTGCTCTGGCGGAAGGTAAATGGCGTTTCCGTGCACTGCTCTGGTTCGCCAGAAGCGGCTTAGTCATGCTGGCCACATGACCCGGAAGCTGTACGCCGGCTCCCTCGGCCAATAAAGCGAGATGAGCGCCACAACCCCAGAGTCGGCCACGACTAGACCTAATGGTCAGGGGTCCCTTTACCTTTACCCTCAACAGTATATCATGAAAAACAAACCAGGTATGTATTTATGGCTGCTTATGGTTGCGCAGAGCAGAAACTACTCACCACAAGATCTCCAGGCTTCAGTTTTTCAGCATCAACCAACCCAATCACAGGCAGGAAATAAGTCTGTTGAAGAAAATGCAACAAAGTATTAACATTTGGATTTGACTTAGGTGCCATCAGTTCTCCAAATGCTCAGCACAACAAATAAATCTAAAATACACTCTTAAAACCTAAAAAAAGCCCTAGCTTAAAAATGCCTGCTGAAATAAAACAGGTTTAAAAGATATGCCAGGTAAGCTTTTCTTGGGACGTTATACCATGATCTTTAGTGTTTTGTGGAGGGGGGGGCATAATTCAATAGCTATTTTCAATGGGTTCAATGGATCCGTTTGGTTGGTTGGTTGTAAGCTGCTTTGGGTTGCTCTAAGCAAAATAAAGTGACTAACAAATTTAATAAATAATAAAACAATAATACTTTTTTGCATGGACAAAATCCCAGATTCAATCCCTTGCACCTCCAGTTAAAATGGTATAAGGTAGCTTCATATTTGTGTGTATAAATGACAGCACTCTCAACAAGCTGTTCTCACCTGACGAGTAGAGGTCTTGATCACAGCACACTTGCCCTTCCTTTGAGAATCAAGGTCAATATTTGCTCCATCCTCCTCTTGGTCATTGGGATCAACATCTAGCAGCTAGAGGTGGAAAGAGACCAACAGGAGTGCAAGCATACCACAATTAATCACATCATAATCCTGGCTGACAATTACACACAGCAATGGAAAGAAGCACTAAGTTATCCAGCAACTATTAAAGAGTCTTTGAGGCCTCCAGAATTATCTTGGTCCATCACTCCTTTGCAGGGGAAATCAGTAGGTACAAGTCAGTAGGTAGTTTTGCCTACTGCACAACAGCTAGGAAATATTGTGTAATATAGGAAGACACAATTTAATTTATTAAGCATTTACTTATATCACCCTTTAGCCAAACAGCTCCCAGGGTGGTTCACTGCGAAACATAAGCTAATAACTAAACAGAAGTGCCTGGCGTGCTCTGGTCCACGGGGTCACGAAGAGTCGGACACTACTAAACGACTAAACAACAACAGTGTCCAAAAGTTGTCTCAGTATTTCCCCCTAAGTTTTAAAATGAAAAGTAGTCCCCATTAGAAATGCAAAGGGAGACTGCAGATTGCTGCCTTTGCCAAGAAATGTAGGTCCTCTTTGCAGTTGATTCATTTATGACTATCTATTTTTCAGACTAGCAAATTAAAGCACAGGGAGAGAGACAACTGTCTTCATATTTACTTGGAAGTTAAGTTCCATTGTCTTCAGTGGGGTTTACCTAATAAATTTATTTAGCACTTTAGCCAAGACGTTGCATCAAGAAATCAAACTGAGCTAGTGAAAACTATGAAAGGGACTCTGCAGCAATGGCAACATTAGAAATAATGCATTTTAAAACAAACATACATATTTTAACAGGCCAAGTTGTTATAGTGCTTTCTCCACAGACTCCATCCCTGTTCTCTTTGCAGAACCAGTTTAGCACTACCATATTAAGCCATCTTCTAAAGCACCAAAGGATCGTCTCATGTGCACAAATAAGAAACATTCATTGTTAGCAGCATCCATTTTACTATTGGCATAAGAAACTCACCTCTATGACATTGGAAACAAGATATGGCAGTGTTTTGTTTACTTTTATCTTCTCACTGTTCTCTTTGATCTTATCTTTCATGGCTTGCAGCTCATGGGTTACTCTCAGCACCTCACTCTTCATGATCTGTAAATTCCAAGTAAGACATTACTTCAAAAAATAAGCATCAACGTAAGTATGTTCATGCAAGTCTAGAGAGGAACAACTAAACAAAACATAAAAGGAAACAAATCTGCCGAGAAAAAAAGAAGCAGCAAAAATAATTTGGCCATAGAAGAAGAAAACGGAACTCAGAGCTACAATTCCCAGGGCTCCCCGGGAAAGACAGATTTACTGTACAATCATACCTTGGGTTGAAGTAGCTTCAAGGTTGCGCTCCACGGTGACCCGGAAGTAATGGAGCGTGTTACTTCTGGGTTTCACCGCTCACGCATGTGCTCAAAATGACGTCACATGGAAGCGGCGAAACGTGACCCGCGCAGACACGTCTTATGTTTAATTCAGGATGTGAACAGGGCTCCAGAACAGATCCCATTCGTATCCAGAGGTACCACTGTAATACCATTCTGATTTGTAGCTCTGTGAGGGAAATAGGGATGGCCTATCAATGCTCAGCACTGTTAACTACACTTCCCAGGATTCTTCAGGGGAAGCCATGTCTGTTTAAAGCGCTATAATGCTGCTTTAAATGTATAGTGCAGCCGGGACTTAAGTCACATTTAAGTGACTGGGCATTTTGCCTAGAAAGGCAGGCCAAAGAACAGGTATGCTAGGTGGGACTAGTGACGAGAACGGCCTTAAGGGAAAGGGCGAGCCGGGTGTGTGAATCGGTTACGTGAACTAAACAGAAAAGCCTGAAAAGGGACAATGGCAACCTGGAGACACCGGCTTTGCCAGCCCAGCGCAACCTCACCTTGATTTCGCTGTCCAGCAGGCGGGTCCTCTGCACGATCTCTTCCGTGGACATCTTGAGGACCTCCTCGCCGATCCCATCCTAGGCAGAAACACAGAGTCATGGCCAGAAGCAGCGCGTCTCTTCGGGCCCGGGCCCTCCTCACCCACCCAGGACCCTTCCGCGGAAACCATAGGGCGGCCCGACCGGGGCAACATCTGCCGCCGAACAGTACCGAGACCACGGAGTCCCCTTTCGCCCCCCGCGCCCTCATCCGTCCGTCCCATCTCCTCACCTCCGCTTCATCCCAGACCGACGCCATCTTTCTTTAGCTACACTAGCCAAGCTCCGCCTTCGAAGCAGCAGATTCGACGCGCTTGGCGAGAGCAGCGATAATGACTCTCTTTGCAGTCGCGACCGACGTCTCTCAAGGTTCCCTCTCTCTGTTTAAAGCTGAGTTACCACAGTTGCCTTTTCCTGAGCCCAGCGAGAAAACACGGGACAGTCGAATCTGCCGAAGCAGGTGGAATAGGCGATTTCCCTACACTGGAGTCATGTGACCACGCGCTCAAATTCGCTGAGTGATGGTCTTTCCGTAGCTCCTTAGTAGAACTTCCAGCGGTTCCGCTGCCATCTTAGTTTGGGGCAGCGGCGGAAGCCTCGCACGACTTAGCTTCATAGAGATAAACACCTTAGGAGGAGCATCCTTCCCCTAGTCCTCAATTCGATTTCGGTTTTACACTGCGGGAGGAGGAGGGAAACGCCCCGTTTCATAATGCGGGTAAACAAGCACAAATGCGCCTGGTATTATTTTGCGCGTATGTGAACGAGGGAATGGACAGCTCAGCTAGGTTTTCCTTAGCTATAACAACCTGTTGCAAGCTTTTTATTCTTAACAGTATGCTGCCTCGTCCCCACCAAAACGTGTGGTTGACATAACAAGTTCATTAAACGAGGTTATTATATACCGTTTGCTGGCAGGGTTGGAAAACGGGGGCCAGCAACAGGGAAGGAGAGAGACGAGGGAAGAATGAGTCCGGAGGCCAGCTTAGCTTTAAAGCCTTTTAGGGATATAATATTCAGGCAGTCAATTAACTGTGAACTTTCCCTTTAAAGTGTTCAGTTAATTGACAGAGTCTCAATGTTCCCATACGCTTAGCGTCAGGTGGTTCAGGCGAAAAAACACCCTTAGCGCTCTTCTCCTTTGCAATCGCCGCTATCTACGTAAAATGTGTTTACTGTGTAATAAAGCAGTTGAGACCGGGATCTGAGTCATGTTTCAACAATAAAGACCGCTGCCAAGTCGTTGTCACTCAGTCCCCCATCAGATAGATGAAGATCGTGACCCACACTTGGTTAAAATTCTCACGCAGTCTGCAATATGGGGATGCTAAAAGTGGACTTCATTAGAGGGTTGTCATATAAGCCACTGTGTCTCGCAGCATGCCACCACATCGGCAAGATGGATTATTAATAATGGGTGACATCATGCTAGGAGATTGTTGCAAGCCGCTCTCTCAGCCTCAGCTCTCCTCCCTCCACAACCCATGCTAGGAACATTTACTGTAAGCCAGCACCCTGATAATTTATTGAAAGATAGGGTATAAATCCTAATAAAGCCTGATCTTGCTTATTTGCAATATAGCAACATTAACATGTAATTGTATAGTTCCTCTCTTCCTTGTACAGGAAACCCTTTCAGAACCTAATTAAAAAACACACACACACACCACATTTTTTCACATAAGACAAGTTTGAAAGTATTGCTAAAAGTTGTTTTTTGTTTTTACATCTAGTGGGCACAGCTTGGCAAAGCCTGGTACCTTGCTGCTACCTTTAACCTCAATTTAGTATTCAGTATAAATTGAAGGGTTTTTAAAAGCACACCTTGCTCTAGGTTTTACCTATTTAGTTGTGTGGCAAACTGCTTACAAAATGCAAACGTTCTGTCTTAAACCTACCTCTGCTTAACTGCCTCTGCTGACATGTTAGGAACAACTTGAATTGATGTGTAATATCAGTACATTAATTCAGTTACTCAATACTGTATATAATAATGCAATGAATACATTCACTTAAATAAGCTCCATATCACAGAGCTTGTGCATTTAATGCATCACATTCTCACCTGTTTCATTTTCAGCCTTATCAATTTGTGATAGCCAAAAGCAGTCAGATCTATTGAAGACAATGGTCTTGAAGTGTGGTTTTTCTGCTGTATTATAACAAACAACTAGAAAAATAAACTAAAGACCTGAAATGACTTTCTAGTGTGTCTGTCTTCACTAGTTGCTTGATAAGCCTGTTGCTTATTGCTTATAAGCTTGTTGCTTAATAGTCTTTCATTGCATTTTCTAGGGGGAAAGAAGGTTCTCAATGCCATTCCTCACATACTATGCAACTGTAAGCATATTTTCTCAAAAGTAAATCCCACTGAGTTCAGTGGGACCTCACAACAAAGGTGCTTAGGATTGCAGTCTTTGTGAGATGTGTCTTCTGGAAAGCTATAAAACACAGGTACGGATTTAATCTAGCATGCTACATATAGATCAGGGTATAAGTCCTCATCATGATGCAACTCCTATGCTGCCTTAGGGATGAGGGGCCTAGCCTTTAAAATGTGCTTTTGGTAAGAACTTTTGCTGTTTACAAACTCTTGTAGTGCTGTACAGGAGGGATCCCAAAGTCAACTGTAATCGGTAGAAAATACAATCTCTCCTCCTCCAACCATCTCCCAAGTCAACTTGCTGTCAAACCATAGACAGCTGGCAGTGAAAAAGCAGGATTCTTGTGAAATCTGCTAAGATTCTGCACACACATAGCATAAGAAATCCACAAAAACCCTAACAAACATACTGATTTATTCCCTCATCTGCACTTAGGGTTGCTCACAAGCCTTTTCCAATTCTCCTCAAATAGGTCTTGCATTAAAAATGATGCCATTCCCTTCTCTCTACATTCTGGTTTTCTTGTTGTTGTTGTTGTTGTTTTGATAGGAACACAAAATGCAACAGTATATTAATAAAAAATGATGCTAACTACAGCATGCATTAAAGGTAAAGGTAAAGGTACCCCTGCCCATACGGGCCAGTCTTGACAGACTCTAGGGTTGTGCGCTCATCTCACTCTATAGGCCGGGAGCCAGCGCTGTCCGGAGACACTTCCGGGTCACGTGGCCAGCGTGACAAGCTGCATCTGGGGAGCCAGAGCCGCACACGGAACGCTGTTTACCTTCCCGCTAGTAAGCGGTCCCTATTTATCTACTTGCACCGGGGAGTGCTTTCGAACTGCTAGGTTGGCAGGCGCTGGGACCGAACGACGGGAGCGCACCCCGCCGCAGGGATTTGAACCGCCAACCTTTCGATCGGCAAGCCCTAGGTGCTGAGGCTTTTACCCACAGCGCCACCTGGGTCCCTCAGCATGCATTACTGAGTTAAAAACTGCTTTTAATGTTTGTGGGTGGTGATGGTGGGAGAGACAACTGTGTCAAGGTAATTTGAAAATACTGAGTCGTTGGCTGATACAACTTTATTGATTCCAGTATAAATAGTTTTACCGAATGTATAAATATACTGAAGACAACATAATTGCAGACAGATAACTACTTCTGCTTGTGTAACATCACAATACTATGGCAAATGAATAAAACAAAAGAAACATCCCCCCAACAAACACCTTCCCCCACCCTGGCCCAAGAGGCTTTCCCTTTGTAGTCCATGCAGCAATTAGATTTTCTGCAGGAGCAGAATAGAGCGGCTCTCAAGCCAAATAAATCCAATACTCTGGGCAGAATCCCAAGCACACTGTGGCAGACACAAACACATTGCTGAAAGACAGGTGGAGACGTCACAGAGCTGAACATTCTAAGGCAAAAGAAGCTTGAATTTGATAAGTCAGGTGAGCTCATCAAAGGATCCTATTTTATATTACAGATATCATATTAATTTCCCAAAGTATATACAGGGAACTGCTGCTAGGCATCCAATATATGCCATGAGGAAGTAACTTATAGCGGTACTTGGGAAATGGCTGGTACCTCTCCATAGCTACATCATCCAAGTACAGTGTGTTGTCATGATAATTCCCCCCCCCCCCCCACAAGGAATGAATAAAAACAAGGTGTGTGGTATGAGTGTCAGAACTGGACCTGGTAGAAACTACCAGAAGCAGCAGAACATGAGAATGAGAGGACTGGGATTGTAGGAAGACATGCTAACCAACTCCTTTCAAAGAACAGAGGTGACATATTGGTTGTGATAACTGGTTTTGAGGAAAGAGATGTCAGAGAACTCCAGGTAGACATCCACAACTCAGATGTGTGGAACATCAGGGAGCAGAGAACTAGGTCCACATGTTGCATCCAGTCTGCAGGAGACCCTCTTCCTACCCATTGGTTCTCCATACCATGAGCCCAAAATGTTCCAGCTATTTGACACATATTGATTGAGCTCTCTTAAATCATGGATCACACAAATCCTGGTTTAACAGATGAGCGTCGGCAATTGGGGCAACCACGTGTCCCATTGGTCTGAAGGCACCTGCAGTGAAAAAGAAACACACCTTAAGCTGGAGTGTAGAGGAGGTCCTAACTTAAATAACCAGTCCTTAGGGAGGAATAGGACCTGATAATTACTGATTACCTATATTCATAATTGAATCATTGGAAAGAACCACAAGCACCATCTAGTTCAACCCTCTCTGCAATGCAGGAATCTTTAGCCCAGCATGGGGCTCAAACCCACAACCCTGAGAATAAGAGTCTCACGGTCTACCAACTGAGCTATCTCAGTACAGTATTTAAGATACAGGAATAAGGCACATAATGGTACCATTAAAAAAACACTGTCATTGTAGTGTTTTTGAGTAGACTCATTGAAATTAAAGGACATAATCCCACTGATCTCATTGCATCTACTCAGAGTATAACTTAGTCACTCACTGTTTTCCAAATCTGTTACAGGGTTGCTTTCTTTTTCATTGAAGAAAACTAAGCAACACATTTGCTGCAATTTGTGGGTTGTATCCACCCACATTAACCATTAGTAATGGCTATGCTACCAACCTGTTCACATTCTCTTTTTTGTTTGTTAATATTTGATCTGCTATTTACTACATGCTAAAGTTAGCCTTGCCAGATTATGGATGCCAAGATTTCTCATCCATGAGGTCATTTGCTGTTTCTTTTTGATGCTGGCCTCCAGGACCTCTTTGTTTACAATCAGACTTCCAAACCACTCCTGAACTCCCCTGGTTTCATTCCATGCTTCTGCAAAGCATGGAGTTGCTCCATTCACTCGCTCTACCCACTTGCCTGTTGCATTTCCCACCATGTAAGGCAGCATTTAGTAACTCCCAGCAACAGATTACCCCTTCAACTCCTTTTTTAATGCACAGCATATGCTAAATTTGGACACCATTTTGGAATAGATGACCTTCAATTACTTCCTGATTTTATTATTCTATTTGCTCATTTTCGAGTAGACATCAAGCACAATCCATCCTTTCTTCCATTTCCAATTCTCCACATTTTGCAACTAGTTTGTGGTGCAATATGACCTACTTCCTACTGGCTCATAAACTTCAATATGCCTCCCTACCAACTTCACTACAAAACAAGAGTTGTGTCATTAACAGCAGACCTTCATTAGTTAATAAAGAATTCATTCACTCACCAACATCCCCCAGTCAATTCAGCTCTATCACTTATGATCTGATGCATCCCTTTCTGTTACTTACTTTATATGGAAGACATGGGAGCAGGGCAAAGCTTGGAGCTGGTGGTTCTTGTCTCCAATAGATTCACCACACATGCCACAGTAAAGCTCCATTTCTTCCACACATTCGTGAAACTTCACCACATGGTTGCGAAGCTCCCGCTGCTGCCCCTTTGTGCGGTAGATGCCTTCACACAGGCAGTGAACCTTCAGCAGGCCAAGCTGTGCAGAGATGGGGAAAGACGGAAAGGGCATCACAGAGGACTAGACCGGCTTTCTGCGGTTCCAACCATTTGAATCCTTAATCAGCAATAAAACTTTCTCTTTTACAACTTTCCTACACCTTTATCACCTCCTGCATCTCCCCTTGTGCTCCTCCTTGTCCTCTACCATCTGCCAGGTTAGTCTTCTCTCACCTAGAACTCGTTTTTGTAAGGTGAAAATCTTACAACATACATATTAATCAAGCTTGATGAACATGCCCCTCTTCTCAGGTTCAGCGGACAATTTCCCACATTAACCATACTCAGAGGAGACCCACTGAAGTTTATGGACATTTACAATGATTGCCTCTCCTAAACCATCTGTAAAATGAGAGAGGTTGTTTTCTCCTCAGTGTAGTAGCTACCATGCTAACTCCATTTTCCTGAAAGTTATAAAAAGCTGGGAATAGCTCTTTTCTTCCCTTTCTATTAAGATGGCCTGCCTCCACCAAGGGCGCAGCTTACATTATCAATTTACACTAAAGTGTTCTCCTGAAGAATCCTGGGAATTGTATTTTGGTGAGGTGTTGCAGTTTCTGTTAGGAATTCCTATCCCTGCTACCTCAAAAGTACCCTGGTGAAAGGAATTGACTGTTAACCAATTATATAGTTTTCCATCAGTGCCAGGGCTTTCATCAGTCACCACTGCCTTTTAAAAGTGTCTTCTTATGGTGATATTGTGCATTCATTTTCACTTGGGAGCTGCCTTGGAGGCCTGTTAAGCAGAAAGCTGGATTCAACTTTTTATATCCTTTCTTATTTAGAGTAGACCCATCAAAGTCAATGGTCATTGATTTCAGTGAGTCTCCTCAGAATATGACTTAGATGGACACAACTCAAATATTTTAAATAAATAGAGCAGATTACCTCATAATTGGCACAAGGAATTGGCAATGAGAGGACTTACCTTGTTTCCTAGTCCCTCTGCCACCTCATAAGCCTTCTCGATACTTTCTAGTGCCTGTGGGAAATGAAACAAGCTCACTATGCTGCATACTACTGTAGACGAGACAGAAATAAATCCATTTTATGCAGCTTTCATGTTGCATGCCAGAAACACACCTCAGGTGAAAAGGCTATGGCTTTAGCTTGATTTTTTTTAAAAAAATATTACAATCTATTGTGTGCATTACTGTCGGAGCTCCTATATCTACTAACATTGGATAGCTCACTGAAAACTTCAACTCAACCATGAAGTGGCAGTGAGAAAGCCTAGTTCCACCCTAGAGATTATTAGGGAAGGAACAGAAACTAAGATGGTCAATTTGGTAAGGCCTTTTGTGGAAATCTACAGTGCAGCTGGGACACAGGTGGTGCTGTGGTCCAAACCACAGAGGCTAGGGCTTGCTGATCGGAAGGTCGGCGGTTCGAATCCCTGCGACGGGATGAGCTCCCATTGCTCGGTCCCAGGTGCTGCCAAACTAGCAGTTCGAAAGCATGTCAATGTGTAAGTAGATAAATAGGTACCGCTCCGGCGGGAAGGTAAACGGTGTTTCTGTGCACTGCTCTGGTTCGCCAGAAGCAGCTTAGTCATGCTGGCCACATGACCCGGAAACTGTACACCGGCTCCCTCGGCCAATAAAGCGAGATGAGCGCCATAACCCCAGTGTCAGTGACGACTGGACCTAATGGTCAGGGGTCCCTTTACCCTTTACAGTGCAGCTACATGGTCCTGCTTGCCACATCTGATTATCGCTGTTGGCAACCATCTGTCTCGAGGGACAATGGAGTGCGTCTCTAGCGGCGAACTCAAACCGCTGGAGAATCACAGCGCCCACAGTGGCTGCAGAAACTGGTAACTTGTAACTGCTGCCTCCCACGTTGGAGAGCTGCAGATTTCCCATCTACCCCTGCCATGAAGGAATCCTTAGTCATACTCTCTGCAAATGGTCCGTGAACATATCTGAGCAGGAAGGCACTGTCTCTGTCTCTTCATGCCCACTAACCCTGAAAGAAAAACCACCATACTGTATCTATTATGGGAACAGGTAATCTTAATGTTTCACGGTTATCTCCTGATTTGCCTTATTATGTACTTTTGAATTTCCCCAGCCACAACCAAGGATCTTTGGTTGGAACTGGATGTTACAGTTTTCTGTAAAATGAGCATAGAACTGAAGAAATAAAGTGCCATGGTGATAAAGATCAATCCCCTTCTGCTCCCCATTTGCTACATTGGTGTCTTAGGCTACTTCTTAATTCATGTAATAAAAATCAGGCCACAGGAACATTGGATTGGTACAGGCTAGCCTTACCAGTATGAAGAATATTTAAGGTGGTAACTGCGAGGGCCAAGTTGTTGGGATTTAGGGGAAAGAACTGAAACGGAAGAGATCAAAGGGGAATCAAGTGTCATCTATTCAGCTTTTCAGTTTAGCTTATCACTGACCTTGTCCAGTTCCTTCTGAATCACCCAGCACTTGGCCACGCCCACCAGCACCTGGATCTGTCCCAGACGGTTCCCAATCTCAGTCATGATGCTCATTGAGGAATCGTAACGGGGGAATGCTGTCTGCGGTATAAGACAGGTCAATCACTCTCCAAGCCTTATAACCTAATCTCCAGACTGCTGTTGCCTGTTTCATAGGACGGAATGGGTGTTTCATACCTGCAGGAGCATGCAGAGCTTACTGAGGCCCAGGACAGGAGTCTTGTTAGAATAAAGTCATAAACTCAAACAAAAAAGCAGTGGGTCTCTGGCAAGGCACCCCAGCTGGCTTAGTTCTGGGCAAGTGTACCTGGCTGCCCCCCACCCCACTCTGCACGGGCCTGCATACCTGTATATCTGCACGGCTGCGGTGGATATCAGCAAAGCAAAGCAGGCATTGTGCCTGCAAAGGACGATCTCCATGCTGAAGGGCAATCTTCATTGACTCCTAGCAAGAAAATGTCACAGAATCAGAATTTAAACCTTTTCAACCACACCATAGATCCAGTTTGCTCTAAGAATTTTGCATCTACTTGGGGGTGAGGGTATTCATATATTGTATATTGGTCTTGTGCCCCACTTGCACTAGAGAGCCCTCATCCATGTTATCTGCTGGCAATAAGAGAAAGCAGAATGAGCTACGGGGCATATATTGCAATAGATGCCTTTATCTATGTGGGAATATACTTTGAACTATGTCAGACCTTCTATTTGTCTATCTAGCTCAATACTGTCCACTCTGATTGGCAGAATCTCTCTAGGGTCTATTTGACCTTTTAACTTGAGATGCCATGGAGTGAACTTGGGATCCTTTGCTCACAAAGCAGGTCTGTTGCCACAGAATTACGGTCCATCCCTTGCTGACCTGCAGAGACCTCTCCTTCTCCTTTTTTAGCGCCTCGCCACCTTGTACCTCACAGCATTCCATTGCGTCGGCCAAGCGCCCCAACTTCCGATAGGCCACAGCCATGTAGTACTGACTCATCGCTCGGTACTTTAGACTCCAGCCCTTTCCATAATCATTCACCAGTTCCGCAGCCTTGCATGGAAAGAACAGGGCTTTCTCATAGTCCTTAAAAAGACAAAAGCAGGGACAGAGGTGGGCGGGAGAGAAGCATGAGACCCTTAAGACTGCTTGTGGAGCAGCAAAGAGCCTGTCAAGGTAATAATGGGAGCACCTGTCTCCAGTTCTGCAAGCAGGCGGAAACCTAGTCCCTAATCAGCCAGGCTGTAAGGTGCATGCATTGTATGGTATGTTCAGCAGACATGCCTATTTCTGATCAATCTCTTAATTCCACAACCTCTCATTAATTAGAAGATAAAACTTAGCAGATTTACAAACTCACCTATTTGCAGTAACGTAGGGAAACCCACCTACTCTGCACATTGCTGTTGCTCTTCAAAGGGGCTTGCATCTCATTGTACAGGTTTTAGTGAACAGCAATTTGGGAAAAGGGTTTGAGTCTTTTACAAATCCCCAAATTTAAAGGGAGAATGCATTAAAAACAAGCATTGCCAAGGTTACACCCAGGGTCAGGGGGGCTATTGCCTCAAAATATGAATATGCTTGTTTCCCCCAGAATTGGGAGAATTTCCTTCTCAGAAATGTAAAGCATTAGGAGGGAAACCTGCCAAACTCTCTCCAATGGAAAACACTGGTACTAGCAGTGCTTTTTCCCCCTGGGGGTGCTCAAAGGTACGCAGTACCAGCACCCGTTTTTCCCTAGAAGAAAAGCACTTATTAAAAGTGTGGCACTTACTCCAACAACTTTATGGTGAGTACCTTTTTTCTAGAAGAAAAGTACTAGTAGTTTGGGATTCATTCACACAAGTGAGGGAGTTGTTTATTGAGTTATTTGATAAAACATTGTCCATGTTAATGGGCACTGCATTCACTTTCTCAGAAAATTCTGAGACAACTGATCAGACACAACCACATAACCAAAAGGTGCTATAACTGCAGTTATAATACTTTGAAAATGGTGGCAAAGTAAGTTATTATAAATGTTACGGTCCCCCTTAAGCACATTTTCATTGTGTACAATCAGCTTTACTTGCTTGGCAAATAAATAAATAAAAGGGGGAAGGAAAGGGGGCAGCTGTCCAGGGGGAAAAGACTTTGGCAATCCCACCCGCCACTGCACCCAATCTGTTTTGATTTTGGTTTAGACATGATTGCTGGAATGTAACCCCTTGCGTAATTTGCAGGCTTCCTATACCAAAACTGTAATATATGGAGCAGCCTCAAAGTCAAGCCCTTCTTTAAGGACTGCCAACTTGGCACTGCCACCTCTGCTAACTAGGCATTCAGTGCCCCGCTCCTCCCGTTATTGTTGGCAAGGGTTGTCAGGATCTTTTCAGCCTGCATGATGGCTCCCCACACTCATTGTGGGGCAGCCTAAGAGGGGGCAAAGGTATCTGCCTGTCACCAGGATACTTTCCTGACCTCCTGCATGCACATTACATGACCAAACCAAACCACAGTCTGGACAGGCCCATGGACATTTGTCTGCATGCCTCAAATTCCTTCTGCTCCTGTCATATTGACCAACTTCTTAACTGCACTCCCTCTCCACCTCCTGCCTGACCAGTACCCACCTTGAGGTGTGTGTAGAAATTCCCTAAGCTGCAGCAGACGCGGCACTCCAGCATCTTGTCGTCATTGTTGTGGGCGTAGCGCAGGGCTTTCTCAAAACACTCCAGAGCCTTCTGGAAAATGCTGAGGCCGAGGTAGGCATTGCCCATGCTGAGGCTGACTTGGCCATTGAGCTGCAGGCTCACTGTGGTGCCTTGCATGTTCAGGCAGGTCTTGCAGTAGGAGATGGTTTTTTGGAATTCACAGAGCTTCTCATTGCTCCGAGCCAGATTCAGGTAGCTCTCTGTAAGGTAGTCCGGATCCTCCAGTTCCCGGGCTGTGTCTATCTGCACAACTGCAAACTTCCAGCAGAGAACAGAACATTTAAGGAACATCAGCTCTGTTGCTAGAGAAGATACCGTGATGCATTCAGGTGCATGATGCATTGAGGAGCTTGGAGTTAAGAATACAGAGGTATGATACACTGGGTGAATTAAGGCCAGAGGTGGAGGTTTAAGCAGATACAAGAGACCTTCATGTCAAAGAAGCCTCAAATGTGGGTATAAGGAGGAGCTGCCAATGGTCACAGGAGGAGACAGAAGGTGAGAGAGGGAGGAATTTAAACCTCCTTCATTGGAGGTTTTTAAGCAGAGCTTGGATGGCCATCTGTCATGGATGCTTTAGTTGAGATTCCTGCATTGCAGGGGGAATGTTCCAACTCTATGATTCTATCATTTTATGACTCTCAATGGGCATCGTAATTAATCCCCACTCTTCACAGCTATACTACTGTAAACTCCAATGATTCCGTTCAGTCTATTGCTGGTTAAGGTCAGTTTTCTTCCTACTCAATTATCCTTACCAGAGTTTCTGTGTGAGGGAATTTCAGGAAAGATATCTTTCAGTAAAATTCAAGATTCCTTACCCATATCGTACCCTGTCTTTTTATATTTCAGTTCTGGCATTTTCAGAAAGATGGCAGCAGTATGAGAATGGACTGAATTGCTCCCTAAATAATTTGTTTTGGCTTATTTTCAACTACATTAAATATTAAACAGCTTTAACTAAACTAATTTCCTTAAATAATTAAATAGCTGTGCAGGTCCCGCTCTCAAACACTAAACACTGTGATATCCGATCACTCTCATGCCTCCCTGGCTCGGTCTTCCCATTGCACTGCAGTCTGCTGCTTTTTGGCTCATAAAACTAATCGTTTTCATGGCTACTCTGTCTGCTTTCTCGTTTAACCCTGTTATTTGCGTGGAGGTTAGCGGGAATAAAGGGCCAATTGCCTAAGAAAACTGTTACATGTGGGGAAGCTAAGAGGGCAGAGGGCGCTACCAGCAAATTCAGTGGTATAACTAAAGCTGATTTAGAGATCTGGTGAAACAAAGGTGCTTCCCCAAAAGGTTGGACTTTTTGCGGCAAGAAAAGTGACTAGAAACATGGGATGCAGTAACATCTAACCTCCCCACAAGCAAAGAAGAAAGAATGCTCATTAAATAGCCAACATGGCCTCATCTCCTTTGCAAAGAAATCAGGATGAATGCTCAATAAGCAGGTAATCTGGAAGCACGCTGGGCAAGGAAAGGGCTTTCTTGTATAAGAAACAAGTGAGTCAGAAATGGTAGGATATTGCTGCCTTGATTTTTTAAATTAAGCTGGTCTAAACCCAAACGCAATATAATTAAGTAAAACAAACTACTTGACTCTTTCTCTCTCTCTCTGCTGCGTCTCCTTACCACGGGCTGGTTCCCTTCCATGCAGAAAAGTGTGTCCTGGGTAAAGCAGTCCTAACAACCCTTTCCATTAACTTGCTTCCCTTCTGTGTTACCATTAAGAAAGGGATTAATTGTAGCCAGGATGCTGATCCCTGGAATTGCACCCTAGACCAGCCCCTCTTCAACTCACATAGCTTTTGCCATCCAGAACTTTTGCCTGTGGTCTCTCCTTTAGTGTTAAACAGGTGCAACTATGTCCTTTCCCAGCTAATTAAAACCAGCTCCCATGCTAGATTTGAGGCAAAGAATTAGGCGCCATCTTGATGAGCAGAAGTGCTTGGCAAGGCTTTCCATTTATAAATTGTTTATTCCAGAAGGTTCTCCAAACTTAGGTCCAGGTCTCTTAATTTAGACTCTGAAGTATTCAAGGCAAGGTATCTGTATCATTTCCAGCATCTTGATGAAGCACACGTTAGAGATGAAGTCATCTTAGCTAAATTAAATGTTTCACAGGTTATCATCCCTGTTTATTATTTTAAGACTTAATATTAGATCTAAGCCAATGCTGTCCATGCATGTTTGTGCATGCAGTGTGTGTGTGTGTGTGTGTGTGTACACTGAACTCATGCACTCATACAACTAGACTTCACCTTCCTCGCTCTTCTCACCTTCAGAATCTGCTCTAAAGAGTTGGTAGACCCTCCAGAGCAGATTTTGGGAGTATAACGGGGGTGGGGAGATTGGAGGGAAGGGAAGTCTCCTTGCTCAAGTGCAAGCCTGCTTACACAACATTGGATTCTACTGCGTCATTTCAGGCCTGCTGTCTCATTTGTTTTTCTATGGTTTAAACCTGTATTTCCCAAACTTGCGGCTCCATCATTCCTGACCACTAGTCTTGCTAGCTAGGGATGATGGAAGTTGTAGTAGTCCAACAACAGCTGGAGACCCAAATTTGGGAAACCCTGGCTTTAAACCTTTAAAAGCCCCTGTCAATATTTTGGTCAATTTGGAACCTCTCCTGCTCTCCATTTATCTGCAAAGCCTCCATCGCCTTCCTCCTGTCTATCTCTCTGCACTGATCTCCCAACATGTACTGTATTTTTCGCCCCATAGGGTGCACCTAGTTTTTATTTGAGGGGGGGGGGGAATAAAGAAAAAAATATATATTTTCCCCCCAGGTGCAGGGCTGGGGCGGGGGAAGCCCGAGCTTCCCCCAAGCCCAGCCCCCAGAACAGGCTGCTATCCGCAAACCTAGGGAGCCCGGCGGGAAGTCATTCTGGTCTCCCCAGGCTTGCGGATATCTTCCCAAAGCCCGGGGCGCGTGGCTCAGCGCGCCCCAGGCTTCGGGATGCAGGCAGCTCCCACCGCCAGCTTCCAAACCAGGTTGGGGAACAGCAGGAAGGTGGCGCTCCACCTCCACGCTGTTCCCCGAGCTTGTGGGGCTGGCGGTGGGGAGAAGCACTGCTTTCTCCACCGCCAGCCTCCAAACCAGGTCAGGTTTGGAGGCTGCTATCCGCAAGCCTTGGGAGCCCGACGGGAACTCCCGTGGAGCTCCCAAGGCTTGCGGATAGCTTCCTGAAGCCTGGAGAGCGAGAGCGGTCAGTGCGCACCGACCCCTCTCGCTCTCCAGGCTTCAGCGAAAGCCCGCATTCGCCCCATAGGACGCATACGCATTTCCCCTTCATTTTTGGAGGGGGAAAAGTGCGTCCTATAGGGCGTAAAATCCGTACCTTCTTGTGACCTTCACTCATCCATTCCTACAACCCTCAGCCATCCAAAGGGTGCCTGCTCCTTGCAATGCCTTCCCCCTTTCCCCCTTGCTGTCCTGAAATGCCCTCCCATAACACTTAAGAACATAACTAAAGCCCTCCTTTGCAAACTGGAATGCTCCTGGCCACTGTGTATGGGTTTGAGCATCATTAAGCACCTCCTCATCCAATGCATCTGTTCTTACCTAAGAAGCACCTGGCTGTGAGCTCTTCAAGGTGGATTGCATCACTCAGAGGCCTGCACAGAGATTAATGCACTTGGCTTTGTGGAAGATGTGACAAGATTAAACACGAAACACCAAACTGAGGAAATGACATTAAACAACTGTTGGGGTGGCTAATTGTTGTTCTTCTGCAGCCCCTCTTTTAAGTTTGTGTACATACCTATTTGGACTGTGAGCTCTATGGGGCAGGGCTGTATCCACCTGCCCATATTTCAGACTTTAGTGTTTTGGTTCTATAGAATCTCTTGTGTGGCTATCACTTGGTCTTGGGACTCAGTGAACCCTCAAATGAAACACTTGCAAATGCTACTAGTACATGCTGCACTAGCAAGAAATTAGGTTCCCAAGTATTTTACTGAAGGGACCACTAGTGGAGCTGAGTCTCTGTTGAAGGTACACTGGCCAGCACCCAACCCACGATATACAGATAATCCTCCCACAACTGTCTACACTGCACTTTCCCTACAATTGCCTTAAAATAAGGGTGACTTAACTTTTGGCCCTCCAAATGTTGCTGAACTACACTGTAGTCATAAAAGACGTAAGTGCAGGGCAAGTGGCTGTGGCTTGGCTGAAACTGCCCCACAGGCCAAAGGGGGACGCCTGGGGGCTGGATGTTCCCTGCCATGAACTACAGCCTCCACACATCAGCTACACTGGCTGGGGCTGATGAGATATGGAGGGCTCACAGATTCACCACCCCTGCCTTCAAAAGAACTAGTGTCATGTAGTGGCCAATAAGAACAGATTCTGGAAGATCAGAATTCCAGTCTCGTCTCATTGGATGGCCTTTTGCAAAGCACTTACAACCCAGTGGTTACTAGCCACGATGGTTGTATAGCTTCCCTCTAGGATCAGAGGCAGCACGTCTCCGAATACCAATTGCTGGGGAACAACAACAGGAGCATCTAGTTGGCCACTATGGGAAAGCGGATGCTGGACTAGATGGCTCTTTGGTCTGATCTATAAGGGCTCATCTTTTGTTTACCTCTCACCCCCTGGTTAGGTATGCAGGGTGCTTTGAACGTTTAGGGGAAGTTCTGGCAACCCTGATGAAGCACCATTGGGGAGTCACTGCCTTACTGGCATCAGAGCATAAATGCCAGTAAAATGGTAACAAGAAAGGAGTATATGGCTATTGTTGCTGATTTATTTAATTTGTATAACCCCCTTCTTCTGAAGATTGCATAATATGACAGATGAGTCACTGAAATCAAAGGATAGCCTCAGGGCATTGCCTCCTGAACAGTTATGCACACTTTCACACGCAAATAATGCTTTGCAAAACTGAACAATCTGCTACAATAACACAACATGCTTTGGCTAGCACAATTACGTTCCTGGGAATTAAACATCAAAGATGGACAATCTAAGAATTTCTGGGGATGGAGAACTGGGAGCAGAGATGCAGGATGGCAATTTACAAATCTAAGCAATTTACAGGACCTTCCAAGAGCAATTCTACCAAATCCAGGATCACTGTATTTGCAGTTTGTCTGCTGAACTGCTCCCCAAAGCCTGCTTGCCCATGACAGCTCCCATCCCCGTTTTAGTGAGAGAAAAGAGCAGGCATTCAGCGTGAAATCTGCTTTACCTTTAGCATGTCTTTGTACCTGCCCATCTCCGAGTGAGCGGTGATGAGGCAACCCAGGACTCGAAACCTGCCAGCAGCATCCGTGCTCTTTTCCAAAACCTTCAACCAAACTTGCAGGGCCTTTTCTGTCTGGTTGGACTGGTAAAGTTGGAGTCCTTTTTCTATCTGCTGCTTTGTCTGGTCCTGACCCATCTCCTTTGTGCTCAAGAGCGTCATATACTAACCTGCCAGGACAGCAGACACACCGTGAAATAAAGTTGGCGCTAAAACTGGAAGGCAGATTTTACCATTCGGAAGCTCTGGACCACAGTAAACTCGGACGATTCAGATGAAGGAATGTCAGCAGGAAATGGCAAATGTGGCCACCAAGGTCTTAGGGCAACCATCCTAATATTCTAGGCTAGCATCTTGGATGCTGCTCTCCTGCTAGAACTTTCTAAAACCCAAATCAATGAACAAAAGAGGCGGAAGACAAAAAAACCCACTGCAAGAAAAGAAGAGAAAAATCTCAAGTGGCTGGAGTGAAATTCAATCGGAATGGCCACTCCTGTGCCCCTCCCCTCCATTGGTGACAGCTGTGCCCGCCAATCCTGGTCACATGACTTCACAGGAATGCCAGTCTTGGTAACTCCCAAGGTCAGAAAGCAAGCCAGAGGCAGCCGCTGTCCTTCCCTCTACGTTGCTTTTATAAATATACCAGAGAAGGCATCCTTTGCTGCTGTGGTCTAGCAAATTAAGGCTTTCATCCATTTCCATTCTAGCATTAAATAGACTCTAAGAGCACTAAGGGTTTATGAGTAGCCTAACCGTGAGATGAGATGCGTGGTGATTGTTAAGCGCAATGGCCAAGAATGCTGCCTTCTTTAAGGCACATCTTGGAAACCTGAGTATTAAATGCAGAAGGATTTAACACCGAGGATCATTTCGCACATTAAACATCAGCAAACCTCAAATTGCCACATAACATACATTCCTCAGAGGGCTGTTGACAGTAACAGCTCCCTAATGAGTGAATGTCTCTGCTATGTGTATTTGTGGCACTCATCCTCTTAATATTTAGGAACACACTTTATCTTAGATGTACATTTTAAAGTGCAACATTTGAAGTGGCTCTGAAACATTATTTGCCAGATATGAACTTAATTGGAACCTTTTTCATGCAAGTGTAAAGCTGAGCTTAGGGAACTTGGAACCAATCCGCACATTGTATTTTGGTATTCTCCGGTCCATACTTGTATGAAAGCATGTGTTTTGTAACGTGGAAACTGCTGGTTGGCCCAGTGCACACTGGAGAGTCAGTTCCTGTTATCAGCCTCTCAATGAATGCATTCATGGGGAGAAACCCTACATTACAAAAACTATTTTATATAAGTACAGATACACACGTGACAAAAATAGCTATGACTGGTACTCAGCATGACAGACTGTGGCACATCCATATTTTACTGAAGGCGGCGTATTAGTGTACAAATTAATACAGATGAGGTATATTCATGGAGCCTAAGGCTGTCAGTGGTTACTAGTTATGGTGGCTAACTATCATATCTGAGGCAGTATGCCTCTTAATACCAGTTGCTTGCAATTATGAGTGAGGGGGCACTATTGTGCTCAAGTCCTGGCTGTGGGCTTCCCAAAGGCATCTGGCTGGTCACTGTGAGAAAAGGGATGCTGGACTAGATGGGCCTTTGGTCTGACCTAATAGTCTTGTGAGCAAAATCCTAGAATTCTAGTGGTTGACTAGTTACTAGCTGAATTAGGGCCACATGCATAGTGGTAGAAAATTCTTAGTAGCATGTTCACAAGAGATAACCATACTAATAGGTCTAGAAGAAACTAGAAGAAAAAGACAAAAGTTTCTCCATCTCTCACAGCACAGCTGCATTAATGAAAATGGCTGAACTGCGAAGGCCAGCTTTTTCAGTAGGTGGTGCTATGTACATGCAGAACTCTTTACCTTAGTGCAGGGGTGGCAAACCTTTAGCCTATAGTTCACAGATAACCTCTCCAAAATCTTTCTGTGGCCTCCAAGATGCTTTTTTTTTTTTTGTGGATTAGGAGAGCTGGGAAAAAAATTCACATCAGGCAACCAATGTGCCCCTTTGACCTGCGACAACTGTTTGCTTGTAGATCAGAAAGAGGGAACACATTTGATCTCTCCATAGCTAGAGCAGCTGTGAACAACCAAACAATCTTTCTTGAGGTTCGGAAGGATTGAACATGCAGCCAAGGTGGGACGACAGAAAATGAATACTACAGCCAGACAGAAAATGAATACTACAGCCAGACTGTTTTAATACACAGGCCTGGTTTCAGCTGATCTTCTTTTATACAAGCAATACAGCTTCACACTGGGAATAACACACAGTGAGCATAATGATGCTTTGTTCCCATTTCTCACTGAAGGGAAATGGGTCATTCACAGTTGCTTCCTCCATCTTCTACTCACCCTTTTAAACAGCTATTAGTTTTTCTGCTGTTTTGTGTACCACGAAAAGGTGATACAACCCTCTGCTGTATGCTTAAAAGGCTGCACTGGATGGAATGCATGACTGAATAATTACTACCTTACAGTCACCGTTACAGTAATTAAATTGACAACATTGCTTTAAAAATGTTTAAAGGTGTTGATCCAGTAAGAGGAAAAACTATTAATACCTCCTAAATTGTTCAAACAAGATGACCCTGATTCTAAGAAAAGTAAGATGTTTCATTTCCTTAAGGGCATGATTCCTTATGTCCCAACTGGCTTCTAAATGAAATTCTGCCTAATACTCATATTTTTATGCAAATCATTTTGTTGCAAAAGAGTCCACTTTGCTTTACATTTCTGGGGAGCACCTACAATGTACTGAAAGCCATTTTGTAAAAGGAAACAGCTGGTTTAACCTCCATTTTTCAATAAATTGAGAACTTGGTAGTGATTTGAAGCAGAGGGTGCAGTAATCAGCACAATAAAAATACAGGTGGTCTCCAGACCGACAAATTCAATGCAAATCAGAATTGTTCACTTGCAGGATGTATGATCCTATTTGTACATGAATACTGATAGGGGTTATGAAATTGCTAACTACTTACTCAAGATGAGTTATAGTAGAAAGCACTCTGAAAACAAATGTGAGTTGCTGTGGCATTACAAGAAGCAAATGCAGTATCTGAAATGAGGGAAGAGATGGGAAAAACAGCAAGCAACAGAGTGTCATTATACAAGTTTATTATGTATCCATACCAAGGATCTGCTTGTTTGTTAGAGATGCCTGAACTGGCAAAGCAATTCTTATGCGATACACGGCCTCATCTAACAAAAAAAAAATAAGTTATAGCAGAGTTCATCTAATATGATCAGGGGGATGGAGTATATTTTCTTATAAGTAAGGGTTTAAGCATCTGTAACAGTTTGCTTTAGATGGTTATAAAATCATCAGTAGACATTAATGAGAATTATAAGACCACAAAAGTTAGGACATTAAATTAGTCATAGCCGGCATATTTGAAAAAATACTGCCTTATGCGATCAAGCAATGTTGCGATGGACTATTATAATTGCTTTAATACAAAACATGGAGAACAGATACATCAGTGGCTACTAGCAGAGGTAGCTTGTACGTAGCCCTATCAAAGTCTATATTTAGAAATGTTATTCCCATTTCTAATAGGCTGTGGAGATGAAAGACAAAGGAGGAAATATCACCATCTTTGCTTCACTTATGTACTTCTTTGTGGCATTGGAATAACCATTGTCAGAATATAAAATGCCAAGGCTTAATGAATCACTGGACTGAAAAAATCCGGCATACAGACAGGGAAAGGTAAGTGTGTAAGTGTACGTGCAACCACACTCACACCAAGTATTCCAACTGTTCTGGGCAAAGAGCAATGCCGTTCTTTGTATCCCTCCAAATGAACTCTGGGGTATGACTGCATTTGATGTACAGTGGACACTCGGGTTGCCAGCGTGATCCATGCGGGGTGCACATTCGCAACCCGCAGCGTAGCATCTGCACATGTGTGGGTTGCAATTTGGTGCTTTGGCGCATGTGCAAAGCGTGATTTAGCGCTTCTGCACATGCGTGACTGCCAAAACCCGGAAGTAACCCGTTCTGGTACTTCCGGGTTTCGGCGGTCCGCAACCCGAAAAAACACAACCTGAAGCGTATGTAACCCGAGGTATAACTGTACTAGCTTTCCAGAAAGGCCTAGACAGAACTCATCCTTAGTCTGACAAACTTACCATTCATGAAAGGAAGTAAAACTCACACAGAGGCAGTAAAAGTGATCAGCAAGAGGTTAATTTAAATTAAGAGAGGATGACAAGGAAAATAAAGAACCAAGGACAGATTGCAAGGTGTACCTACGAACACTAGGCCACTGTTTAATACATATGGGCATAGCCAAGGGGAGGGGCAGCTTCTCCCCTAAATCAATCAAAATCAATAAACTTCAATATATATCTGAGGTTCTGTCCCCCTAACAAAAGACTGCTCCCCGCTAACAAAAATCCTGGCTATGCCCATGTTCATACAATTAAGAAATTTTATTCTACCTTCTAGTCTTGGCAGTCGGAGCAGTCCTCCTTCTCATATTCTAGAATTCATGTACCCACCTAGCCAGTCATGTGCAAGCAAAAACAAGAACGACACAGAAAATTCTTCTCAAACAGTTTAATAGCAAATAAACAAAGGGAGGTACCACACTTGGCATATACAAAATGACTTCTTGTCTGTGTGTCTGTGCAATTAAAACGGCATTAGGTTCCCCAGTGGGACAAAAAGAAACCACACACAAAAGGAAGAAAATTCCTTAATACATACTCGCTTGTTCCAAACTTAACAAAACTTTCATTTTTAAATCCACTACACAAACTCCGTGATCAGAAAAGCAACATGTGCTTCTGTTTTTAAACCATTAAAGTAAAAGCCATAATTTTCTACAGAGTACAACACAATTTCACACAAAAAGGACATTTTGCAAATCAAACAAGAAAAAAGGAACAGCTCAAACAAGGAAAGAAAAGCATTGCTACAACAGAATCACAAATTTGAGTTGATTAAATCCTGTTACTGCAGAACAGACTCTACATTTGGTCATAGTGGCAATTTGTTTTCTTGTCACATTTGTGAATCACTTTACATTGTTTTCTAGTAGAAAAGCCCAAAAAACTGTACAAAACCCCTAGTGTTAAATACAATGTGTGTACCAATAAAAAAGCCCACAGGTTTGTTTCCAAAATGTAAATTTTCTTTTTTTTTTAAATTATTCACAAAAAGCAGCCAGAAATAAAAGGCAGCTGCTGCGTTACTGTCTCAAATTCATTAAAACCACCACAGAATAATTAAAACAACCAAAGAAAGAAAGGAAAGAAGAAAAGGAACATCCAACGTTTGGCATTTTGGTTTTCTCCAGAGATTTTTGTTTCCACAGGCTCCCCCAGAGTTCCTCATGAAACTATACGTGCATTGTAAAGAAATGTATTGGCAAAATTAATCAATACACTGCAGGGTCTCACATTCCCTGCCATCAGACATCCCTGTGCATTGCGACTGTGAGCCTAAGAGCAACTATCTCACAGCTGTATACCCAGATATTGCAATCATCTCTTTGCAAGCAACTCTCACCCTCAAAAGTTGAAGATCACAAGGTTGAGGGAACAGCTACCTATGCATATTTATCTAACAAGCATGGAGAAATATTACCCACCCAACAATGGAGCAGGATTGTTTTTTGCCCTAAAGACTAGAACACTCCATATGGCCTAGAGACAGGTCTCCCAAACACCCCTACTCTATGAAGTTTTGCTCACATTCCTTTCTCCTGTCTGAAGTTCCTTTATAGCTTCCCCAACCCTTTGCCCCTTGTGATTAGGCACCTACCACAGGAGTTTCTTGCAGGTGCTGTGAAACCCAGTACTAAGTCTCAGCTTCTACAGTAGGTCGTTTATGCAGGAAGGCTGACGCATGCTTCCCAGAGAAGGATAATCCGTGCTATTTCTTCATCAGGCCAGAAAAAAAGAAAGAAAGACTGCATGACTCCTTACCCAATTTAAGAACTTAAAAAAAAAAAAATCTCTGTAGAGATCATCCCCCAGCTAAGGCCCCTGAGAAAAGGAGCCGGGGTTGGTACCCTGTTCAGGCAACAGCTATTAGGCTGTTATATTGTGCTTGTCGCTTGGGGAAAGAGTCAGCAGTTCTGTGCCTAAACTTACAGATTCCTTCTATGGGATATGCAGAACATGATACTTCAAGTGTAAAGACTGGAGAGCAATCAAGCTTCCACCCACTGAGCTTTAATGGTGCTAAACCTCACAAAGCAAGCCACATATTAAACAAGAGGTACAAATTAAGGCTACCCCAAAAGAGCTTTAGCTCCAATGGATCTTAGAAGCAATATTACTGCAAACACCCCACACCTTTCCTTCTATCCCTGCCGCCGCCACCACCACCTGAACAGTGCAATCAAGCCCCCTGAGACCTTTCAATAGCTGTGATGATAGAGCAAGGTGCAGATATCGTGTAAAGCAGTCTAAATGCACAGGAGATGTCATTACGTGACATATGACCACAAGTCTGGCATCCAAAAACGGATAGATCTGAAACCTATTGAATTACTCAGTTTTTGCACAAACTATAGAAAACAGAGGTGAAGGGTGTTTATATACACAAGGTTGTGAAGAACACAGCAGGAAACATGCAAAACGTTTACAAGGGCGTTATTTGAGTTTTTAAAGGAAAAAAAAAACAAAATCTCACATTTTAATGAGGATACTGTAGTTACAAAAAACTAAGCATGCTAGGGTTTAACAAAATACAACATCAACTTTGATTAAATTTCACTGCAGACAAAGGCTGATAATCACACAGGAAGGGAAAAAACAGTAAGTGCCAGGGCAAAAATGCAGCTACAATCAGGAGATAGTGTAGTTCAAGTGTTTTCTGCTGAGGCTACTCAAGTCAAAGAATACATGCTGTCTCCTCAAGCACAGAAAATAGATTCAGCAAAATGTGACCAGAAGCCTCCTAAATTTTTAAAGTCGCATCATTTTACCTTTTCCTTCAAAGATTTGTTTTAAAACTAAGCACACAGAAAAAACTAAGCCTAGAAAGTGATTGGCTGTATGTTCACAGAAATACAATACTCCACGAGGTATGCTAGCAAGGCTGCTCTGAAGACAGTTACAAAGAATCAGAATCACAAAATCAAGTGGTTATCTTACGAAGTTCTAGAAAAATAGAATTCTTTTATATTCAAATGCAAGTTTAAATATCCCCCTTCAGCAGTCTTTCTAGCAAAACCAATTTGGCAGCACAAAAAAGAAAAAAAAGAAAAGAAAAGAAACAAACATAATAAAAATACACATCAGCATCAAAAAGTCAACACAAGGTCAAAGGTGAGAGTTCAAGCATCAGAGAAGCTGAAGAGACAAGGATTTGGACGATGTACTTGAACGCCACATCGACATGCTTTAGGCACAACGATGAACAAACGGCAGGAATCTAGAAAAAAAAACAAACCAGAAAGAAGGAGACCCACTGAGTTACACAGAGCAGTACATCCAAACAGAGAGAGAAAGAGAGTGAGAGTGAGAAAGAGAGAACAAGAATGGGCACTGTACAATGAGACCTCTTGGGGAGGGGAATTGACAGGGAAGGGCAGCACATGCCAACAACAAACAAGTAAAAGTTGAAGTGCATAAGACACCAAATAAATATCAAAACGACCAGAAACCAGATAGAAGTAGAGGCCTGGGATTTCCTTTAGACACTAGCTACAGAATGGACTATGGCTTAGTGGCATACAGACAGCTGTGCAGGCACCACAGCCCTGAGCCAGTGCTCCTGCTACCTCTGCTTGAGGAAGACAACACAGAACTCCTCCTCTGTTAGATCTTGAATCCATAAAATGTGGTTCCAGGGTGATTTTAAGAGATGGGGGGACACAGGAGGAACCACTGGGGTTGATGGTTGATTATACCTTCTTCTTTCCTATCATGCGACATACATAGGCAGTAGTAGCCTAAGAAATCCATCCTCTGTTTCAGCTATTCTTTAGGAAACAAGGATACTGGCTGTTGGTTTTAGAACCAAAAAATGACATAAGATACATAAATAGAAGTGAAACCCTTTGAAATAGGAAGGAATTAAGACTTTATTGCAAGTCAAGACTTGCCTCAGCTGAGCCCTTTTTATTTAATACCTACAAATAAACGTTTGCAACTTTTTCAATAAATAAATCCTTCTCCCTGACTTTGTGAGGTGGAATTCTGGGCTCTCATAAGTTCTACAGTCACTGTTACCAGTTTGAGTGGAAGGAATTTTGTCTGAGCATCTTGACATTTTCTCAGAATTGATAGAATCTCCAATAAGGGTACAACACAAGAGATGTGATTTGCATGACAAATACATTTAAGCATTCTGGTAATGACATGGAAAACTGTCTGAGGCAGCATGTGATTACTGGAAAAAGCAGGCTTGTTAGGTTTACTGTAACTTTTATTCCAATTACAATTAAAGGCATATAATATTCTGATTAAAAACATACGGTTGCATTTCATTTCAGTGTTTAAAAGTTTATTTTTCTATTTGTGTGTGTGAATTCCCAAATGAAAAATGAGCTTCTGTTTACAAGTGCTAAGCTATTCTACTGTCTTAGATTTTTGATCTTAACATGTACATCAAGCAGAATCTGAAAAGTAGATTCTGTCTCTCCCCCCCCTCCAGCCCCCAGGACACACTCACAAGGCTGAAGGATATACATATATTTACTCAAGTTAAAATGTTACAGAGGAAATGCACACTATTGTGAGGCAAATTCATCAGCAGTTGTTGAGAGCCTTTTTTTAATTACAAGAATAAGGCTTTTCTTTGGGGGGGGGGGTTGATATGCCTCAGGAATGCCAAAGTCAGCCCAAAATACTTTTCAGTTCAATGTTTCTTCTTTTATTGATTCCAGATTTGTCTCTGCATGTTACCAGACACCCAATTTATTCTGAGAACTTGTTTTAATCCAAAATACATCTATGATTGTTTTAGGTTAAATACAACTTAAGTTGATACACAGTAGCCTGTATTTCTTAATAAAGAACAACTAAAATTGGCTGTGCTTTCCAGTTTGATCCCTTTGTCATACTGGATCAAACATAGATAATAATCTGGTCTCCTACAGAGGGATAGGCAAAAAGGTAACATTCAGGGTTTTATGTCAAAGGATCTGTTCAAACTTGGAAAGGAAAAAGGATGGAGGAAATTAAAAACTGTGCAGAACAACCCACAACGTGACAGATAGGCCGTAATCCTAAAAGTGGAAAGCTGAATTTGTGTGCGCAATTTCCTTGCCAATAGAGAACCTACTCCAAAGACTTAGTTTTATTACTTGTTTTGAAAAGCAAGAATGGGCAGATCAGAATTAAACTGAGGGAGGGGAGAGGCAAATGGAGTTAAAGTCCTCTAGTTAAAAGTGATTCAGAGCACCAGCACGGAAGGCGCAGCAACTTTGCCAATACACACCAGAGTCCTGATTTTTGGAATTTAACCTGGAAAGTTTACTTTGGCAATTCTCAGGTGGGATGAGAGCACTCACATAAATCATACTTCTCAGATTATAAAACCATCTATACCCACTTGCTGTCATGTTAATTTAACAGGAGGTGATTTGCCTCACAGTTTCCATGATGAGAGCATACATGCTGTTTAGGAATATTATGTACACTAAATAAAAGGGTGAGTGAACAGATAATTCACAGAAAACTAATTTGGGTAGTCAAAACAAAAACAAAAATGTAACTGAGGGAGCAGGGGAGAGGAAGTACTGGGAGAAGTGACTATAGAGAAACTTGAGCACAGCTTTCCCTCTCCACTAATTCACAGCATTAATTCTTTTCCTATTTAGCAGCTTTTCCAACTGCAGACAGGTCACTGAAAGTCAGTAGTTTCAATCATGCACATTGCTGTATGTATGTGTAACACAATCACATTCAGGATTATGCAAAACCCTGTTTTTTCCAGTGAAATAATTTAGATAATAAATATTCTCCACCCTGGAGCAGTATAAAACTTCTATAAAAATAGAAACAACATTCTTGGTTATATCAGGTTGCAAATGGAGCAGCTGCTCCCAACCATGACACCCGCCCCCCGAAAAGTATATTATTTATTTTTTTAAAAAAATCCCATGACAACTCTGGAAGCCTCAACACTCCAATACTCCCCCCCACTCAGAATATCAGGACACAACTTTTCCTAGTGCACAAAATTCAAATGTATACAGTTCACCTAAATGTATGCATATGCTTCTGAATAGACCCAAATACTGAACACAGAAGGGTACCATATGCCAGCATAAATGGGAAATTTGGCAATCTGACCATTCAACCTTTTTTGCCACCATTCTGTGTGCTTTATAATACTGACAGTTTGCATCAACAATACTTCCAAATTCACGAGAAAAATATTACTTGAACCTGAGAAGGAAGGCCCAATACATCTTATACTTCTGAGGTTTGATACACCAGGGGACCCAGTCCCTGGTTATGTTTGATTTCCAAGTTTCTGGCACATTCTTAAATGGCATTTCAGGTTCAACAAGCCTTGTGGCTCTTCCTGACAGAGTGAACTGAAAGCCTTAAAAAACAAAAACAAAAAAAACCCTGCTCCCTTAAACACGATTCCCAAACACAAAATTTGTGGGTTGACTGGGGTGCTGTGAAAAAAACATAATAATAAAATGGGGCCAAAGAGACGAATAAACTGAGGACACAGGAATGCAGTGAATATATATATAACACCGTTCATTTCCTCACAGATAGAGGTGGCTTTTTGTAGCTTTGGAGCTAGCTTCTACACTGACTTCTTGCCATGGCTGAGGCCAGAATGTCAAAGTTCCCTTTAGTCCCATGTCATCAGTGTGTACAAACCCCCCCCCCCCACCCTTTAACAATTTGGCAAATTCATACGTGTGGAAAAAAATAAGCGTGTATTAGAAGGGGAAGAATTCTGAGTTGTGAGTTAAAATATATTGGGTGATAAACAATAGCAGGATCAAGATCCTGTGCAGCAGATTCAGCCCTTTGTGTTTTATATTGGCACATGCACTCAAAGGAAAACTGCAATGTAGCAAAACAGCAACATACAAAAAATCAAACTATATAAGCAAAAAATGTGATCTTTGGGGCAGTATTATTCTGGATGTTCAGCTAAAGAGTGTGCGCAAAAAAGCAGAATGTCAGGAATCAAAGAACCATGAGCTTATTTAGAAGCCATCTGTCAGTTTAGTACTTAGGATTTAAATAGTGCTTTATGAACACTGATTCTAGTAATATCTTTATGTACAAGCTGTAAAACTAGGGCAGAAGCCGCAAAGGAAATTCAATCAAGACATACAGAATTTGCAGCAGATCATGAGCAAATTGTGGGGCTAAGATGTATACCTCCATTATAAATTGCCTAGTTTCCATTAAACAACAAATACTGGAAAATTGGAAGTATCCAATTTTTAAAGGTTGTTCTGGCTGGATTGTAAATGTTTGCTCTAGAAACAAAATTGGATCATTTTGTAAGCTGACCACACACTCATAATTACTGCAGTTTTCCTTTAATACATGAATCTGTTTGCCCAATTACTTTTTTCCCACCCTAGTGACTGATTCAGTATAACATTCTCCCATAAGGCATTAATTAAGTAAAGCTGGGCAAATGAGGATTTGGCAATGTTCCTTGAGGGTCTGTTCACTAACCAGCCACCAAGTAATTTGGATTCAGATTCTCTCCCTCCCTCTTTTCATGAATATAACTTGGGGTCTGGCAATAGGTCTTTTCTCCTTCTTAAGTCTAAGTCATGCAATGTCAGTTCCAATTGCACCTGGTATCTCCCCATCTCCCCAAGGTGGCTGGCATTGGTCCTTCTCAAAACACACTGGTTACAAACACAGCAAACTTAAAAAAATAATAATCAGCGATATGGCACCTAAACTCCAAAGTAAAACACTGGAAACAGAATCACAAACTCGTCCTCCATCCGAAGAATTCCCAGTAGAGGCTGCAGCCGAGTCTTCGGGGGAAGATGTGCCAGTTAGAATGACATCAATCAGCTTCTGTGACTGTAAAAATACAGCCTTAAAGAGTTTTTGAATCACCAGGCACACTCCTCCCCAACTTACCAGAAGATCCTTCTCACTCCAGTTCCAGAGGGGAGGGGCGCTCAGTATGGCTTGCTGTCATTCTTAGAGCGCTTGAGCTGTACTTTCAGTCGCTTCATGCCAATTTGAAATCCATTCATTGACTGGATGGCAGCCTGTGCAGAGACTGGATTGTCATAACTTACAAAACCTAAGAAAAGGAAAACATACATTTAAAACATTTATGGTCAGACTGGAGTGGGAATAACCCATTCTGTTTTTGTATCTTGACATCATCATTTGTGCTTGCATTGGTACTGCAACCATGAAGTGTATGAACTGTTCATAGGTTTAGATAATATAAGAGGGCTACGGTTTTTAAAATCACAAGGGAGGCCAGTTTCCTTATGACTCAAACGAAAGAGTACGCAGGTGCTTTTCTGAGCTATAGTAAATAACTTCTTACATAACAGTGATATTTTATGTGAAGTGTAAGTTGCAGAGTTTGAAGTTCTGCTTCAGCTGCTTCTAAACATTAAGTTCAGTACAGTATTTATTAGTCCAGTACAGCCAGGGATTGTGACCACCAGACAGGGTGCTGTGTTAAGGAGAGCTGAGATGACTAGTGGCAGACAGCTGGTAAAATGTAAAGTGTTAGTGAGTATAAATAGGGAAACGGCTGAATTCAGTACAATGCTAAAGGCTATAACCAAGTAGAGTGTGTTTGGAGATTGAACAAATAGGCATTTTAATCACTAAATTGCAGAGCATAGGAGGATTCTGTCAAGTTCCCTTCTGCTGAATTTAAAATTCTGTTCCCAGGAAGGCAAAACACATCAACACTAAATATACCTGCCTGCAATTATATACCCAGTTAAATACATACAAGTCCCACCAATGTCAATGGGAATTGCATAGAACTGAGTAAGTAGTCAGGACTCAAAGCCACCAGATTATAAGATTATGTTAAGCAAAGCCAATAGTGCACTGTATTAGAAAACTATCTGCTTAT
Source organism: Podarcis tiliguerta (assembly GCF_965153285.1). NCBI lineage: Eukaryota > Metazoa > Chordata > Lepidosauria > Squamata > Lacertidae > Podarcis > Podarcis tiliguerta. The sequence continues at coordinate 86,574,378 of NC_139534.1, forward strand.
TACGTAGAGTGAGGTGTGAGTGCAAGTGAGATATGGTGGTGGGGTCTATTTTCCCTTTTGGAAGCAGCCCTTGGTGCCTCCTGGAGTGCCATTCTGAAAGGCCTCTGACGGACTACTGTGGGATGGAAGGAACTGAAAAGCTCTGTGCAAACATAGAACACCATATCCTGATACAAAAGGGTTTCATAAACCTTGTTTTGCTACCTATCTAGGTCTGGAAAAAGCTAGGAATTGTTTTGAAAATGCCAAAAAGAGGACCTGTTTGATAGCAAAGAAATTCTAGTATTAAGAAGGTAATTAAAAGGGTAACTAGGATAAACATGTGCCAATTATTAACTATTCTTTTCATGTTTACTTCTGCTATAATACGTTATGTTACATACTGGAGGGTATCACCTGCCTCCACAATGAATCTACACATAAGCCACTGTGTCAAAACAATCTACAATAGAACAGAAGGAGGGAGGCAATGATGTGATAAGTTGGTTCAAAATCGGCAGAACAAGACTCATACATCTACAAAATGTGTTTCATGTGTTTGAAATAAGTTAAACACATGAAGAAATATTGGGATGGGTCGTCAAGCATAGGTCAGGCCAAGCTTTATGGTTCGTGGGCTGCATTCCAACTGGTGACCATGAAGCTGCACAGGCTTGTCCTATTACCAAAGATATCAATGAACTGGTGAATATCAAGTTATCAAAGAAGTTTCATCAGATATTACTTCATGAAGGGGCAAAATCCTACAATGTAGCAAAACAAATCTTCATGGTCTGAATCTCATTAAGCTAGGTTTTGAGAGATACAAGTGGCTCATGTGATTCTATCATGCTCACACAGCAGTGAAGAGCTATGCACACAAAAGTTGATATCATATTATTTTATCTTAAGGAAAGGAATTAAGAACATTTCTGCAAAATATACCCAACATACCAAAACATTTGCTCAGATTAGTCTGCTTGTCAATGAAAACCTTGGCGGAGACAACATTCCCAAAAGGCATGAACATCTGCAGCAAATCTTGGTCCCCAAACTCCTGGGGGAGGTGGTAGATGAACAGATTGGCTCCCTCTGGACCTTGAAAATATCCATTTAGAGAAAAATTCAAAGAAAGCACAACTCTTTAGCTATTAATATTGAAGCAGAGATCAAAACCCATTCTGCTCTCAAGAGCTAGGGATGGTTCCAGAGTACTAAGAGTCATTCAACTCAAACTTGGCTCTGTCAGTGAAAAATCTGTCCACTTCCTGCCAAAAAGCTACAGCTTTTAAAAATGTGTCTTCTCAGTCTTAGTTTCTAAATCATGTCTTCAGCAGGTGGGGGGGGGGGGAATCTCACAACTTCATCCAAATGTGAAATGAATCTTTACAGCTAATTATGTGGGCACAAAACTAGCTTCCAAGTTCCTACACCTTCCTTTCAAAGCCAGTCATCAATGATGCATTTACCATGAGCACACCAATGTGCTCTCTACATTCTCAATAAAGTCAGTGTCCTACCACCTTACTAGACTATTGTACAGACTGAAGTTATTGTGTATGAAATGCACCGCTTGAAATATGAAAACCATTCCCCACTTTCCCAGGAATCTGGAACTGTTAAAGATTCTAAAAGAAGGAATAAAAACAAAATTTATGAAGGTTTTCAAAATTAAATGCAGCAGTGAAAGGAATATATATATAGAGAGAGAGAGAGAGAGTGTGTGTGTGTACCTGGATGCGTAACAATAGCCAAAGGCTACTAGAAACAGTCTATGTCATTAGCCATTTGAGGCCAGGGAGCCAAAATATTTGATATTTTAACATAATGTTTGTCTGTGGTTTCTATTGTTTCTCTCTCTTGCAAAAGTACAGGACTCTAGCTCTTAGAGAACCAACCTTCCCACCACTGTCTTTCACCTACCTTCCTTTTGACTTCCAGCTGCACCAATACTTTGCTGCGTTAACAGACTCTGGTTGTAAAGTGTGGGCAAAGCTGCAGCGGCATATTGCTGGATCCCAGAGTAAGCCTGAGATAGGGCCTCCATAGTGCTCCCTGAGCCATTTGAGAGACCACCACTGCCTAGTCCACCGTTTAAGGCTGCCATTCCTAAGCAGAAAAATTGAATAAATGTCAGTGACTGATTTGTCAACCAGTTTGAAAATCATATGTTATTATTAAGGGAAGCTGAGAGGCAACCGGAACAAAGGGCTCATTCTTTTCTTCATGCTAAACATACCTGCTAAAGAGCCAACGTTGAGGCCTGCAGTAGCCCCTGCCAGTGTTTGCAGTGCTCCAAGAGAAGCCATTGGGTTAACAGAGGAGCTGCTACTGGAACTGGGTGATGATCCTGCTATTAAAATGAAAGCATTAGACACCAATAGCTGCTTCCAACACAATCACATCTTACTACTTTCTCCAAAATGTGCACTAAAAAATGTTGCATCGAAGGTTTCAGTAATTTATACCAAGGATAGTTAAAATACCAAAACTTAAAATTCCCCAATTGTGTACAGCAGTGTATTTTTATGCAAAATGGAAGCCCTGGGATCTGACCCGCTGTAAATTCATATGACCCCAGAAAATTCAGATTTAATCATGTTTCACTTTATTGTATGGAACTCTGAGCATATTAGTACATGTTAATCTTGGGGGTGCAAACCTCAAAGCCTGTTTCACTGGTAACCTTGTGCCTAGACACTAAGGCAGGCAGGGGTCTGCATAGTTTACAAGCCAGCCATTATTTGAGGTCATCACCAATTTCCTCCTCAGAATCTCTGAAATGAAGAGATGCCTTGGGAGATGGAGTCTCTCTCATTTGTATGGTGTATGGAGAAAATAAAAAACCAGCAGGACTGCTGAGAAGGGACCTTTGTTGTTTGATAACCTGCTTGGAAACCACAGTAGAAATGAGACCTCTGGGTAGGGACCTGCACAGTATTGGGTGCCTTGCGCAACAGAGGCTGGGAACACTTGTCCTGATCAACTGGCAGCTAGACATGTTGATGCATGCACAATGGAAGCTGATCTGACATGAATTTGTACCATGCTGCATTACTGACATTTGAGTTCTACTACCTCAGAACAGTTGACTGCTCAGTAGTTGATCATGATATACCCAATCAGTTCCCAAGTACTTCCCCTTTCCTACACTGTAGCACAGAGGTGGGGGATGTCTGGTCCAGGACCAATGTGGCTGTCCAGGCCTCTCTATCAGGCTCTTAACAGGCCACAGCCCTTCAAAGTCTTGCTCCTCACCCCCCTCTAGTTCTTCTGGCCTGGCTGGAATGTGTCCTTAAACTGTAATAATAACTCTTGCTTGACTGGATGGAGAGATGCATGTGTTAAAACATCTGACCTTTTGCGTGACTGGACTGTAGCCTACTGTACAAAGGTAAAGAGTCACATCCATTATCCCACTCATCACTGGTATGCAGGCCCCAGAAGGCTGCCCATGAGAATGTGACCCTCAGGTTGAAAAACGTTTCCCACTCCTACTCTGGCATCGGACTTGCTAGATAACTGGGACCACTTTAGTTTCCATTCTTTCTCATGAAGCCCTTAAATGAAATCCCTTAATTTCCTTCAAAGTCACCATTCATTTCCATGTATCAAAGTTCAGCACTGCACTTTGGAAATGCCAATGCGTGGCCTGGTGTGCCTGCATCTGTGATCAGAATGCAAATTATCTTCTCCCAACTAATTATGACATGCAACCCTTCTCTCAATTCCACTTGACCCTGCAGTAATCTAAAGCAAGTTGAAAATTGGAGAATCAGAACACAGGAGAGAAGATCAACTATATTCTGAAAAAGAACACCTTCTTGTGGAAGATGGCTTCGATGTTTGAAGACTACTTCACATGTTAAGCAAAAATGCATTTTATTTACAGATGCAACATATACCCACTTCTATCACATATGCTGAAGGAACCTACACTGATTTGTTTCATGTTGTGTAAACCGCAGAAATGTGTTTTGGGGAGGCAGGACGAATCAAGTCTCCCCACAAAAAAGCTTATGATTTAATGAGTAGCTGGCTCATTGTCATGTGGCCTTAAGATATGCAAAACTGTATTATACCAAGACATGGCTCTCTTACCTGAACTGGTGAGCACACTTAAAGGGCTGTTAGAAGAATTGAGTGCAGTGGTACCACTTGGTGTGCTCTGAGCTGCGCTGGCTGCAGCTGCTAATGCAGCTAGGTTCTGTAACTGCATTGCATTCAATCCTGCAACACATCAATGAATAGTGTTTCTGTTCTGGTACCACTAAGCACTAAATCACTAGTGAACCCAGCAGCCTATTTCTCCAACAGCATTCAGAAGTTGCTTTATGGAGGAGAGTGAAGCCTAACATTCTCAAGCACCACAAACTCCTGATGCAAGAAGGTTCTTTTAAACTAATATTCTCACCTACAGGGCAACAACGTAAGGAGAGCCTACTGGATCAGGCCAACAACCATTTCATCTGGCATCCTGTTCTCACAGTGGCCAACCAGGTGATTGTGAGTAACCTGCAAGCAGGACCGGAGCGCAAACAGCACTTTCCTCTCATGCAATTTCCAGCAAGTGGAATTCAGTATACTGCTTCTGACCATGGAGGCAGAATACAGCCATCATGGCTAGTAGTCATTGAAAGCCCTATCTTGCATGAATCTGTCTAATCCTCTTTTATAGTCATCCAAGTTGGTGGCCATTACTACTTCCTGTGGGAGTGAGTTACATATTTTAACTATGTGCTGAGTAACAAAGTACTTTCTTTTATCTGTCCTGAATCTTCCAACATTCATAGCATAGGCAAAGGTCAGACAAAAGCAGACTTTTGCAGTTAGTAAAATGATAAGGAAATGCACTAAAAAGTGTGGGATTAATGGGGAGATATTTAACCATTCTGCAACCAACTCAAGATGAATGCAGCATGAATGTTATTTAACATAAAAGCTCATCACAAACAAATCAGAATGAATGCTCAATGAAGTCTAGACATTGTCTAACATCTGTGTAAGCCTGGTGCAAGCAGATCCGGATGAATTGTGGGCACTACAATTTAAGGAGGATACCGACAAGCTAGAACACGTGAAGAGGGTGACCAAGATGATAAAGGGTCTGGAAACCAAGCATTATGAGGGCGTTGGGAATGTTTAGCTTGGTAAAGAGGAGACTGTGAGAAGATATGACAGCCACCTTCAAATATCTAATGGCTAGTTACATGGAAGATAGAACAAGCTTAGGAACTGAACCAATGGATTCAATTGAAAAGAAACAAAATTCCACCTAAACATCACGAAAAGCTTTCTGACGGTAAGAGCTATTCTACAGTAGGACAGACTCTCACAAGAGTTGGTGGACTCTTCTTCCTTGGAAGTTTTAAAGCAGCAGTTGGATGACCATCTGTCATATATGATCTAGTTAAGATTCCTGCATTGCGAGGGGTTGGACTAGATGACCCTTGGTGTTCCTTCCAACTCTACAATTCTATGATTCCATAACCTCTCCAGGGACTTAACCTAAATGGTGCAGGAGTTATTGATCATGCTGTCCTACATTTCCGAGTTACAACTCCCAATGACTTGATATCCCTGTGAATGCAGCATGTTAAAGAGGGACTCTGTAGTACAGTGGTACCTCTGGATACAAACAGGATCCGTTCCGGAGCCCCGTTCTCATCCTGAAGTAAACGTAAAACGTCATTTTGAGTGTCTGCGCATGCGGCGAAACCCGGAAGTAACACACTCCTTTACTTCCAGGTCGCCGTGGAGTGCAACCCGAAAATACTTAACTTGAAGCTACTTCAACCCGAGGTATGACTGTATCTCGTCTGGAAAAAGCAGAATTCAAATTATTCTGATTCACAGAATTGCAGAGTTGGAAGGGATCCTAAGGGTCATCTAGTTCAACCACTGTTCAAACAGACCATATCAAGCGGCACACAAAGCAATAGCATTCCCAAATACCATTAAAAGGGTGAAATCTCACTGCCCACATAACTGCATGCAAAATGTTCTCTCTCAATTCGTGGCTGATGTGCCACTGATTGTGTAATTGCAAAAATGCCTCACAGCACAGAAAACACTACGCAGATACCAAACACAGAAATAATGAAGAGGCAGTGCAGAGAGAAGAGTAAAAATGCTGACCACAGCTGTATGTTCTTCCCCTTATTCACTGTATTGACATTAACCTGTCATCCCACCGCTAATTCAGGGTATGAGGTATGCACCATCTAATTTTATACATTTTTATCCTTTACAATATTGTTCCACGTGGTTCTTCTCCATTACCCTTAATACTTTCAAATGAAAAGCTTATTAAAGATAGCTGTGACTCTTCACTGATGATTGTAGTCTCTTGTTCAAAAGCAATATTTTAAAAATAACTTTACATTTAATATGTAAAGCTTTTGTTACCCTGATGGTAAATTGTAGGTACTGGGACAGGAATTTTTTGCCTTATTTTGCTAATTTTCTCCATTCTTAAAAAAAGAGAAGCTATTAGCTGTAAGAGATACAACAAAAAGATTGCTCAAACACAAAAGCATAGATGCTAGACAAGTGATGTGAGGTGGAAAAATTTCTGAAGTTTTCTGGTGCTTTATTTTTCTGTGAATATTCTTAATTTTATAGATTCATTAGTAACCATGAATTGGTGCCACTTTCTATTTTTTAAAGCTATTTTTATGAAATACAACTAAAAACAAGCATGTCAAATTAAGTTACTCTAGTAAATTTTCTATTGCAAACTGAATCCCCCTCCCCCCAAAATAAATAAATTCCAATTGATTCCCCTCCCACAGATAATCCACATTACTGAGCTAGACATATGTAGATTCTAAAATTAAACACAGCTTGAAATTCACTATATAAAGTGAAGCAATATTTTTCCTATTATTGTCTGACCATTACAAAATTTCCAGAATAGATAGAAAAATAGATATATTAAATATGCCTGAGAATGAGGAACATAAGTTGGACAGTCACCTAACTGCAACTGTACTTCTTACTTCTTCTGCATTTAGAACACTTCCTGCACATTTGAAATAAAATCCTTAGAAAAAATGAAGAGGCAGTGCAGAGAGAAGAGTAAAAATTCAACTCCGGACTCTTCTCTGTCATAAGCAACTGAGAGCCATCTTCACTGACATTAGTGTATCATACCACACTTTCTTAACAGCCTTCTCATGATTCTTTTTCAATATGACATTGAACCTACTTTCAGATTCCAAGGGGCAAGGAAAGAAAACACTCACCTCCCATTGGGTGGAGGCTGCCCAGTGTGTTCAGATTTCCAGAGGAGGCAGCTGCTGTCTGCTGAAGGAGCTGTAAATAAAGCTAGACATTACACCAAAAACAGAACAAGAGTGAGAATGAGGGCTGGCTCCACTTCTGGGAGACACTGCACTACACCACAGCCAGAGCGCCGTCCTAAGTGGAATAGCCACTGTTCAAACAGACCATATCAAGCGGCACACAAAGCAATAGCATTCTCAAATACCACTAAAAGGGTGAAATCTCACTGCCCACACAACTGCATGCAAAATGTTCTCTCTCAATTCGTGGCTAGTGTGCCACTGATTGTGTAACTGCAAAAATGCCTCACACCACAGAAAACACTACGCACATACTAAACACAGAAAATAACACAGATCCTTTCTGTATTTATGCGAAATGAAAACCTTTAGAAGGCCAGTACTTCAGTCCTCATGAAACAGTGACAGATCCCTCCTCACCAACCTGAGCACATGAATGCTGTTAAATGGTAGCAACTTAATTACCTACACTCACCAACTTGCCCATGAAACACTGAGTTTTGCAACAGAACATCAGCACAAGGATTCTTCTGCTACAAGTAATTATTGCGGATAAACCGAATGATTTTGCACAGAAACCGCCAGGGAAACTCACTGCTAAGTACTGGGGTCCAAGTGTGTTCAGTCCAGCCAGGTTTCCCCAAACTGATGCAGCACTGATTTGTTGCATCTGCTGCTGGAGCTGCTGTGCAATTCGTTTCTGTTCTTTATCCTTTTGGGTATCTGCAAATTTCACTACGATGGGAGAAGAGCATCCCTGCAATATCAATTCACATAATTATACTCCAAATGCCACAAATAACTCTGATTATTTAGAAAAACACACCAATATTATTAAAGCAATCTCCTAGCTTCCAGAGTTCTAGCCCTGTTTTCCCATGTTTTAAAGTTAATGTACCTTATCAAATTTATCATAAAATTGGAGATATGTGTGGGCGTGCCAGTAGCGGGGGTTCAAACCAAGAAACAATACAGCAACACTTAGAAAACTTCAGAGTTACAGAACCTTCTGCTCTTTCCAACAGTTAAAGCCAGTGTATGCTCAATGCAAACTATCCCAGTTACTCTAAATAACATTTCTTACCTCCATGGTCTGTGCTTGGTGCATTGCTTTGATTGCTGTTTGTGCCATAGCTCTTGTTGTAAAAGTTACAAAAGCACAACCTGGGAAGATAATAGGATCAAATTCACTTGCTAAGTTTACACAAACCTTTTACAAAAAAAGGGGAGGTGGCCATTCTGCTGACTTCAAAGATTTAAAATGCTTTCCAGTAAGATACTTTGGGTGTGAGAGATCTCCAAAACGATCATCAATTTCATACCAGCTCCCCATGCTTACCTCGACTTAAGCCATCAGGACCCCGTAGAATTCTGCATTCTTCAATCTGCCCAAAGGAGGAAAACATCATTCTGATATCATTTTCATTGCACTTCTTTGATATCATCCCAATGAACAGTTTCCTGTCTTCCACAGCTAAGAGAAGAACAAAAAGGAAAGTCACTTATCTGCCCTGACTAAAGAAGTAAGTAAAATTATATAAATAGATTTCTTCACAGTTTATCTACAAACACACCCCTCACCGTATGAACCCAAATTTTTCTCCATCTGGTCCCCCAAGCCCTTGAAGCAGATTTTGAGGGGGCAGGGGGGCTGTAAGGGAGAGGAAGTGAAGTTCTGTTCTGTAGAGTAACTCCACTAGCAGAACAGGAGCACTGGATACCGTCATTTAGATTAAGAATTGATAAAATAGAGAGATCTTCTCATTGTACATTGCTATTTGGCATATTTTTGTTGGCAACATTAATAAGCTGTTCCAGTACACAAAAATGTAAAACCATATTTAAAATTTAAACCACGAATTTAAACCATGAACAACTTGTTTGTTCTTGAACAAGCTGATAGACAAATGAGCACATATTTGTATTTTATATAATTACATACTTTGTAACAAAGAATGTATTACACATCAATAAACCACAGAAAATGAAAAGCTGAAGTAGTCTACAGTGCAAAAAACACTGACCAGCTTTTATTACTAAGAAATTGATCATCCTTTTAATATAAATAGAAGACAGTGATTTCTCCTTTAACATAGGTGGATTTTACAAAGTACCGTATTTTTCGCTCTATAACATGCACCAGACCATAACACGCCCGTAGTTTTTAGAGGAGGAAAACAAGAAAAAAAATATTCTAAACGAAATAGTGGATATATGATTTTTGTGGTTCATGATGTGGCCACAGACATGTGATCTGACAGTGAGTTTGAAGTAGCCCAATGCAAAAATCCTGAGGATCCATGCTTTGTAACCACGGAGGAGGGAAGGAAGGGGAACCATGGATCCTCTGCTCACGACTGCAGCAGATCCCCCCCGCCACCCGCAAGCATTCACTCCATAACACGCACAGACATTTCCCCTTACTTTCTAGGAGGAAAAAAGTGAGTGTTATGGTGCAAAAAATACGGTAATTTCCAGTATGAAACAAGCTTGCAAGCCTGAATACAATGATCCATTAAAAAAAAAAATCGTTGCATACTGTAATAGACTATAATCTTCTTTTAGAACAGAAGGATTTATAGTAAGAGAAGAGAAAGTTGTGTATATAGAGCAGCCTTGTAATTCTAGATGCAAAACTATATGCCAGAGATTATCTTCATTCAGTAGGCAGCAAAGATAACAAAATCGTTCTGAGAAAGCAAATATATTGCTTTCCCCCTTTTCTTTTAGGATCACAATGAAGCCTTTGCAATGAATATGTTTTGTAGAACTTGAAGCTGAACCTGTAGAAGTATTATTAGCATTTCCTCAACCAAGGGAGAGGGATCAGCTTCTTTCACTTCTTAAGTGCAAAGCAAAAGGCAATGCACAAAGGCAGTAGTAGTATGGGATGCTGTTTTCTAAGTCAAAATCAATGAACTTTCCATACAACAGACTTATTAATTTGAAAAAAGCCTGTTTTACGTACACTTACCATTATTCTTTTCACTGTCGGCTGGCTTCATTTGGATGGGATGGTGCATCTGTAACACAGATAAAGCAATTAGGATTGGGAGTAGTGCAGAGGTGGAAATCAAGTTTTGGGGAGTAAATCACCTCCAGCCACAACTATACATTCCTTTCAAAGCTGTTGTAACCAGAGAACTTATAAATCCATTTTTACAGATACTAATTCAGAGGACAGAGAAGACAGTACAGGCGTCTCTCCACTTATGCACAATCAATTCACGCAAAGTGCCGGGAAATAATTCAGTAATTCAATTCAAACCCGGAAATGGCAGGAGAGTCCTCATGGAGACCCTCCCCGAATCCTGAAGAGGACGTCAATGAGGACAGAGGAAGCACCTGAAGAGACCTGAAATGCAGCAGGACTTTGTTTATGCTGCTCAGCCTTCCCACCTAACAGCTGATGTGCAGGATAGTTCAACAGCAGCTGCCCCTTTGCTGTATGTCCTCCTGCCAGACCCAGGGCTTCAATTCTAGCTGTGGATACATTACTTTTGGTACTGATTGAAGAAAGAGAAGCAGAGAAGGGTGTTGAGAGGGTACTCCCAACTACAATGGTACCTCGGGTTAAGTACTTAATTCATTCCGGAGGTCTGTTCTTAACCTGAAGCACTTTAGCTAATGGCGCCTCCCGCTGCCGCCGCGCTGCCGGAGCATGATTTCTGTTCTCATCCTGAAGCAAAGTTCTTAACCTGAGGTACTATTTCTGGGTTAGTGGAGTCTGTAACCTGAAGCATATGTAACCCGAGGTACCACTGTATATGTTTTTTCACTTGTGCATATGGGGGCCCAGAATGTACCCCCCATGTAGGTGAGGAGTCGCCTATATTTATATTAGTCAAGTCAAGGGGCTCCACATACCCCATCCCAGAAAAGATGGCATCCTGAGTGTGGATTCATGCAGAAATATTGAAAGAGCAGATTAAATAGATGATGCCTATTGTCTTACCCCTGGGAGAATCTTCATGTTATGAAGAGCATTCTGTGCTTCTAGTGCAGCTTTACGGGTATAAAATGTAACAAAACAGCATCCTGTAATGCAAACAAGTTACATGATGCATAACATATTAAAATAATCCATTCCAGCATAAATTATTTGATAGCAGAATGCATTAAGTCAAAAGCTGCCACTAACTGAATTCTGAATATTTTAAGGGTAAGATTCATATCAAAATTAATGTTTCTAAGGCCTTCACTATTTAACATACTTCAGCCCCAATTACATAAGTGACTTACGTATTCACAAGACCCAAGGCTGGAGGGTTGCAGAACTTGAACTAACAAGAAATCAACTATTCCTCATTTGAATGATGTTGTTGTTTAGTCGTTTAGTCGTGTCCGACTCTTCGTGACTCCATGGACCAGAGCACACCAGGCACTCCTGTCTTCCACGGCCTCCCGCAGTTTGGTTAAACTCATGCTGGTAGCTTCCAGAACACTGTCCAGCCATCTCGTCCTCTGTCGTCCCCTTCTCCTTGTGCCCTCCATCTTTCCCAACATCAGGGTCTTTTCCAGGGAGTCTTCTCTTCTCATGAGGTGGCCAAAGTACTGGAGCCTCAGCTTCAGGATCTGTCCTTCCAGTGAGCACTGAGGGCTGATTTCCTTCAGAATGGATAGGTTTGATCTTCTTGCAGTCCACAGGACTCTCAAGAGTCTCCTCCAACACCATAATTCAAAGCATCAATTCTTCGGCGATCAGCCTTCTTTATGGTCCAGCTCTCACTTCCATACATCACTACTGGGAAAACCATAGCTTTAACTATACGGACCTTTGCTGGCAAGGTGATGTCTCTGCTTTTTAAGATACAGGGTCCCGAATGCAATAGTATCTTTTCCCAACTTGCAGGGAGCTTTTTTTTAGTGAGAGAGCAAAAAAGATGTCCCCTTTATCTGCATCTTGAAGCAACGTCCTTCACTATGGACATTTGGATTTTGAGGTCTCATTCCACTGCATGACACTTTCGTTTTCAGAATTCACAATATAGCAGATAAAACCCTTTTTTTACTATTGCAAGTTAACTGCTCATGGTTGCACCTTATTCTCACCTCATCAGATGCTTATTAGTAACACTAAGAGTAAACCTTTTCCTACAATCTTACCTCCTGGCCTGGTCAATAGTTCAAGGCAGAAGTAGATGGGGGGTCAGGAGCTTACACTTTTTGTGGCAACTTCCTGAAACTCTTGAGAGCCTTGTTTCACACTTTGAGACTGAGTTGCACAGGTCAAAAGACAGATCAATCTTGTAGAAAATGTTTCAATGCACATCAAGTGGACACTCCATGCTTCTGAATCTTATCAGTAAGACACCCAAATGGAATAACATTATGTGAATTATGTCCCCAATTTAGGGCTACTTCACACATTTATGCTTTTTCAGGAGAAAACCTATAAAATAAGCAAACTCTGCAGGTACAGCTCAACGATAAAACTGTCAACATGTAGTGGCATGCCCAAGTTTGCATCTTCATGTTAAGAACAACAGACATTTAAACTAACCTTCCTACTATCTGCTTTTCTTGCTACCAAAGCAAATACAGTAACATGAAGATCATGCATGGATCATGATATCAAAACAACACAAAGACATGCTTCTCAGAGTAATAAGTGTCAATAAGACGCATAATGATCCTGGACCAAAACCTCCAGTAAAAAGAAAAGAGAGGGCTCTCACCTTTGCTCTGAGGAGGATTTTGGCTCCTGTCCCGCAGGACATTTATTTCATAGACAGCACCATACTGTTCAAACAGATCTCGCAGATCTTTTTCAGACCAACTCCGTGGGACCTGGCCCACAAACATCTTGATGGCATCAATGTCCGGTTGGTCAGGATGGTCTAGTGTGCCATTCATTTTCTTTGAGCTGCATGAGTCAATGAGAAACATATGGTAAGGGTCCTCCTAGACTCTGTCCCAACCAACCCTTCTTCAAATGTATTAGAAAGATAATAATTAAAACTCAAAGTGTTGCTTATCTGAGATATCCAGAGAACATATTCTGTCCACTGAAAACCAGGCACATGGTGGGAAGAGAGAAGAGACACTTTTCCAAAGACTTGATTGCCTTCAGATGTCTCAGATGAATTTGCCATTTTCTCCCCCAGAAACGTTAGCATCTTAGAAATAGAATGTATTATAGTCTTGTATAAAGTATAAAGGGTAAATAATGGTTTATTGAAAAAAGAAAACTGAGCTAAAAGTTGATGTACTTAAAACTAATGAATTTAGTAGTAAGTATAAAGATGAAAAAATATCACCAATCCCTCTAACAGCAAACTAAAGTGCTGAGTGTCAACAAAAATGGGAGCCAAAACAGGGCCACTGAGAAACAAAAGGGAGGTGTCAACCTGCCTGGGAGAACCCAATGTTTGCAGACATATAGAACTTTAAAAAAAATTAAAAAACCATAAAAATAAAATTCCTGAATGGGAATCCTAAAAATAGACCAATGGTTTGGTTTGGGTATAATACTCTGCATGGAAGAAAAGACCAGCTGAAACTCTGAAAAGCACTCATATTCAGAAGTGATGACACACTGCAAGGTTTTGCTGCAGGTGCCACGTACCTATACTAATACCAAAACTCAGCATCATCCTTGACAGGTCACTTAGGATCAATGAGTTTACTATTTCACAAACTTGAACTGTGTCTGTATACTTTGGCAATTCAATGGACTGATCAGACATCCAGGAGCAATGACATGTGAAGATCAATTCAGCGTCAGTTAGAGAAAAAAGGAAGATGGGGAACAGATATGCCCCTATGGCAAAGGTGGGGAGCCGGGAAGAGGTTTGTGCAGCCAAGGCTCACCCATCAGCTGCTGGGCAAAGGTTAAGACCCTTTGTTCTTTGAAGAGAGGCAGAGAGCGGCTTGGCCAACTGCTCTCTGAAGCACCTCCACCCTCATGTTCACACTGCTCCAGCAAGGGTTCTCCACCTGTCAGTCATGTGATGTCATTTAATGAGTTGATATTAAATCCTGTTGCCTAGGCAGCGTGATCCTGTTCCCTGCAGACACCAGAGTGGCACAGCCAATGCAGGATAAAATCCTGTCCTTCTGCTTATCAACTGATGTTGATAAGATGGGCGGGCAGGCATGGTTTGGGGGAAACGGCCTCATGAGCCAAACTGGACCAGCGGCAAGCCAAACTTGGCCTGGTAAGCAGAAGTTACCCACCCCTGCACTATGAGGTGTACATTCAAACTTGTTTCACCTTTCAAGCTTAAAGGCAGCATATTTTGGGGGGACAAGAAAACAGCAACATCCATTCACTGCACTGCACCACTCAGATTTGTTGCTAGATGAGTAGCTTCCTTCCTGCTCCCCTAGCACCAAACCACAGTAGTCAGCACTTTAGGGTAATTGTGCTACAATGGTAGATTGCTGAGTTTCAGGTTTAAATGAGCAGGGCATTGTACAAAGGAATTTGAATTTCCCATTTGATCATTCCACTTATAGGCATTCAATGTCTTCCTATTTAAACCAGTATTTCATAGTCCACAGACACTGTGACATATTTTTTCAAAACTGAACAAGTCAAAAATAGCAACCTTGCTTTAATATCAGAAGGCACACAGATTCAACCTAGTAATTAACTCTCATCATCAAAACATATAATACTTACATTAATTACAAAAACAAATTAATTGTTATTGTAAAACATTGGATTTTTAATAATAAAAATAATGAATTATTATAACTTTTAACCATGTCAAGTACAATTTCTACTGACTGAAATAATTCACTGAACAGTTCTTGTCTTTTGACTTTTACCATAGAATGCCAGGGCCAGTGTACAGTTGCAAAATTTAAAATAACAAAACCCACAATGGTGTTCTTAGCTTTACTGGACCAAAGTCAAACAACAGTCAGTCAACTGACTGTTTGTCAATCCTATTGATAATCTGTGAATTTGAGACAAAGGAAGAAACACTATTCAGAATACTGGAACAGACTGTAAATAATATATTTACTGAGACTTCCAGGTTCTTCCATTCTGTGGAATTTTGTATTAACATACTGATTGCCCCTACTAGATGTTGCTTCCACCATGGACTTACTGTTTAGGGAGTTGAGTTTCAGATCTCAGTATCAAAGAATTAGGCATCTGGACCACAGACCACCAAAAAACTGCCAAAGCTTTCCCTTGCCTATGTGGTTTCTCTAGATAAGGACTAGGGAATCTGCAACCCTCCAGCTGTTGCTGAACTACATCTCCCAACATCCCTGACCACTGGCCATGCTGGCTGGTGCTGATGGAAGATGGAGTTCAATGACATCTGAAGAAACACAGATTTTCATCCCTGCTTTACAGTCTAGCTACAGGGAGGAAAAAGGAGAATAAGGTTGTGGTGAAGGGACAGGAGGTAGACTTGTATTAACATCATGCTGCCCAAAGGCATACACTGTTCACTTCATACAACATACACAGGGCTAATATTGCAGAATCTGAAAGTCATGCTGCAACAGCAGCAAGGGAGTAACTTTTTGTACAGTATTAACTTCAGTTGTTATTTTTGTCACTTTCCTTCTTGTGAACCACGTTAAGTGCCATTATTTTCAAGTGATTATTATCAGGGGATGGCTGACCCATTTATTCATAAACTCTATAAAAATGTTTTTAGTTTTCTCCAATACTGAAAGTTAAGAATTGCCTCCAGGCAATCAGACAGCAAGACTTTACAAAGTGAAAAGCATTTATGTTTCTTTCAGGCTGCTGCTGTTATAGGTTATGTAGACTTATCTTTTCCACAGCAAAGTTTTATAGAGAGATTTGGGTGGTTTTGTTCTTTTTCTTATTTTATATATGTAACTTATTTTTAACCCCTTTCCTATCAAAAATGGTATGATTTTGGTGTTTTATTTTGTTTTGTTGTTATTTTGTTTTTAAAGGGTTTGTGACTTTATTTTTATTTTTTAAAAATCAGGTACAAGTCTATAAAACATACTAGCAGTAAAAAAGGATTTATTCTGAAATAAATCCTTTTTTTACTGCTAGTATATTTTATGGACTTGTATGCTAATCTGCTGTAGATATTGTTGTATGAAAGTATCAGTAAGTGTGGATATGCTTCATTTAACTCGATCTGTGACTCCTCAGGGGACCCACACCTTTAAAAGATTTTTTAAGAAAGGGGGAGAGAGAGAGAGAGAGAGAGAGAGAGAGAGAGAGAGAGAGAGATGAATAAAACCAAATTTGGATTGGGTGTGCAACACGCATTGCCTGTTTGTGGACTGCCTCCAATCCTACTTCTAGAACATGCTCCGAAAACTGGATCTGTGTGATCTCACTGCTACCTTGAATGGTTACCCACCATTCCACACCTAAGAGAACAGTAAGATTATGTAGAATCAATAAATATCAGAACAAGGCAGGCCAGTTATTTTTCAAATGAATAAAACTGGATTTTTAATTATGTCTACTTTGCATAATTACTCTAAGATGGTATCTTATAGTGATCCAATATGCCAAACTCTGAATAATTAAAAACATTTTGAAAATGAATCTTGGAAAACTGAACTTGTTTTCCTCACATTAATCCTTGAACTAAAGGAACTAAGGATCTGAAGTAAAAAGTTTGAAGTATTCAACCATCAAATAGTTATTTTTTTATGTTACAGCTCCAATTTTCTTTAAAATGCATTTTAAATTCCTATCTTTCAAGAAAATTAAAACCGCAATAGGATGTAATAGAGCAATTTATGCAGTTGCCCTAGAAGTGTGAAACTCAGTTGTGAGGGACAAGCAAATGTGAATTATCTTTACTGATTATCAAAAAACCAAGGAAGGCTTCTTCAACAGGGCTTTGAAGCCTAAGAGATAATATTATTACTCTTTCAATATTTTATCTCATTGCTGTGCTCCCCAGTATTATATTTACAATGAGTTTGTTTTATGTGCTATTAATTTCTTATTTGGATTTTTAATGTTAGAAATTGCCGTAAGCTTCCCAGCATTTTTCAACAGGAAAATATTTGATTTTTTAAAAAATTAATCTGAAGCTGTAAACTCAATTGAGAGAAAATAACTTGCCTTTTTATTCTTAATAAAAAAGAGAGGGGCTAAGTTCTAGAAGTCATATCTAAACGATTAATAAAATCAACAGCCCTTATTTTCACATATTGGTTGTGATACACGAAAGTACTGAAACTGCAGCTGATACAGATAGCTGATTCTCAAAAGGCCTTTGCATCAGGATTTCTGGAATCCATAAATTAACAAGTGTAGCCAGTTGTGCAAAACTGGCTGGATTACAGACTCCTAGGGTTGTATCCAATGCAAGTACTACTAAGAGTTATGAATGAAACATAAACCAAAGTTATCAATAAACATAACTAATTTAGGTTCACTAATTTCAATGGGTCTACTCCAAGTATAATTAATTGGATACAACCCCCAAACAACATGTTTTGGATCTAGGTATAAACAGGCGTGTCTCCTTGCCCTTTTGTAACCAAGTCCAAATACATGTTACTGAAATAATACTATTTCCCCCCATTTACTCAGACTCCAATGAATACACCACATCATCACCTAGTGTTGAATTATGAGTGTTTGTAAATTCACTATGTAGAGTTTCTTCTGTTGTACTCTGAAACACAATGCACACACATGGTGCAACCAACCATGCTAGTCGCTTTCTACTATGTATGTTAAATTGATATCCCAGAGCAAAGTTAGATATCGAAGGGGCCAGAAGTAGCCCCAGTGCAATTGTAATAGGGATCCTTTGGGATTGAAACACACATTTGGGATCTTTCTGGATTAAAATCAAGAAAATAGATGTCCCACACTTACCTGAAAACAGTTTATTCCAATGAAGCTAATACCACGACCATTAAATGCCTCTGAATGATGCTTTGATAGCTACATGCATCCATACCATATAATTTTGATCAGTAAACTTTACTATTGTGTTTGAAGTATATTAAGGTGTCTGCACATACAAGGAGCAGAAAATTAACTTAATGTGTAAAACTGCAACTCTAACATGCTAAAAAAGTACAATAGTTACAAATCAAGCTATAAAATTTCACAAGAATGTATTTGGCATTCCCTCCTGAACTGCAAGGATGTGCCACATATAGTGCAGAATTTAATGTATTTGTATCTTAAGGGCTATGTGAACCATAAAGTGTATTTCTCTAAAATTAACTCACCCTGGAACATAATCCTATGCTGGGTACAAACTTAACATACTGTCCCCAATTGTGTTCTTGTTCATGGAGTATCAACTCCAAGCATTTTTTAGGCTCTCTTCCATAAATTAACTCTAGGGTCTTATATGCCTCTTTTGGTTCTTCCCTTAATACAGAACAATAATAAATTCCCCCACCAATTACCTTCAAAAGAACAAATTGAAAGCAATCAGCATTAATGTAGATTAGCTATGAAAACAAAATACTCACATAGGGCTGGCATTCAAGGAGCAATGATCCACCATCATTTCTGGGAGGAAATCCAACTTAAAAGCAGCCATCACTTCTCTGCTTACCACAAACCACTAATGCTAGATCACTGTCCTGTCGAACCAATTGAACACCACCACTTAATTTCTGAGAGTCTTAACACAGTGATCTACACAAAATAACACTCAAACCACAAGAACACAAGCTTGGGGAGACCAGCAACAGACACCACAAAAACAGGCTGGACTGGGAAAGAAACATGAGGACCAGGATTAAAAAGGGGATGTGACCATGTGAAGAGAGACTCAGCTCAGTACACAATGAAAATGCTGATGCACTGGGCTTGTTTTGTGCAATTTTCCCTGGCAAAGCAGTACTGAGTGCACTGTCAGATAAACAGAGTGTCAGATCCATGAAGATAGTTGTGTGCAACAGAGCAGAAAAGAACACAAACTAGCTTCATAGCTTCCAATCAAACTCACTACCACAAAAGTATGAGCCCTTAAATATTTCTTTAGGTAGAATATTCTTAAAACAAGCATAATTACACTGCTTTCCTGGTTTGAGGTCAACTAATCACATTTTATGAGATGGTGGAAGCTTATTAAATCCTGGTTCAACATATATATAACCAGGCTCAACATGCTTGCTATGTGGGGCTGGGTAAGATTTCTACTTCCTTCAATAGAACAACATTTCACCTCAGCCTTGAGAATTGCATATAGAACAGGGAGAAATCCCAATTGAACCTATTGGTAAGCTTCCCAATTTCACTTGGAAAACAAGGTGAAATTTAGAGACTCCTGGCCAAAGAAGTCATTTCTTAATATGCAATATGCTAGCTACAAGATATGAAAAAATCATCGATAGCATTTTTCACTGCAATGCACAATTCAGCCTGAAATTCTCACAGTGTTAAACTCTCAAGCTCTGGCATTCAGTTGAAGTCCTTTCTCCTTTTCCAAAATTGCTTTCCCACACATTAGTTAAAACCTTCTTCAGACACAAGTTTTACCAAACTGACACATAGTTCTAAAAAAAAGGTGGGTAAATTATGCATATTAACTTTCCTACACCTACCATGGAGTGTCTTCTTTCATATGAAGTTCGGGTTCCTTGGTGCCTTCAAGGCTAATTCTGAACTACCGTAGAAATCAACTCTGATACCTGTTGAATGTACCAATCTCCATTTAGTTAGCTTGTTTATTTCCTGGCTAGTCTCTATTACTTCTATTGTTCCTACTTGCAAACCAGGTCAGAAGCTAAGTGCCTGGTAATATGATGTCTTATATTTACTGTTTCAGCAACCACTTCTGGAGAATGACTGTCATGTTAAAGGCAGTTGCATGCTCATTGTTCTAAAGCTGTAGTGCTCAAACTTACTAGTTATACATAGATGATTAACCGCTTATTGGTTTTCTTTGAAGTATGAGTCAGTATAATTTACCTCAATAAAAATAACTGAAGATGAGAACACAGAGAACCAAAATGATTAGGAGGTTGAAGCATCTCCCCTGTGAGGAAAGATTAGGCTTGGGGCTTTTTGCTTTAAAAAATGACAATAAGGGGGCATGATGGAGGTGTGTAAAATGTGTAGAGAAAATGGAAATAGATCTCCTTCCTCTCAGAATCCAGTCACCCAATGAAACTGAATGGTGGGATATTCTGGGCAGATAAAAGCACTTTTTTCTACAGCAGAATTCACTTGTACAAGTTGAAGAAGTGATGACCACCAACTCTGATGACTCTAAAAGGAGATTAGATAAATTCATGGACGATAAGGCTATCACTCACTATTGTTCACAATAACTATATTATCTCCACTATCAGAAGCAATATGCCTCTGAATATCAGTTGCTGGGAAACACAAGTAGGAAGTTCTGTATGTGTCATGTTCTGCCTGAGTGTTTTTCACAGACGTCTGGTTGGTTGCTGTGAGAACAGAAAGTTGGATTAGATGGGCTTTTGGTCTGATCCAGCTAGTCTCTTATGTTGTTATGATTATGTAACCCAACTTCTTTAAATCTTTTTTCCCCATCACACTCAATACTCCTCTCTTTTGAGGAGTGTAAATCAGCAACTGAGGTTAAAGATAGAGGATTCTAAACTCAAGAGGGGGGAAGCAGAAGGATGAATTGATTGTGCTTCTGCCATTACATGCAAAATGAGGGATGACTATATTTAACTGCAGCAAAAGCAGTAAATAAGAGTCCCACTTTGCATGTTACAATAGAAAACAAGTGTGCTTCTCTGTGATATATGAGGCATCTCTCTGAGACCAAAACCTACAGATCCAGTGAACTGACCTCTCATAATAGAACCAAAGTTACTTTCCTGACACTGGTTCATGGTAGTCTACAACTTTAGTTTACAAACTACTCTAGACATCCTTTAAGCCACAGTAGCTCTGCTGCTTATTAGATTTACTAAACTAAAGGGGGAGGGAATGCAACACTCAGTCCAATATCCTTGGCAGCGTAGGAACATGTCTGTCCACAAGAGATAATGGCTTGTTTATGTACAAAAACTAAAGAAGATGGCAACCTGCAATTCAACCAAGTGGGTATGGCTCCATGTGGCAGGTTGTTCGTGTTAACAGTCCCCCATGAGGTTTGGGCAATGCCAAAGAAATCATTCTTTTATGCTTTTATAATACACAGCAAGAATGGTCAACTGATAGCTCATGGATCACATCCTGCATTTGCAGCAATTTTATCAAGCCCCCCATGATTTGGCTAAATTTCACACATACTAAATGGGCAACAAAATACCAAATGAGTAGCAAAGGGATATTCATTACAGGAGAAAATCCTAACTTCACACATACAATGAGGGGTGTCTAAACTAGCTGTAATTCAGGGCTGTCTTTACCCAGGGGTGCAAGGCGCCGAATTCTGGGAAGCGCCAAATGCATACCAACTGTATACCGGTTCCTCTCAATCGGCGGCAGTGAAAAGCAATGGAGTGAAAGTTCCTGCTCCCCCCCTAGTGTCAAATATTCCCGACGAGTCAGGAAACAAAAGCAGTTATTTCCTACTCAACTTTGGCTCCCCCCTCCCCAAAAAATTGGGGATGCTGGACGGATCTTTGCACCCCGGCGTTGCATATGCTAAAGACAGCCCTGCTGTAATTACTCAAATAATGTAGACAGGGGACCTTAACTTGTGACCTCCACATGTTGATGGACTTCATACTCCCATCAATCCTAGCCAGCACGGTCAATGGTCAGCAATTATAGATCGACTCCACCTAAATCACTGTGTATGCAACTTCTGTGAGCATAATGGAACTCCCTCTCCCCTTCCTCCCCCTACACTGACACCAAATCTGCTCTGAGGCTTGGGGAAAACCCCGTATCAGACTGGGGCTTCACACCAGAGAGAAGAGGGAGTGGAAGTTCTGTTGCACCTGCAGAAGTTATTTGACATGCAAAATGATTTGGCTGCATACAACCCCTATGTAAGTTGTAGCCTTACAAAATCTGGACGGCCACAGATTAGCCATCCCAGTATAGAAAATGTGAACTGACCAATGATGTCCACCCACTTGCACAACAGAAATCTGCTTATGCCCACAGAAGCCTCCAAACACAACAACAATCTGTTCAGGGGAGTTCCCCTAGAACTCAGAGTCCTAGGGGAATTAACAGAATTCAGCCATGATAGCTAAGCAGCTTTTTCATAGTCAGAGGAAACACACCTCAAGATGCCAGAGACTAGAAGATTAATAATACAAGATGCTTGCAATCTTCCTAGGACTCAATTGGTTTCATAGAATCATGGAGTTGGAAGGTATCCCAAGGGTCATCTAGTCCAGCTCCCTGCGAACATCCATGACAGATGGCCATCCAAACTCTGCTTAAAAACCTCCAAGGAAGGAGAGTCCACTACTTCCCAAATTAGTCAGTTCCACTGTCAAACAGCTCCTACCATCAGAAAGTTCTTCCTAATGCTTAGTTGGAATCTTGTAATTTGAATCCAATCGCTCAGTTCCTACCCTCTGGAATAGCAGGGGGAAAAGCTTGTTCCACCTTCCCTGTTTCTTCTTCCTGGAAACTGAATGATGGACTAGACTAGATGGTGATCTAGTAGGGCAGTGCCTATGGCTGGAGAAAGTGGGTCACTTGCTTATGAAATTTACTGGGACAAGGAGCTCACATCTCTCAGGACAACTAGCGAAGCTAGAACACTAAGCTCCTCAGATGGAATACAACTGTGATGTAGATAACTGTATCAGTGCAATACTAATTGATAAGTAAATCCCATTGATCTCAAAGGAAACTTACTTCCAGGCAAGTGTGTATGGTATAACATAAGACTGCCAGTCACGTAGTAGACTGGCCACACCCAAACAGGACATCTTTATTTGACCTAGTTAAAATTCTCTACAGTGGTACCTCTGGTTGTGGACGGGATCCGTTCCGGAGCTCCGGTTGGATCCCGAGGTTTCCGCAACTGGAGGGACCGCTTCTGCACATGTGGCAAAACCCCGGAAATATACTTCCAAGTTTGCCACTTACGGATCCTGAAGTTTAGGTAAGCGAAGTTATGACTGTATTGTTTAAGGGAGATAAAACATTTCAAACTGGGTAAGTAGAAGGCAAATATTTGTATAAACACACACAGAGCACTCTGTATCTTCATACATACCTTCAACCAGATGCACTGGGTATGGAGAGTGTTGAAAAGAAGCTATGATGTTGTTAAGTTTCATGGTTGTGAATGCTTGCATGTTTGTGTGCAAATATTCATGTTATGATTTGTATATAAACAGCTTTTGGTATGAAGGCCCCAGATGTGATGAACAGCATATTAATTCAAAAAAAGTATAAAAGTACTGTGCAGTCATACCTTGGAAATCAAACAGAATTCATTGTGGAAAACTGACTTCCAAAACCAAAGCGTGGCTTCTGATTGGCTGCAGGAAGCTCCTACAACCAATCGGAAGCCCTGCCGGACGTTCGGCTTCCAAAAATAGTTCACAAACCAGAACACTCACCTCCGGGTTTGTGGCATTTGGGAGCCAAAATGTTCGAGAACTAAGCTGTTCGAAAACCAAGGTATGACTGTAAATGCCAAACAATATAAGATCACAATATCAACAAATAGCTCCAACCACACAGGATATGTATTTGTGAGCTGCAATCTGCTCTCACAACAGACACAATTCCCCAGCATTGCATTTCTAACTTGGAAGCCAGTACATTCATATCCATCCCTCCTGCCTCGCTTGAATCTCTCACTTGGGGCTGTAGGAGCAAGCCCATCCACACCCAACTGCCTTCACCACACACCCAAGCCAAAAGGGCAATCTCTTCTTTGAGGCCACCCCACTGAAGCTGATCTACAATGAACAACAGCAATCAACTAAACAGAACTGTCTCCTGGACACCAGCTACAACTATAACAAAGTTTTTGTTTTTCATGGGCAAGGCTTACAGGCCAAATCTTCTGGCTCCTCCAAGAGGCTACTGTTTTCCAGGTAACATGTAACATAGGGGAAAAGATGTGAGGAAGGTAATCAGTGTGCATGTTTGTGACTGTTTGTCTATATACAGAAAGTGGGAAAAGAGCAGCCTTCCCCAACCTGGTGTCCCCCATATGTTCTGGACTACACCTCTTTAGCCTTGCTTTTGACAATTGATGTATATTTTAAGGACACATTTTATTTGTGTAATTTTAAGTTGTTTAAAACTGTTTTTAATATTGTGGGAAATCGTGGACAGTGGTACCTCGGTTTATGAACTTAATCCATTCCAGAAGTCCATTCTTAAACCGAAACCATTCTTAAACCATGGTGCGCTTTCCCTAATGAGGTCTCCCGCCGCCGGTGCCCTTCCACCATTCAGATTCCATTCTTAGACCGAGGTAAAGTTCTCAAACTGGGACACTACTTCCGGTTTTGCGGAGTTTGTAAACCAAATCATTCTTAAACCAGACTGTTCTTAAACCATGGTACCACTGTATGAATATTAACGTTGCATTTTAATTCTGGGATCTTAGGATAAAGGGGGGGATACTAAACTGTAGTAGTAGTAATAGAACTCCCATCAACCTTGACCATTGTCCAGTCGAATTTGACTATGGAGTGAAGTGCTCATCTCCGCTTTCAGGCCGAGGGAGCCAGTGTTTGTCCACAGACAGTTTTCCGGGTCATGTGGCCAACATGAGTAAACCACTTATGGCACAACGTGACACCATGATGGAAGCCAGAGTGCATGGAAATGTCATTTACTTTCCAGCCACAGTAATACCTATTTATCTACTCGAGCCAGTATGCTTTTGAACTGCTCATGGATGTTAAATCTCTCTGGTTATCTGGGAGATCATAGAATCATAGAGTTGGAAGAGACCACAAGGGCCATCGAGTCCAACCCCCTGCCAAGCAGGAAACACCATCAGAGCACTCCTGACATATGGTTGTCAGGAGATAATATTGCATCAAAATGCAGCACACCATATTCCTGAGATACCATCACAGGGAGCAAGCAGTAAAAATATGTGGTGCACAACCTTAGAACACAATGTCCTATGGGGCCGTGCCTTTCATTTTGCACTGGACTTCAAAGGCAGAAGCAGCACAAGTCTCCGTGGTTTGGTAGCTCCAACCCAAGCACAAATTCACCCCTCTCCCAAGTTTTCCAAGTATAATAATGGTTGGTGTGTATGCCAACTCAGTTTATGGGCCCACATTATCAAATAATTACAGAATTTATAATGCCCTTTCATAAATATATTTCTCCCAACCGATGACAGGGTCTTCAAACACCCCCGATGAAAAATATTCATTGTTTCAAAGTTTAAGTCTCTGATCTTCTGAGCTAACCCATTCACAGACTAGTTACTTTATCAACAAGATATATTCCAAGTCCCATTAGCACTGCCAGAGACCAACATTATAATCTTTTGCTTGGGCCTCCAGTTGTAGCAAAAATGCATACAAACTAACAGGTTGGCAAATGCAGGGACTGGAAGCCTGGTTGAAATACAATGCAACACACAAGGCCATCCACTCTGCAAGCTAGTCTGCAGCATTTGTACCAATACAGAAGACATGAAGAACTGTTTTAGCTCCAAGTTCTCTTGAGGAGCAAAAAATTCAGCGGTTTTACCCTTACATGGTTGCTAAGAGAAACTAGCTTCTGCTCTGCCCGCTAATATATACATACCCAGTGAGAGTTAACGAAGCTATTTCACATTTAGAAATGTAGCAAAATATGTTTAGTGAAGAAAATGTCCAATTTATATAACCAAAAATCTAGATGCCATGAACAGATGCAAGGAAACTTAATTGACAGGGGAAAATGTGTTAAACTCACCCACTTTTCAAATGTTAATGGACAAGTGGATACTACAGAAAATTTCTGAACAATGGGACAGACAAGGATTTGCATGCATGCAGACTACTTATAATTACATTCATAAAAAAGACAGAGTGATACAGACAAATTCAGGAGCAAGGTGACAAATACAGACATAATTTTGACAGCTTGGTCTGGGAATTATGATATTCACTTTCCTGTGAAAAATAAATGGGGGGGGGTGTAGAAATTAAGGTAACTGTCTTTCTTAGCACATGCATAAATTTAAAAATAAAGTTAGGTTGAACAGCATAAGAATATTTTACAGTTTCACAATGGTAAAATTAAGAAATGAGTGGTACTTTTTAATAATAATACTTTTAAGGATACTAGTTCTGGGGCCTGTACTAGTATTGGCCTTATTCTAGGCCTTGCAATGTTCTCGGCCTTGCAATGAGGTTATCACTGCCATGCAACTCAGCTTCAGAGACAGGCTGCAAGGAAATCACTATGCAGCACGCTCAAGCTAGGGAAAAGAAGAAGTGGATGGTAGGCATGAAAAATTTGCTGGATAACAAGGCAGGATTTAAGCTGATAAGGTTGGGCTCTTAAGTAAGTTAGACCCTGGGTAAGAAGAGGCCTTCAAGGACTAGGCTGACTTCTTCATAGACAATGGTACTGTATTTACCGGCAAGTTAAACAAGCATTGCCCAGATACCCAGAAACACAAATAGTGGTGGAATAGCATATGTCTGGAAAAAAGTGTCCAGAGACATCTGTAAGATCATCCAGAGATGAAGAAGTAATGAAGACATCTTCAGGACAGTGCATTTTTGAATTAAACAAAATGGGCATTTCCAATTTTGCAGCTACTCTTACAGCAAGAAATATATTAAGGACAAGTCCATATGGAAAGCACCAGATTCCATATGCTTTAAAATGTGTCAGGGATGATACACACTCTGGTGTATCATATTTTACACAGGACAAAAATCCCTTCATGAACCCACCAATCAGCCTTCATTCTGAGACACATAGATTGGATTACCTGTATCTTTGCATTGACAGCTATGCATGACAGCAAGCAAAAAATAATCAAGCCTCATTTAAAGCAAAACAGAGACACATGATTTAATCCATGCTGCAGGAACAAATATGGACTCATATTGTGTATTTGTTTCTGGTCCTACTTCTGGTCCCACTAATATATATCTTTTTTTTATTGGAACCAGGGAGAGGGCTTTCTGTGGCTGCATGGTAGATGCTTATAGAATTATGCATGGAATGGACAAAGTGCAGATAATTTTTTTTCTTCCTGTCTCATAATACTTATCATCATCCAATGAAACTGAACGTTGAAAGATTTAGGACAGATAAAAGAAGGTACTCAATGCCTACTAGCCATAATGGCTATGCTCCACCTCCACAGTTGGGAGGCAGCAATCCTTCTGAATACCAGTTGTTGGAATCCTGGTTTTTAACAGGCATCTGATTGGCCATTGTGAGAACAGGATACTGGACTAGTTGGGCCACTGGTCTGATCCAGCAGGCTATTCTTATGTTCTTAGAGATGGTGGAAACTGCAGTCAACCAACAATTGGAGGACACAGATTAGGTACCCCTGACTTGATATGCAAATCAGCTCAGTGTGTTTTCACTTTTAACACTCCACTTGGAATGTTCTAACTAGATGAAACAAGTATGGAAAGAACAAACCTAATGACCAGATGCACACAAAAATGCAGTCAGGAATCACACTAAATAATTTGTAAGGGCAGCAAAAATCTGCAGAAACATTCAGTTGCCAAATGCAAGCAAATGTATATCAAGTGAATAATTGGGCATTTACAGTGTACAAAAATCCAACTCTAGAATAGTAGACAAAGCCACCACAAAATGGTATAGCAATCAACTAGCAGAATGCCTATGATTTTGGAGTGGAAGGACTAAGGAACTCTATCCCCTCCCCATAGGAGAGGTCAGTCTCCACCATCATTCAGTAATATATCTAAGTGTTGCATTTTTATTGACTGATAGATTGAATTTATACTGTACCCTTCCTCCTGAAGGAGTCCAGGGCAGCAAATAGATCCACAATTTAAAAACAAAAACATTCCAAAACCGTTAAAACATTCAAAGAGCAATTTCATTCAAAAACATTATTCCATCCTGTGATCTCAGGGTTACCCGGAGCAGTATTCTTCAAGATAGCCACTCCACATATCTGAGAGAAAGTAAAAAGGTATGCAGTTTCAGACACTTTTAGAAATAGGAACCAATATCCCATTTTCCCTTGGGGTGGAGGAAGTGCTCTTTGCTCATTGCCTTATTTCCCTTCACTCCATCCCTTCCCCCTTCAAATCAGTTTTTCAAGCCATTCTGTGCCCTATCCTTTCTGTTCATCTACCCTAATACTACACCTTTCCCCCTTGCCTTGAAACAGGTAGTGTGACCCTGGAGGAAGCAGAGGGACCACTCTGTCTGACAGCCAACTTCAGTATGCTTCAGCCCCATCAAGGGGCAAAGCAAGCAGCCATCATAGCAGTATAGTATACTGCAATGAAAACACATTACACAGAGGCATAGGATAGATAATGCCCTCTCTTCTTGTCCACCTTGACAGCCACTTCCCAATATCCTGTTTCTCCATTGTACTCAGAACATAGTAAGGAAATGAAACATTAGGAACTACATGAATGTTTTATGTAAGTGGCAAAAGTGAATAGTTCTAGAAGCATTTGAAGAAGAAAAAAGACCAAGCTATAGCAAACTGAGAGAAGTAAATTCCAGACCATGTAACACTGTACAGAAAATGGTCTCCCAGCAACACTTCCCTCTTCTGCAGCAAGATAAACTGTTCTAGTACTGTATGTTCCTGCAATGGAGCAGTACATGGAACAAGGAAGCAGCATATACATGCAGTATTTTCTCATATATTAGTATCCTAAGAGTAAGTTAATAAATTTATGGGCAAAAGTGCAGTACAGCAATTCCCACACAAGAAACCACATATATGAACCATGCAAGTATTTGTGTAGTTTAGCACTGAACCATACCCACATAACGTGACTAAAGTACTAGTACAACCCGTACTTTATTTCATTTTTTAAAGCATCTCCCTCGTGTCCCTCTTTCCTCCATTTGTACTTCACTGACTACCTTTTCACTCATCTGCCTCTGCTCTAAGTTTACTGCGTTTATTTCTCCCCTACTGGCAAAATGCCTTTCGAAACACAACACCCCAACTACTTGTGGCGCACTACTCTGACTGAGCCAAGTGGCCAGGGGAGAGCTAAGGGGGCTGCCATTATAAGCCAGGGAGACGTTTCACAAGAGTCAGGGGGTCGTCATTTAAATCGCAGCACGTGGCCGATCTTCCAGGGATTCCGACCTCCTCATTTTCCTTCCACTTGGGGTCCATTAAACCGCCAGGAATACATCGTACATCCCGTCCCTCGTGGGAATCATTTTCCAGCGGGTCATCAGTTGAGAGTAATATCTCAAAGGTAAAGCGGAGCTCCGTAACGAGGCGAGAGACACAGACGTGTGGCGTCAGACCCTCAGCCTCTCGGAGGCGAGCCCCGCCCCCTGGGCCCGGGGATGGCGACGCCAGCGGCTTGCGCTGCCCCGGAGCCCCGCGGGCGATAAAGCGCGCCTGCGAAATTCTTCCCCCACCCCGGAATGTCTCGCCAGCAACTATTTCAGGAGAAGCGCAAACACCAGAGGAAGGGACAAGCGTCAACACCCGCCGCTGCCCGCCACCCAAGCGCCTGAGAGCTGCTTCTCCCTCCTTCTCACCCCCCCCCCCAGGGTTTGGGACAGTCTCCGGCTGGTCATGAGACGCTCCCGCGCCGCCACCCGCGGAAGGCAGGCAACCCGCGCAGCTGGCGGCCCGTCAGCGTCAAGGCAGCGGCCGTTGTGAGGAAGAGAAAAGGGGCAGACAGCGCAGCCTCCCCTCCCCCCCCCCGCCGCCCAAACTCCTGTCTCGCCAGCGGGGAAGGGAAGCGAAAGTCGTTCGGGTCCTAACGAGGCCCAATTAAAAGAGGGAGAAGAGTCCTAATAAGGCGGAGAAATGGACGTCCCGTCCGCCGCCGGCGAGCTGGACTGAGCGGACTCACCGTCGGCTGCGCGCCTTCCCTTCCTTGCCCTTCCCGGGCTCCTCCTGGCGGCCGCCGCCCTCGCGCCTGCCCCGGGGGATCCGCCCGCGCCCCGCTCGGCTCCCTCCGCCTCAGGCCGGTTTCGCAAGATGGCGGCACTTCCGGGAAAGACCATCCCAGGGCAGGAGGCGCACCAACGAGATAAAGGCGCGCGAGGGAACGAGCGGACTCGTCCCCGCGCGCGCGCCCCTCCGTCCGCGAATGAGCACGCTCGCTGCTCTCCCCCGCCCACCCGCGCGACAGTTGTAGCTGCGTCTCGACGCGCGGGCACGTCCGCGCCGCCGAGATGCCTGCGGCCCGGCCCCCTCTCCGCTGAGCGCAATGAGCTGCCCTAACGGCCCTCCCCGCCCCGAAGAGGCCGGCAGCCTGGCGATGGTGCTGAGCGCGCTGGGTCCCGGAGCCGCGCGGGTCCTGTTCTACCCGACCTTGCTGTACACGCTGGTGCGGGAGTGGCTGCCCGGCTCGCAGCGGCCCTGGTTCAGCCGCGTCGACCGCTCCGTGCTGCTGGGGGCGCTGCCTCTGCGGGGACGCAGCCGCCAGGTAACGGGAGGGCCGGGCCGGGCGGAGCAGGCGTCTCGCCCGCGGGTGCTCTTTCAGCTGCCGGGCGGGAGCTGCGGCTCAGCGCCAGGCGCCGTTTCCTCGCCTTCTCCCCAAGGCTGGCTCCGCGGGCCACTCGGCTGGGGAGCAGCGAGGTACCTCGGAATAACTCCCACGGCGCACGAGGTTTCTGCTTCTTTAGCTGCGTCCTTCCCTTTAGAAACTCAGGCTGTAGCCCTGCGCCCGCTGCTATGTTGAACTCGGCGCAGGCTTACTCCCGAGTAGGCACGTGCAGCGTTGCGCTGGACACGCTCGGTAGATTCTGTGGCTTTACCTCTTTGATTTCTGCTGTTGAAAGATACAAAAGTATCTGCCAGCAAAAGTGATCAAGACCCCATCAACAAGAGGGGAGCCGGTGCAGGATTGTCAACATGGAAGGAGATGGAGGCTGAAATCTGCCAGAAGCTCAAGGTTTGCAAGCCCATCCTGATTCGAACCCAGCAAACAGCTGGGGCTATTCTTTAGGGGCCACACAAGCTACAAGGTATCCTGGCTTCTGTTGTTTCATGTGAAGGGCTGAGTAGTGAGCCCTGGAAAAGTTCCTGAGCAAGCCTTTCTCTAGCTTTGGTTCAACTCAAGCGCGGGCAGCTGCCCCTCTTGGGTCCAAGGCCCACTGCAGTGGAGCACTGAGCAGAAGGAATAAATTATCCCTTGCCACTAATGGTATAAATCAATTTGTAACCTGCAACGGTAGATTTATAAATCAGGTTTATAGACTGTTCTGTGGTGGTTCTGCTCCAGCTTGCATGATGGATCTCAGAGAATAGCATTGAGGGACTTCGCTGGTGAAGAGTACCTAGTCAACTTTCCTGGAGTCTGGACAATGTAGTTTGGCCACTGTGACATATGTATTGGTAACCTCATGTTTAGACTACTA
This sequence comes from Podarcis tiliguerta, assembly GCF_965153285.1. NCBI lineage: Eukaryota > Metazoa > Chordata > Lepidosauria > Squamata > Lacertidae > Podarcis > Podarcis tiliguerta. The sequence goes on from NC_139534.1 coordinate 86,606,007, forward strand.
TAATGCACTGTGAACTTTTCTGACAGCTGCTTTGGAAGCTGCAGCTGGTATAGAATGCTGAGATCCAGGTGGCAAGTAGTGCCCCATATTGGATACACCTCATGCCAACTGTGAAGGGATCAACACTTACTGCCTGTTGGCTATCAAGCCAGTTTTTAGTTCTTTGATTGATTGATATAAAGCCCTAAACAGCCCTGAACCAGGCTACCTGATGGACCTCTGCTCCATTGCCGGGTAAAAGCATTAAGATCCCAGTTAGTCCTGCCACAACCTGATGATTGTTGGCTTGTGATGATGCAGCGATGGACTTTTTAACTGCTGGCACCAGTGCTGAGGCATGTATACCTTGCAGAAATACAAGAGGCCTCCATCTGTATTGACATTCTACTTGCTTTAGAAGATGCATCTGTTTTAATTGCTGTGCTGTTTGAATGGAATTGTTTAATTGCATATTTTAATCATGGTGGTTAAGAACCTCGGGTTAAGAACTTTGCTTCAGGATGTGAACAGAAATTGTGCGGTGGCGGCGCAGCAGCAGCAGGAGGCCCCATTAGCTAAAGTGGTGCTTCAGGTTAAGAACGGACCTCCGGAACAAATTAAGTACTTAACCCGAGGTACCACTGTATATAAATTTAATAATAATAATAATTAATAGACTGCTATTCATTGTATGGTAATCACACAGCAGTTTCCAGAATAAATGTATAAAACATTATATAAAAGAAAACTGAACAATAGTGAACAGAATAAAATATGCAAAAATTATAGCTAAAATGGCAGAACATATTGGCAAAACTAAAGCATAAATTAAAATCAGAGCAACAATTTAGATTCCACCAAAAGTGGTTAAAAAAGGGAGTGGGTACCTGCTTCTATGGCCTTCTGTCTGCAAGCTTCTCTTTATGGCACATACTGAGTGAGAACCATTAGGAGAGGATGGGCTAGATACTGAAATATATTGAGACCTGGACTTATTTGTCTGTTCTTCCTGCAGTTGGTAGAGGAGCAGAATGTCCGAGGAGTGGTCACAATGAACGAAGAGTATGAGACTCGCTTCCTGTGTTATTCCTCTGAGGTGAGTCCCCCCACAAGCTCCATTGTGTCCAAGAAAAGAGGGGATCCAACTGACAAGCTCCCTCAGAAGGGAATATTTAAACAGCAATATAGAATGCTGTCTGAGGGGGATATAGGACAGCCCAAAATGTTACTGAATCAGAACTGCATGTTATGCTATCATATCTGTGCATGTTTACATAGAAGTTGTTGGCACTCGTCTGTCTTGAGAGACAATGGAGTGCGCCTCGGGGGGTGAAGTCAAACCGCTGCATCAGCACCAAACTGGCCTCCCATGGTGCGCAAGCCTCAGGCCATGTTTTCACTGAAACGTCTTGACTTGGGCTGCAATTATGTGCATGTTTACTTGGTGGAAAGGCATGTTGAACATACTTCTGAATAAATGCAGAGGCCAGTGGGAATTGTACTCAGATAAATTTCCCCCTTTCCCCACTTAGTTACCCTCACTGTACTGCTACCTAATTTTACCGTTTTGTCTCCCACATTATTTTCTTAGCCCCATTTTTGCAGTCTTCCTTTCAGCTTTCCTCAATAACTTTTAACGGTGCAATTGTATGTGTGTCTACTCAGAAGTAAGTCCCATGGAGTTTAGTAGGGTTCAGAAGATAACTGCAGCCCAAATTAGCAACTTTTTCTTGTGGCATCGTTCCCTTGACTTTCATTGTGCCCAATGAAAAGGTGACAGTGGTCATTGCCTCTCTTTTCCAAATGGATGATTCTGTGTTTTCTGGGTTAATTGCAGGAATGGGCGGAAATGGGTGTAGAACAGTTGCGCCTTAGTACTGTGGATTTGACTGGCGTCCCATCATTGGAAAACCTGCATAAAGGTGTTGAGTTTGTGATGAAGCATCGTGCATCAGGGAACTCAGTATACGTGCACTGCAAAGCTGGCCGCTTTCGCAGTGCCACTATGGTTGCTGCATATTTAATTCAGGTAAGAAAGCTTCCAATACACTGAGAAAGTGGTAATGGATCAATTGTACACAAACTGCTTCTGTTAAACAAGAATAAGAGAAGCGGAACTCTTCCCAGGACTGCTACTCTGCTTCCAACGTGGTCTTAATTTATTGGCTTTAATTAGGGTATAGCACTTCATTTAGTACTCATTGAGAGAGAAAATGAGTATGTATGACTGCCAGCTTCCTTGTGACAGGGATGGACTTGGGAGTCATTTCCACTTCTGTATTAAGGTTGGCGCATGGGACGCGGGTGGCGCTGTGGGTAAAACCTCAGCGCCTAGGGCTTGCCGATCGAAAGGTCGGCGGTTCAAATCCCCGCGGTGGGGTATGCTCCTGTCGCTCGGTCCCAGCGCCTGCCAACCTAGCAGTTCAAAAGCACCTCCGGGTGCAAGTAGATAAATAGGGACCGCTTACCAGCGGGAAGGTAAACGGCGTTCCGTGTGCTGCGCTGGCTCGCCAGATGCAGCTTGTCACGCTGGCCATGTGACCCGGAAGTGTCTGCGGACAGCACTGGTTCCTGGCCTATAGAGTGAGATGAGCGCACAACCCTAGAGTCTGGCAAGACTGGCCCATACGGGCAGGGGTACCTTTACCTTTACCTTTTTATTAAAGTTGGCAGCATGAATGAAAAATGTTTGCACTTTCAAGCCCCTTGTTGCCTGGAAAGTGGGGAGAAAATGTGTAGGATATTAGATGGACGACTATTAGTGCATTTTTTCCTTACCAGTTGTACATCATTTAGTTTTGAAAATAAGAACTTTGTCTAGGCTTGTGTACATTCATCATGGTGGCATTCTAGGATAGTGTTAAGAGCATATAGCCCAAATATAATCAATTATGCTTTGAGATTGAATGGAAAGCAATGCAGAAGCCATTCTTCCTCCAGCAGGAGAAAAAAATAGATGGTTAAGTATAACAGTTGTTGAGTAATCTGCTAGAATCAGACAAGGCAGATTTTAGCCAACAGACTCACAAATGACAACAAATATTTGGGATTCTTTTAAGTGTGAGGGTATTGTTTTTGAACCATTCTCACTATCTGTTTTTCCATTCCATTGCTTAAGCTAGTTAGTTCCCAGCTTAGATAGTTTTTCATTTGGATTTTCTGCCTTTGCAGCTCCACCACTGTACCCCTCAACAAGCAATAGCCACAATTCTTAAGATACGTCCTCATATAATCATACGTGAAAAGCAAATGAAGTTGCTGGAGGACTTTCATACGTGTGTAACTGCCGGAACTCCTGCACAGCAAGAGCCACCAAAGATTCAGCAAGGAAAGAACAAGCCAACACACAACGTGCAGAACCGTCCACTGAAAACATCTGGTTCCTAACATATTGTTTAGGGGTAGACTGTTGTCTCAGCTACCACCAAGTTTTTTGAAGCATGAGAGCAAAGGAGATCTGGTAGCTTCCAGCTTTATCACTGCTAATTGAACATGGTTTGCCTCTACTGCTGGTCTCTATTATTACTTATCTCAGTGAACCAGCATGGGACCACTGTCAGCGCTGCTCCCTCTCAAATACAAGCAATTATAAACAACTTGTGTTGTTCCGGAAGGCCTTTATTGAGACTTGCACCCCAAGGATCTTACAGTATCAACAAATAGGTTTGACATGATTCTCCTCTTTTAACACGTTCTTTCCCCCCCGTATGTCACAGAATGAGCCCTCTAAATGAGGGCAAGGGTCCAAGCTTTCTGTTTTTTGCCAGGTAGTAACACAGTCGGGGATGGCTGCCTCCTTTATTCCTAGTTCAATCATATCCAATGCATTGCTAATGTTACTTTCAGTACCTCTTGCTAGATTTGTCCTTCGTAGCCCTGATAAAGGAGGGAGCCTTCACTTTTATCTGCTAGCTGCAGCTCTAAGGGATGTTTTGTACCTTGACAGATTGCTGCAGTAGATAGCCTGCAACGTAAGACAGTACAAATACTTCATCTATTTTGCATAGGGCTTGTTGGTAAAGGGTTTAGGCCCAAGACGCCTCTTAGCTGTGGGGTTCTGAGACACAAGAAGCTGACCAGCAGGGGACCACAGTGACAGCAGTAATCCAGACAGAATGCAGATGCCTCCTATGTGTGGCTACAATGCTGCTGCTTGTGAGCAGGAGTTGGAAGGTGGGGCAGGGAACTCTCTAAAGTATTGTGATCTTTCTCAAGGAGCTGGAGCTATGGGGTCTATACATCTCTGAGCTGTTTAAAGGAATGTCTTTGTTGTTCTGGCACTACACCTTTCTTCCTTCAAGCCAACACAAATTGCAAATTTGTGAGTAGCACCTTGAGGCCACTGGTGACAGTCACCACAGAAGTGGCTGGATTGAGTTTGAAGGTGTTGGCATCTCCCTTTTTGTAACGATCCCGGAAGATGTAGATGTTGCCATTACAACTAGCAATTTTCCAAAGAGATGGTACTGAGCTCCAGGCATCTGGCAAGCAGAGCCGCGTGAAGCTATCCAACAGAGGGTTATAGCACAGCAGCGAATCCCCCTCTGCTACAATGAACACCAGGTCCTTGTGCACAGCAGCATGCATGCGGCCTGCAAAGGGTAACACGTAAGGCTTTACATGACACTTCTCTGTATTGGTATCGTAACACTGGATAAGCCGAGAGGGCTTGGTAAAGAAATCAAGGTCATTCTCCTCCCCGCCTAACAAATAAATGACACCATTGAGATTTACACCTGTAGCCCCAGACACTGCAACTTCCAGCTGGCTAGTCTCTGTCCATACATTGTCTTTTACTCTGTAGTATATGATGGCATTTGAGAGGATGTCCTGCAGTGTCTTGCCCCCCAGTGAATAGATCGCATCCTTGCTGGGCACAGAAACCAGAGTGTGTTGTAGCCTGTCGCGGGGCAGGGGGGCACACCATTCCCAGTCTATCGTGGTGTTGTTGCATTTCCACATGCGCCGTGGAATGGATCCTCCAACAACATAGAGGTCACTACCATGCTTGCAGGCCGCAGTGATTTGGTGACACAAACTGTTCTGACCACTAACACTGATGGAGTCATCATCTGCACAATGCAGTGAGACAGCAAGGGAATGTGTACGGGATGACTCCTTTCCAATCAGGTAGATATGAACGTTCTCTCCAATTTCCTAAACAATAAAACAAAATTTCATTAAAGTTGTGCATAGGTATGCATGCAGAAATTCAGTCAAGAGGAGGCCAATGATAAGTGCAAAGAAATACCTACAGCAAATTAGCTTGGGGTTTCACAGCTTAAATTACTAGTAAGCTATTCCACAATTACCACAATGTATTAGGCCACTGATAGCCGACGTGCTGGGACTGAAGTCTTTTGTGACTCTCTATTTTTTTCCATTTCATTTTATAACCATAATGTACCTATATAGCTTTCCAGGCCAATGCTTGGCATGCAGAAAGCCTCTGGTTCAATCCCTAACATCCCCAAGTAGAGCTGGAAAAGACTCTTGTCTGAATTTTTTGAGACTTGCTGTCAATCATTACAGACAACTTCCTATATTATGAGCAAGATGAAAACTAGATAAACAGTTAAGAAACGCAGGTTCAGTTACTGAATTATGAAGCTAGCAAGTTTAAACTAGCATTTCAGTTGAGTATTTTCCAGCAGCTGAGAAGGGAATCCATATATAGGTAATCTGTTTGTGTCTTCAGTCAACTTCCAAGGTGAGCAGGTTATAAACATTTTCACCCACAACCATGATCTAAAGGGTTATTTGAAGGGTGTGTGCAGAGGGGATAAAATTGTTTGTGTCTCCCTTCTGGTCCAGCATGGCTTGCTTTTCCAATCTGATGGGACTGGGATCCTTTTGGTAGAGAGAAGAGAGATCCCAGGGACAATTTCTCCACCCAGACCTTGAACCTTTCTGAAAGGGGAGGGGTCTAGAACATAAAGGCTCTGACCACAAAGCAGTCATTACCTTTCTAAACTAATATAAAACTCGTGCACATTGCACCCACGAGGTAATCTGGAAGGCCTTTGTGAGCTGGTGCAGGAAAAGATGAGGACACATTGCAAACATCAGACTTTCCTTCAGGATGGTCTGGATTGGGGCTTGACACCTAATATTCCAAAAAGGCGAGTGGCAGCTCTCTCTTTTGTCTCAGGGATGCAATACAAGGATGCCTCACATCCTTGTATTATAAGGAGTTACTTGAAACTTCCCCTGGTATATCGTTTTTCTACCTGGGACCTAAACAAGGCCCTCACAAAATCACATTTCAAGTTTTATAACCATAAACCTTAAAGGTGTCTGAGCCATAAGGTGGTTTTCTTGGTAGTTAATTGCCTCTGCTGTAAGGATTTTAGAGCAGAGAGCCCTGTCATCTTGGAAAGAACTCTGTATCTTCCACTCAGATTCAATGGCCTTCACCCTACATTCATTCCTAAAAGGAATTCTATTTTTCACAGGGCTCAGGAAGTTAATCACCCATCATTTTTGGCTAGGTCCTAAGGAAAAGGAGCATCACTAGATGTTCATAAGCTGGTGTGAATTTACCTGGGATGAGCAAAGGAATTGAGACAGTCTGATTCTGTTTTAGCCAAGCACTTTGCAAGAAAAAAATGTCTCCTCAACTACTCTGTTTTGATGGATATGGACATGCATAGCTAAGTGCTATGTAGCTTCTGGATCACGCTACCAGGAGTGCTTTGACTGCTGCCTTTAGCACTAATGCCCCTTGAGTTGACATCTGCAGGGCAGCAATGACCACCTGTTTTTACATTATTGAAGCGCTAGAGGAGGAATACATTTGATTCTGCTGTGTTGTCTTTTGGCAGGAAGGTGCTTTGGCAAGTGGTGCCAAGGTAGGAGGTCCCTGCAGTGGCCTCCTGGCTACTGCTGTTTTATATCCCAACCACACATCCCGTTCTCCACTGCAGAAAAACAGAACACTGGACTTACAGTGATAAGTTCATTTTCTGAACCACCATAGTAGTGTATCCATGGTTGGGTGAAATGAGGTTAAGATAGTACAGTTGTAATCTTCTGTTTCATGGGGTATTTTGTTTTCCTTTTTGGGTTTGCCATGCTTTTTATTTGTTTTTTTGTTACAGCTAGCTGTAGTACCTTCTGGAACTGAAAGGGCAGGGCTGATTCTGCCTAGTGGATCGAGTAGGAGAAGCAACCCATCAGTGGATCCTCCTCCACCCCCTGTTGAAAATGAACTTACAATTCTATTATCACATCAGACTGATTGCCACTGCTTACATCACTCTAGTTTCAAGGGCAGCCCACGTTTCTAACTATGGAAACCTTTCTACACTGATTACAGGGAGGCAGGCTGAAACACTGAATAGACTGCTTTGTCATGTACCTTTAAACTTGATCGCAGTATGTCTGAGAAACCTGCACGCTCTTCTTTATTGAAGCCAATCCAGGTTTCTATGGCAGCTGCTGGATTCTGTGAACATGGAACCCCATCTGTATGGTTGCAGATAAAAAAAAAACATGTTTAAAGTATAAAATTTTCATGGCATGGTCATAGCAAGTACAGTATTCCCTTTCCCCCCAACACATACCAGGTTTAGCTGGTATAAACAAGAGCAGGAGCCCTTGCATGTTAGCATTCCTATTCTACAGAAGCAGCAAAAATATTTCCTGCCGAAGGCTATCGACTTAATGAATTTGTTATCTGGTAACCATAGCCTCAACATTATTAACAGGACCAGACTACATTCTCTGCTTGCCACAGTTAAACAGCTAGGCCTTCATTTTGTCCTGCTTAATTTTGGATTTTTAAAAAATATTTTCCTGTCATATGACTCACAAAGAACGACATTTAAGAAGTGATGCTGCAACAGACATGAATTTTGTTGTCATTTTAGAAAAGCTGTTCTCCATAACATTTAGTATATTTCTTGGTGACAGTATTGCGTACAAAGAAACTTTTAACCACGTTACAAATCCTGACATGTTTTAAGTTACTGCATTGCTCAGGCATACTGGAAATAATTTTAAATATTCAGTGCTTTCAGTACAAGGATGTAAGTCCAGTCAAATACAGTTCCATTGCCTGATTCAATTAAGTACTCTGCTTCTTGCTCTTCAGGATAGCAGGCCTTTGCTTCTGTGGGAAAGCTGGTTCTTGGTTAATCCCATTACTAGTAATAAGATCAGTGGCTGTAGAAACCAGCAGAAGTTAATAGGGATTTCAATTGAAAAAGTGGGTCAGTAGGCCAAACAACAGATAAATCTTAAACTTTATTCAGTATTAATGCTGGCCATTAAGCTTGCTTTTTTCTGAGTTTCCTCTAGCTCTGAGTTCTGGCATTAGCTGTTGCTTAAAGGGAAACTACATACATCATGTGCCATCCTGGGCTTTTTTGGGAGGAAGGATGGGATATAAATTGAATAAATAAATATTTGAGACTAAGCAATGTATTGTCTCAGTTCAAATTTTTAATAAACTTTGTAATATAACTATCATGTTACAAATCATAACTAATTATGACCTTTGTAACTGAGTATTAAAAACTACCTGGAGTACATAGCTGCATAGAATATTTGAGTTGTGTGTCAAGAGGTCTTCAGTCTCTAAATCAATTTCAATCTAGTACGTAATTATTCAGGAAGTAATGTCCAATCCCTTTTAGGTTCTTCAGCACACTGTTCCTCCACCCTCAGAAGTAACAAATTCTGAATAAAGTAAACCCAAACAAACTGCAAAAGTAGATATGCAGGTAGAATGCCAGCAGAGGTGTGGGGAGGGTGTGCTTTCCAGTGTATTACACAATTTGTCATGTGCACCATCTATGTCATGGGTAGGCAAACTAAGATCCGGGGGCCAAATCCTGCCCAATCGCCTTCTAAATCCGGCCCGCGAATGGTCCGGGAATCAGCATGTTTTTACATGAGTAGAATGTGTCCTTTTATTTAAAATGCATCTCTGGGTTATTTGTGGGGCATAGGAATTCGTTCATTACTCCCTCCCCCCAAAAAAATATAGTCTGGCCCCCCACAAGGTCTGAGGGACAGTGGACCAGCCCCCTGCTGAAAAAGTTTGCTGACCCCTGTATGTGGTGTAAAAAATTGGGTTTGTCCTTGATGCAATGAGCTCCCAGCTCTCAAGGAACAAATTCATTCCCTTGAGGCCAAAGCGGCTTACCAAGAGAGGCTGAGAAAGGAAGAGAGTTTGGTGGACAAGGCCTTCAGGAAGCGTGATAGCTCTTGTCACGCTCCAAGGATGACGGCTCCTTTGCTGTCAAGGAAAGGAGGATGCTACTCCTTGGGTGTTGTTTGAAATCACAATATTAGATGCTCAGATTAAGAAAGGTCCCACCAGAGCCAAGAGGATGCCCATTTGGTTAACAAGCAAGTGTTAGAAAATAGAAGCCTTGTTCAAATTAGGAGAACAAAAGGGGAACACAAACTTCGGCAAAAGAAATGCAAGTGGACGAAAAGTGATGCAAAAAAACAAAAAAGAATTTGAGGAGCACATTGCTAAAAACAAAGACCAACAGCAAGAAGTTCTGTAACTACATTGATAGCAGAAAACCAGATAGGAGGGTTAGATGATGAAGACAGCCATAGGAAACCGGACATTTATCCTAACTATTGGTGGATCAGGGAATTTCCCTTTCAATGCTAATTCTACCAGAGCTGCAGTTATTCAATTCCTCACAAAGATATACTGTCATATGATTTGTCTTCTTGCATGACCACCCAGAGCTGCATACAATTCACCCTCCCTCAGCCAAATGTATTAGGTGATGTTGGCTCCCCCTGACTTGTTTCCACAGGCCTGGCTAAACATATAGGGGAGGATGCGAGTAACTTGTTTTGTCAGTGCGAAGAATTCCACTTGTGCAATGGAACTGTGTGCCCCCTAAATCTGTTCTGGGTTTTTCTCTAGCCCTCTGCAGCTGATTTGGGGAGGGTGCAGGGTGCGAATGGGGTAGAGGAGAATTCTGCTGCACAAGCAGAAATTCTTGCGCTGACAGAACTGTTCACTGCATTCTGTCCACAAATGCTTCCTATAGAACAATTCTGCGATAGTAAAAATAAAGAGCAGAAGAGGTACACCCTTACTACGTAAGAGCTGTGTATTAGATGCATGAAGTGAAATATTTTTATAACATTAGTAGCAAAAACGGTATTTGTGGTTATCAGGGTTGAACTATGTTAAACTCAAATGTGAAACACATTAAACTTAAGAATTTGAGATTTAACAGTATACTTTATAGCATTACTGAAGAACATATGGCTACTGTAAAATCTATCTCCAGAAGGAGCTATTTTATTTTGACAAAATGTAATATATTGCTTGACTGTAACAAAACCTCTTAAGCAGCTAGAAAACAAAACACTTTGAACTACATTTTACAGCTTATCAAAACAGACTCCTAGGTAACATGAATCAAGATGTAGTTGGTTCTTTCAACAGCAAGCAAAACGGATTTCTGCTATTCCTAGAGATAGCGGACTGAAAAAAGAGCTCCCTCAAGAGAGGATAACAGAGCAGAGCTCTAAGGGTCCGTTTCATGTTCCCCACAGCAGAAAAGCACACAACCACCAAGCAGAGCTGCTAGGTCTTAATCCAGAGATTGAGGGGATGGGGTAATTAGAGCTGTGGGTTATAAACAGCTTTCATAACCTCGCTGCTGTGGGGTTTCTGAAGGTGTAAATATGATAGGCAAGACATAGCAAGCAATCTTGCATTCTAGGCCTAGTGGCTTCACAGCAAGATGCTTGCTTGGCATTGGTGATTATGGGTTTGCCCTGCTTGAACGAACAGAAGTCAATGTCTAGAGCCCTGCTAACACCCATAGGCAGATAACCCATAAACTACAACAAGGCCCAAGAAAAAGCAATAAAGCAATTAAACAGCAATAAAATATATATGAGACAGAAAGATTACATACCAGTAGTATAGTCCAGCTACTAAAAGCCAAAAGCCCTTTTAAATGGAAAGAGCTTTGCACTGCAGCAGGTGGTCAAGGAGAGGACAGTATCAACATCCTTAGGCAGGGAGTTCCAATAAAAAAACCTTCCCCTTCATTCCAACCAAATGAATGTAGAACCAACAAAAGGTCTCTGCAGAGCATTTGAATGCATGGGTAAGCTAATACAGGAGAAATTTATCCTGTTCCCAAACCATATAGGGTTTTAAGATCATAACTAGTGGTTCTACTTTGGTGGATACTGCCCCCTAGTTAGAGGTTGGATATACTACTGGCTATTACAGTGGTACCTCAAGTTACATACGCTTCAGGTTACAGACTCCGCTAACCCAGAAATAGTACCTTGGGTTAAGAACTTTGCTTCAGAATGAGAACAGAAATCGTGCTCTGGCAGTGTGGCGGCAGCAGGAGGCCCCATTAGCTAAAGTGGTGCTTCAGGTTAAGAACAGTTTCAGGTTAAGTACAGACCTTCGGAACGAATTAAGCACTTAACCCAAGGTACCACTGTATTTAGTTGAAGCTTCAATTTACTAGCTGCCATCCAGCCCATTTCTATTAATGATTTCTATTTCTATTAAAACTGCTAGTTTCCCTGGAATGTGACGAATGAGTAGGATGTAATCTGCACACTGATTGCATAGACCTCCAAATCTCCGCATCACCACTCCTAGTGGTTTCATGTAGATACTAAACAACATGGGTATAGAAATGTGTAAAACAAATTACAATTGGGGAAGGGGGGGGGAGAGAACAGAGCAGAACAGAGCCCAGTGGAACTTCATAAGCAAAAGAGATGAGAAGGAGGCCCCCAGTACCTTAAAGAATTGTTACTCCAGGAAAGACTAGAATCTGTTTAAAAAGTGCTTCCAAGCCTCATCTTCACTAAATAACCTGGAATACCACAAGTTATTGTACCCAAAGCCTCTGAGAGGCACAGCAGATCCAACAGGAAGGTGGTGCTCCTGTCCACTTTAGAGCCAGGTACCAGGGCAATCAAAGGCATCTGATTCAAAACTAGGTCTGAAACTGAAATGCCATGGTATTAATCCATATCTCTCAGAAAGGCCTTAGTAACCACAGGTCTCAGTAACCATTCTACCTACCTGAGACAATATCTGTCAGGAGACGGAGAGGAAGGTGCAGAAACTCCTCAGTTTCTTGAAGTTGTGATAAGTATGACTTGGCACAGTGCTTGGCAGCCGTATAGAGCTCCACATCACTGTGCTGATCAGCCAACCACATAATTTGCAAACAGTTTTTCACTTGCACTGTTCGAGCCAAGAAACGGGAGCATTCCTCAAAGAGGGCGGTTAGTTGGTACATATCTGCTACTTCGTAAGTCTCCTGCAAATCTTCTGCCCTCAACTTTACAGTTCCATAATAAATGTAGTCCACAAGGAGCTGAAAGACACTCTCACTAACATCTTGTAACTCAATCACCCGGTTATGTGCCTCCTTCAGATTGGAAGTGAACATAGAACGAAAGAAGCAGCTCTGAGCTGAGAGAACTAGCCGGTGCAGTTGGAATTCTTTGCCTTCTACAGAGATGGTGACATCTGCAAAGAGCTCATCCTCTAAGCACAACTTCATAATTCCTTGGGCCACACGGCCTGAATGAGAACGGTCAGTGAAAGTGTAATTTACAAAGTAGTTCTCAGTTAAGGAATTTCCAGTTTCCTCTGTTGAGGAACCTCCAGTCTCCTCCAGTGAGTCCATGTTGCCGCTTAGATCTGACCTCCAGTAATCTGAAATACAACAGACATTGGAGATTCTATTATCACAGACTTGCGCTGTACTGTATCTCAACTAAAGCAAACAAATCTAAAGAAAGGAAAGGAAAAAGAAATGCTACAGGTAAGGAACACATGTCCTATCATGTAGAAATAGCAGCCAAAAGATTGTGTGCTCCAAAAGTTACTTCCTTGTGTACCAGTGTTTTGTATCCAAGTAACACCATAACAGGATCAAGTCATTTATGTAGTATGTGACATAGTGCACCATATTTACAAGAACTCAAAAGTTAGACCAATCCTTAAATGGTGGGTAATCACAGATTACAAGACTTCGTAGAGTATGAGGAACATACTAGGAATACACCCCAGTATGGGTCAATGGAACTTGATTAACCTGAAGAGAAGTACTCTTAACAAGGGTTCCTTGTTCCCATGAACTGCGGGAAGTTTATGTTGTTTTTAAAACTACCCCCAAAATACTGTACAGATATCACCAGAACACTAAAAAGCTCTGAAGCTTTTTGTGCTCTGCCTACAGGGTGAGCGCATTACAACCGCAAAATATGACAAATGTGCATTTTGAAAGACGTATACAAGTTGTACACCGACATCGGGAAGTTTGTGATGGGTTGGGTTTGACTGCCGTGCATACACCATCTTTAAAAAGGTACGTTTGATTTCTACAGTGCATGAAGAGGCCCTAAAGACCACCGAGGCTGATGGAAGGGGAAAGCTGACCATTGGACAGATCAAAGCAAGGCAGTGCAATTCTTCGTGAGGCTACTCAGAAGTGAGACCCCTAGAGTTCATTGAGACCTAGACCAAGCAATGTACTCTATAGCAAAGCAGCCTCAGTCTAAAATTGCCTGCGGTTGTTTCGGCATCTGCTTTAAAGCAGCTAGGGCTGAATGAGCTGCCAGGGACGGTATCTGGAAACAGGTCTCTCGATGCTTTTGATCACTGAGCAGAGGCGCCCAGTCCCAACATCGTGACGAACAGAACTTGAACAGGGATCCCGGGCGATTCTACACCGAGTGCGGCGGCGCCGAGCTCCCGAGAGAGCCCAGCCCTTCACGGGGCCGGAGCGCGAAGGGCCTCTCGCTCTCGAGCCGGGCCCTGAGGCGCCTCGTTGGAAGGCGGCTCCGGCGCCGCCTCCTCCCGGCGTCCGGGTGCGCGGCCCCACCCCCTGGCGGACGGCAACCGAACCTTCCCGCCCCCGCAACGGGCAGGGCTGAGCCCCGAGGAGAGAAGCGCCCCGGCCTCGGCGGGCGGCCGCTCTTACTTGAGGCGCCTCCCTTCATTCCGCCGGCTCGGAACTTCGCACCGGGAATGGCTCAGGGGGACACCAGAAGGGGCTGCACTTCCCGACGCCGCTCTTTTAAGCGCTCCCGGAAGCTGGCCGATCACCCGATCCGCCCGCGCGCGCCTCTGATTTCCGGATCATTTCGTCCCGCCCCGCTCGCGCGGATTGGTTTTCCGGTGGTGGAAGCTTGCGCGAGCGGGACGCAGCGCTTTCTGCTACGTCGGACCAATAGGAGAGAGCGCTAGATGGCGCGCGTGCGCCTTACGAGTCCGCTCGGTGTCCTTGTGAGGCTCCGGCTGCGAACCCTGAGCAGGCAAAGATGTTAGCGGCCGCGCTGGGGCTGGCTCGGGCCGGCCTGAGAGGTGAGCCTGCGACTTGGCGGGGTCTGTTGGGAGAAGGAGACTGAGGGCTTCCAGTCTGGAGGGCTGGGGCCGTTGCTGGTGAGGGGACGCTGGGGGTTTGTCTGCAGAGGGCATAGCCTTCTTTCCTCCCTCCTTCCTAAAGGATCCTGGGAGCTGTAGTTCCGTCAGGAGGGGGCTGGGCTCTGCAACGGTGTTCTCAGCTCTCTCACAAAACCACAGTTCCCAGAATGCTTTTGAGTGCGCCATGATGGGGAAATCGATTCTAAACAGTTGGCGTTCTGTCCATCGATTCACCGGCTCCTGCTGTCTCCGCCGCCACCGCACACTTTGCTCCTCGAAATCCTGGTTTAGCTTATGCCAAATAAATGGACAAACCACAAAACGAGCACACGGGTCAATACTTACCGAGCTAGATGGGTCAGTTATCGGTCTTGGCCCGAGGCAGTTCCTTGCTGGGTTTTTGGTTTTAAACTTACCAACAGCATCTGGAGGGACACTGGTAACATGATCCAAAAAACATGATCCATGTTTTTTTAAAACAGTTCTCAGTGTGAGTTCACAGTGCAGTCCTTGGTTTTCTACAAGCGTAAGGAGAACCCTGCTGGATCAGTCTGAAGCCCCAGCTATAGTTCAGCATTCTGTTCTCACTGTGGTCAGCCAAATGCCTATAGAAACCCTGCAAGCATTTGACAACAATTGCAGTTACCAGTAATTAGTGCTCCAATTAAAAAAAAATACACAGAAGAGATCTATATGAAATCCACACGTGCTGTCATCACACAATAAGAACTTTACATAGGTTTTTAAACCATTTAAAAATAATTCTTAAGGGTGGTATAAAAATATAAGAAATAAAAATAAAATAAGGTATTTCCATTTATTTCTTATATATTTATACCACCCTTAATCAAAAGACGAAAAGATCTTACGTATAGGTGTTAGTAAAATGTGGAGCAGGCCTGATATAGGTGTTTCTAAGTATTGTTTTGGGCCTTGAGTTTGTGTATCCTAGTCAGCAGCTTCAGGCTGAGCAGAACAGTAGACCTCAATCTTTTCAGACCTAGGAACCACTTTTAACCCAAGCAGTCATTTGGGGACCCATTTTTTAATCTTTTACTATATATTTGCATGGTGGTAGTGCTCCTATTGCAATATATTTCAGATTAGTCCACCAGTTGAAGACCAGTGCTGTAGATGCTATGTTTCAGCACTCCATTCTAAACAAGATTATCTTGACTGCAATCCTACTCACAATGGTCTGCTTAAAGACCTTTAATTCCATGTTTATTACTGCTTGCAGAAATGTATATTAATGCACCAACTTCCTTTTATTATTTCTACATTTTTATGGTATATTTGAAGCTACTTCTTTGTGGAGATCAGTAGATGCTATGGCTGTAAATAATGGCGATTTAACACTTTTCCCACTCTCTTTATAGTTACTGGGCGATCTGCAATACTACTGCAAGCTCGGTTTGAAGGGAATACTGCTGTGACTCAACGTAAGTCTGACTTGCTTAGTGTTTGATCAACTCATCCTTTACTTTGCATTACAATAAGTACAGTTTTGTTAAGTGAAAACTATGTACCACCTGATTGTAATCGGATGAAGTTTGATGTTAAAAAGGACATGTGCAAATGACTTCATCTCATTCATTCTTAAGTTCCTGGTAAACTTAATATTTATAGAGGCTCCCTGATTTCTGAGACAATGCTATCTGTTTTGTGGACACTGAATGCTTACTAGGCATTATATTATCTGCCAGGCATGCACTAATCTGCTATAGACTTTGAATAATTATGTTTCCTATTGTGCTGATTGGCCCACTCCCGCCCCAAAAAGAACCCCCCACACAGCAGAAAAGTTAATGGTACAATAGGTATATCTGACCATGTTGACCAATGTTGAACTGCTCCCATCCCTGTGGTAGCAGTTGGAATAACTTTGAGCTGGCTTTGGCTATGAGCTGGTGCTGTTCTTTTTAGAATTCACCACTGTAAACTTTCTTTTCAGCTACTGTTAGACCAAAGGATGAAGTGACACAAAAGCAGCTGTGTGCTTTTGGAGAATATGTGGCTGAAATTCTGCCCAAGTACGTTCAACAAGTCCAGGTGGGTTCCATCAACTGTATCATTCTCTCTTGAAACTGTAATAGGCAGTACTAAGCCTTTTCTGAAAGCTAATGAGTGCTACAAGGAGCTGGAAAGGTATACAATTGTTCCTTAGTCTGCTGTTATACAGCCTGAACTGCTTACAGTTTTCAACACATCTATTTGGAAGTCATTTCATTGGTTTTAATGAGATTTCTATCTAAGTATGTGTGCTTAGAATTTGGATGAAGTTGATCCATACAAAATTTTACTATTTCTCATTTTAACAGGTAACATGTTTCAACGAGCTAGAAATCTTAATTCATCCAGATGGGATCATTCCAGTTTTGACCTTTCTTAAAGATCACACCAACGCCCAGTTCAAAAACTTAGCTGATCTGACGGCAATCGATGTTCCATCTCGACAGAACCGCTTTGAGGTAGGAGCTGCTCTTCAAGCTATGCTACAAAGAAGATTCTAAGGAAGACACAGTCTTCCAAAAAAATCACATGGCTAAACAAGAATGTGAGAGTATCCCCCCATGTTGGTGCCCCAGCCCTCAGTTTTGCTGACTGCCTTGGCTTTATGCTCACTGACTAATAGTATATTATTTCTGGGTTACTTTCTCAGTTTTTGTTCTGCTGATCTATGTAGTTGCTGATCTAGAAATGGTGGTTGTGCTTAACAGTGTGATGTTAGTGACATTTGTTTTGGGAGAGAATTCTGTTTCTTAAACAGCTAATTGACCTGCTTAGTCATCACCTTTTTCTAGAAGGGGTTACTTATAAATATGCCTGAATATATATTAGTTTGACAGAAGGGAAGCTATAATCTGCTTCTTAGTAACAGCAGCTGACAGCTCTGTACAGTCTAACAGAGTTATAACTTCTTTTTTCTTTGCCTTGACCATGTTAAAATATACACACATATATAAATGTCTTCATAGATTGACCTAAATAAAGCAATTCAAATTCTTCTCTAGCTCAAATTAGTTTAAATTGTGTTTCATCAGTGTAATACAATATCTGACTGAACAAAATGTATTTAAATTTGTATCACATTTCATCTGTGTTGTGGGTTTGTAGTACTTCTGTCCACAGTGCTGCAAACTTTGACAGATGGGCTCTTAAGAAATCTGTAAATCTTGGGAATAAACCAGAGATACAGTGGTACCTTGGGTTACATATGCTTCAGGTTACAGACTCCGCTAACCCAGAAATAGTACCTTGGGTTAAGAACTTTGCTTCAGGATGAGAACAGAAATTGTGCTCTGGCGACGCAACAGCAGCAGGAGGCCCCATTAGCTAAAGTGGTCTTCAGGTTAAGAACAGTTTCAGGTTATGAACAGACCTCTGGAACGAATTAAGTACTTAATCCGAGGTAGCACTGTATATGATCATTATCAGAAGTAGCCATTTCTTCATGTATAGACAAGACCTTTTGTTGCATATACTGTTAGCTTTGGAAATCATTTCACCATTAAGGAACTTTTTTTTAAAAAAAATCCCTGTGTCTTTAATTATGTGGCTGTACTATAATCATACATGTTATCCTTTTTTGTGATGTCACAATCTGATAATGTGTACTAATATATGACAATGCTGTTTTTTACCTTTTCCTTTTAGATTGTCTATAATCTCTTATCCATAGCCTATAATTCCCGAATTCGTGTGAAAACATATACTGACGAATTGACACCCATTGAATCAGCAGTCCCAGTGCACCAAGCAGCAAACTGGTATGAAAGAGAGGTAAGCTGCAAGGTGGTTGACATTTGGGAAGAGGGGACAGATCTGGTATGTTTTCTTGGAAGAAGAGAGAGCCCACTGTTTAATTTGAGTTGAACACAGTCCCTGTGGCCCAGGTTGCCCTAAAGGGCATGGTGCTGCTCGCAGTTTTCTGTGTGCACATTCCTTTTCTGCAAACATCACATTCTGTCCCTTTTGGCTCAATGGCCCTTTAGGTGTTGATCAGTGATCACTCCTTCCCAATGACATGATCTCAATTCTATAGGCCTTAAGGTCCTGGATAACTTCTGTTTGGCATTATTTGGAGAGTGTTTGTTGCTATTTCTGGACAATTGAAACCACGTAGATGTTTTATTACAACCAAGCAGCATATAAATGAGGTAAAATAGTAGAGTTCAAGCAAGTGATTGATGTATTTTTAAATCTTCAGCATTTATACAATTGAATCTCACTTGCTGCCTTGCCTATGAGGTGTCTCAGCCAGCTAGCAATGAGTGCCTGATGCTTTGTATTTGTGAGGTAATAAAACTGTTCATATAAATCGGTCCAAGCTAGGTTTCAAAACTGCTATACTTTGTAAAAGGAAGAAACTTTGGAAGAATGATTTGAAGTTTACTGCATGCTACATACTGAAAATGATCCATAGATTGCATCTTACTCTGTGTACCGTATTTTTCGCCCTATAGGACGCACTTTTTCCCCTCCAAAAATGAAGGGGAAATCTGTGTGCGTCCTATGGGGCGAATGCAGGCTTTCGCTGAAGCCTGGAGAGCGAGAGGGGTCGGTGCGCACCGACCCCTCTTGCTCTCCAGGCTTCAGGAAGCTATCCGCAAGTCTTGCAAACCCGGGGGAGGTCCCGCGGGCTACCAAGGCTTGCGGGCAGCAGCCTGCAGCCCACATGCTCGGGGGACAGCGGGGAGGCGCAGCGCCGCCACCCCGCTATTCCTCGACCTGGTCTGGAGGCTGGGGGGGGGGCGGAGAAGAAAGCTTGCTTCTCCCCCCTGCCAGCCCCACAACCTCGGGGGATAGCGGGGAGGCGGAGCACCGCCACCCAGCTGTTCCCCGACCCGATCTGGAGGCTGGCGGGGGGGGGGGGGGAGAAGCAGGCTTGCTTCTCCCCCCTGTCAGCCCCACAACCTCGGGGGATAGCGGGGAGGCGGAGCACCGCCACCCCGCTATTCCCCAACCTGATCTGGAGGCTGGGGGGGGGGAGAGAAGCAAGCTTGCTTCTCCCCCCCCAGCCCCACAACCTCGGGGGATAGTGGGGAGGCGGAGCACCGCCACCCCGCTATTCCCCAACCTGATCTGGAGGCTGGGGGGGGGGGGAGAAGCTGGCTTGCTTTTCCCCCCTGCCAGCCCCACAACCTCGGGGGATAGTGGGGAGGCGGAGCACCGCCACCCCGCTATTCCCCAACATGATCTGGAGGCTGGGGGGGGGGAGAAGCAGGCTTGCTTTCCCCCCCTGCCAGCCCCACAACCTCGGGGGATAGTGGGGAGGCGGAGCACCGCCACCCCGCTATTCCCCAACATGATCTGGAGGCTGGGGGGGGGGGGAGAAGCAGGCTTGCTTTCCCCCCCTGCCAGCCCCACAACCTTGGGGGATAGCGGGGAGGCGGAGCACCGCCACCCCGCTATTCCCCAACATGATCTGGAGGCTGGGGGGGGGGGAGAAGCAGGCTTGCTTTCCCCCCCTGCCAGCCCCACAACCTCGGGGGATAGCGGGGAGGCGGAGCACCGCCACCCAGCTGTTCCCCGACCTGATCTGGAGGCTGGGGGGGGGGGGAGAAGCAGGCTTGCTTCTCCCCCCTGCCAGCCCCACAACCTCGGGGGATAGTGGGGAGGCGGAGCACCGCCACCCCGCTATTCCCCAACCTGATCTGGAGGCTGGCGTTGGAGAGAAGCAGGCTTGCTTCTCCCCCCTGCCAGCCCCACAACCTCGGGGGATAGCGGGGAGGCGGAGCACCACCACCCCGCTATTCCCCAACCTGATCTGGAGGCGGGGGGGGGGGAGAGAGAAGCAAGCTTGCTTCTCCCCCCCCCAGCCCCACAACCACGGGGGACAGCGGGGCAATCCGCTGCCCCACGGAGGCTAGAGCGGCTGTCCCTGAAGGCAGAAGAGGGAGACGGAGTGCTCCGTCTCCCTCTTCTAGCTTGGGTATGCTTGCGCAAACCTGGGGGGGAAATAAAAAATTTTTCCTTGATTTCCCCCCCAAAAAACTAGGTGCGTCCTATGGGCCGGTGCGTCCTATAGGGCGAAAAATACGGTAGATTGGCTAAAATGTATAATGTAGAATTGGATTTGTGTTGGAAATTGTAAAGAAGTAGAAGGAACTTTCTTTCATATGTGGTGCACATGCAAAAATGTAAAAGAATATTGGGAAATGATATATAATGAGATAAAAAAATGTTCAAAACAACATTCCAAAAAACAACAACACCAGAGGCGTTCTTGTCAGGAATTATTCAGACAGAGGTTCCTATGAGTCAGAAAAAATTATTCATTTATGCAACAACAGTGGCTTGGATCTTGCTAGCCCAAAAATGGAAAGTGAGGGATGTCCCCAGCAAGGAGGATTGGCAACTTAAGATGTTAGAATATGCAGAGTTAGCGGGTCTAACAAGTAGAATAAAAAGAACAGGTATTCAAGGAGGAGTTGAAAAATTTTGTCAGGTATATTGAAAATAATTGTGAACAATTGAAAACGCTGGCAGTATTAAAGTAAATTCAACAGTATAATAAATATTGAAGTGATGTAAGATAGGAAAATAGAATTAGATGGCTATATCAAAATATGGAGGAATGGTGGGAAAGTTAAATGAACCTTGGAAGGGGAGGGAAGTCAATAAATGTATGGTATAATAAAATATGTTTAATTTGTAATGTAAAATTTGTGTGTGTGTGTGTGTGTGTGACCAAAATTGATATACCTTGCCGTTTCTTTACTTGATTCCCATATTCATAGGTTTGGGATATGTATGGCGTGTTCTTTGCTAACCACCCTGATCTGAGGCGAATCCTCACAGACTACGGGTTTGAGGGTCATCCCTTCCGGAAGGACTTCCCTCTTTCTGGATATGTGGAGGTATGAGCATTTGGAAAGGCTAGACTCAGCTGCAGAATCCTTCCATGGACCCAGTATGGCATAGTGGTTCAAGTGTTGGACTGGGACCTGGAAGAGAGAGAGCATGGTTGAAAGCAGCCTGGAAGCTCAAGGAGGTCCTGTAGGCCAGTCAGCAGCTTTCAGCCTAATTCTCCTCACAGGTTGCGGCAAGGATAAAATAAGGAAGGGGAGAAGCATGTATGAGCTCTGTGGCTGAAAGGTGGGATATAAATGTAATATTAAATAAACATCAAACCCTATAACTGAGTTACATTGAAGTCTTATTCTGCTGTAGAGGCAACAGAGAATGTAGGAAAAGGGAAAGGAAGTTCACTTGTTTGTCCATATGTTCTCTTCTCTGATATTTGTTCATTCGCCTCCTTAGGGCAATGGTTTTGCTGTTGCATGTTGTACTCTTGGTCTGTGAGTTCCTATTTTGCATGGATGAAGTCATGTCCTGGATGTGGGAGGAACTTCATCCTCAGAAGGGACATTGAATCTGCTGGCAGTGCTTTTGATTCGGGCAGGTGGGTGGGTTAACCCTTTCCTGCCTGCTCTCCTGACCTGTGACCAAAAGTCCATGCATTAAGCACCCTTCGAGACATGCCTTTGATTAAGTGCCTTTGATGCTACATAATATAATGTCCTGAGAATCCTACACTTTATGACTTCTGGGCCCACAAACCAAAAGGCTGTACTTCCACTTGAGAAGCTTTACCACAGGCATAGGCAAACTCGGCCCTCCAGATGTTTTGGGACTACAACTCCCATCATCCCTGACCACTGGTCCTGTTACCTAGGCATGATGGGAGTTGTAGATTTGGAGATACTGCTTTTATTGCCTAACTGGAAAATTTACTGTTGATCTATACTAAGCAACCTACAAACGAGGAGGAAGCTTAATTCTAAAATTCCAGGTATGTTTTTGTAGTTGACCACCATCACCATTGCTCATCTTCATGCCTTTTCTCCTCCTTCAGGTCAGGTATGATGATGAGGTGAAGCGAGTGGTGGCAGAGCCTGTGGAGCTGTCTCAGGAGTTCCGCAAATTTGATCTGAACAGTCCCTGGGAGACTTTCCCTGCCTATCGCGAGGCTCCGCAAACCATCAAGATAGAGGCAGGAGAGAAGAAAGGAGATGAGAAATAGCAGCAGGAAGGAAGGAGAGGAAGCCAGAGACATCCCTGTGTCACTTTCTTCCTGTTTGATCTAAGTATTTATATATATTAAATATCAATAAAAAAAACTTGACATAAGGTTTTTTGTCTGTCTGATATGTGCGGGAAATGCAGCTTTCAGACTGGCTGTGAAACATGCATAAGGTGTTATTAATATCCAGAAGATTGGAGCAGGGTTCAAGGTATACAAAGGAGCAGCAGGGAAGAGTACAAAGAACTGGGGAGGTCGGGGTTTTTTGTTTTAAAAAAAGAGCACTATCAGAACAGTAGACTCTGCTTCCCTTCAGGAAAGAAACTAAAACCTCAAGAAAGGAGATATCCTATGCTTTATGACCATCAACTGTTTGCAAGCACAGACCCTCAGTTGCCCAGAGACACTGCAGTTCCAGCCTTGCTTTTTCACTTTTGGCAAAAGGCTCCATCCTAGAATTATTGAGTACTCTGTGTAGCAGGTCGCATCCAACTGCTAGTGCAGCAGACTTCCACGTGCACAGTGGAACTTCCCTTCCTCTCCCCTGTGCCCCCCCACCCACCCTCAAAATATCCAGAAAGACCCTCAAGCCGATTTTGAGGCTATGGGGGAGCAGAGAGGAAGGAGAAGTCCCATGGAACTCTGCACACAAAGTCTATTGGATTGTTAGGCCTATTTGTGTGTCTTCAAACAAGCTGTGGTCCACGCAGCAGCTGTTGGAGGACACTGGCAGCAGTATCTGCGGGTTATTGAGAAATTCTCTAGGCCATGAAGTTGGATACATTTTATTAATGTCTCTATCTGCCAATTCACTTGTGACACCCCCCCCCCCCATATGCTGCAGTAAATGTGACCGCAAGCATATGGCTTTGTTACTCAATAATGAATGTGGCCATAAAGGAGGCTGCTCCTTGAAATGTGGAGCAATATGAGTTGTGGTTTTCTGGTTGCCCCTCTACTGAGAATAAATATTAAGCACCAAAAGTGAGCTAAACACTCTACAGAAGCAAGGCATAGATCGTTGCAGGGCTTAGGACAGGAATGGGGAGGCTGTGGCCTTCTGGATGTTGTTGGACCCCCAGTTCTCACCAGCCCCAGTCAACATGGCTAATAGGGATGATGGGAGTTGTGGTCCAGAAACATCAGGAGGCCCATAGGTTCCCCATCCTTGAGCATAGGATGTAACATAGAGGACCAGATGTGATATGAGAGAAGGGGGAGAATGAGGCGGTGGAGGGCTGCAAACAATAGATTTAATTTGACCTCAGATATATTATATGGAAGGTTTCCTTTCTTGAGGGTTTGAACCCAGAACAATGTTTGGAATCCAGATGTTTTAAGCTTTTGTTCTAGTTAAATTGCATTTGTTTTAAAAAAGCTGCTGTTGCAGCAGTACGGGGGATTTCTGAGAGACAACAGAAGTTGTGCCAAAGCTCACTGCAGAGATTTGAGCAGCTGGGGTTCAGCACATGTGGAGCTAATCAGCTGCAGAGTGCTTTCCACTTTGCATTGGAGGGAATCGGGTGGGTGAATCTTCCCAAACATCTCCCCCTTTTCTAGATAATGGGGAGCATTTGCCATTTTCCTTACAATGGATTTGTGCCTTTGTAACACTTTGCAGATTGTCAAGAATTACTGGAGTGAACTTAAATGACAAGTCCAGGGCCATTTTTGATGTTTCAGCGATCCTTTGTCAACAAGACATGTTCTAGAGGTTGCTCACACACACCTCTAGGTAGTACCCAATTTAATAAAATTTAATAAAATTTTAATAAAATTCCAGAAAACTGGCATAGATGCAGTGAATCGAACTCCATGGATTAGTGTGTGCTTTGACCTGTTTTGAATTCCTTATGGAAAGAAGGGTAGCGTTAAGATATTGTGGCACTTTTATTGTCTCTCTCCCTAATGAGAGGAAGAAGAGATTCAGCCTGTGGAGGCTCCAAACCTGAAAATGATACAGTAGCTGGGAAAGATGAAAATGAAGAAGATTGTGGGCAACAATACTGTTTTGACTGCAGGTGTCTTTACAGGTTTGAAATACACACAACATCAAGGCCCTCTAGATATTGGTGTGTCAATATGGGATTTGGGTTGCATTTCAACGCTGCACAAGTGGATTACCATTTGCACACTGGCACTACCCTCCCTCTCCTTCGTCTGAATGCTGCCCTGTCTGCTTTGGAAGGACCCACATCCCTCTGGGATACATGTTGAGGGTGCATGAGGGGGCTGCAGGGGAGAGGAAGGGGGAATTCCATTGCACATGCAAACGTCTGTTGTGCAAACTGAACCACAGCGTTGGGCCAAACTTGATAAGCTTTTGATATTGGTACAAGGAGAAAAAACTGGGTAGGTGCAGAAAGTTTCTCACCAGTCCCCCACTCCATGAAATTATTTAAATATATAGAATCCAGCAACCCTTTAAAAACATTGGGATGGTGCTAAGAGAGAGAGATTTTATAGCAGGAGATGGGAAACCTGAGGCCCTCTGGTTGTTGGCTCCAGCTCCCATCAGCCCCAGCCCACACAGCCAATGATCAGGGATGATGGGATATGTAGTCCCAATAACAATTGGAGTGACATAGTGGATTTGCAGGATTATAGGTCATAAATCCTGTTTTTCCTGAAATCCAGGGGTGGGGGTGGGGAAGTGCTGTGGAAAATTCCTATGAATGGCTGAAACGGATGATAATGCCAAACTTATTAAAACTGGTCCTCCCATATGGAGATAGCTGGCTGATGGAGACGGTTGGGTGTGTGTTGGTTTCTGACAGGTCACTATACTCCTCTTTCTCCTCCAAGAGCAACGGAGTTGAAGAAATGACCTTTCTTTCCTCTCTACTGAATACTTCCTGGCATAGATTTGTCAGCCCCACCCTCCTGTGGCATGTCAGAATTTCTGTTGGATTTCAGTGCTGGAAAGCAAACTTTGAGGGGGAAAAGAATGACTTGAAACAAAATGAAACAAGCTGCACTTCCATTGTCCTTCAGGCAGCATCAATGGGCCTTTCTAAGGAGGACTAGTTTATGGCCATGCACGTTTCAAATTGTCAGTATAAATCCTTGGTTATTAAGAGCATGTTCTTTCTTTTCTTAAAAGCTCGCAGCTGGTTGGGGGAAGGGGTAGAATCATAAAGTCTTAACCTGGGGAGCCAAAAACCAAATAAGGAACAGCCCGATGCTCCAAGTGGAAATAAATGGGACTTGCCTTGGCAGAGCATTTGGAGAATCTGGAGCCTGAGCCTTCAAAGTTTTTTTCTTTTCTTTTGCATTATGATGGAAACTATCTGTTAGGAACTGGGAATTGAACTGGAAGCCCTTCCCTGGGCTGGAATTGGAGAAAGGCCAGCTGTCTCAGCAGCAACTTCTTGGACTGTAAAGAGAGGAGAAAGAAACTACACGGCAGTAAACAACTTCAGGTTCACCCAAAGTGTTTTATCTGCAGAAAGGGGTAAGGAGTCTCCTGACATGGCCCAGATGCTGCAGCTGCACTTTGGAACATGCCTGTGGGCAGCTCTGATGCTCTGTGTGTTTGCTCGGTCCCGGAGACAGACAGGTAGGAAGCTCACCCACAACTGCAGAAGGCTGCTCTGCAGTGGGCAGCCAATATATTTCTGTTATTATCAATGCAACCGTTTGGGCTATTATGTGCATGAGTGCCAGTGGAGGGTTTTCCATGGGCTTCTTGCAGGACTAAGGTTATCTGATAAAACTCAAGAAAGGATCGCTACTGTGCCTAAGAAAGTAAGCCAGGATCTTGCTAGAGTGAGACAGTTAAACAGACACAGATACTTTCTACTGAGTTTTCACACACCCCTTACACATACTTTCTAAGGAATGCTGTAAGTATCAACGACTTTTCCTCTGTTTAATCTCTGAAACAAGCATCTGTTTATATGGGACACTCATGCAGCTCTTCTCTCTTGGAATTAATAGCATGTTAACATCATCTAGGAATTTTCCAGCAGCCTTCAAGCATAGGTAGTAGTTGTGAGGCAGGTGCTTTGTGAGAAAATCTTGACTTTATTATTATTTTTGCAGTGGTTTACTCTGTTGCTGTATTCTGCTTCCGATTGCTGCTCGCACTGTTGCATTCACAAAATGGCAAATGGTTTTGGACTAACAATTCCAGAGAGGGCTAGTTTATAGACTGGTCTATTTATATACTGAATTTCCGTAGCCGTTTTCTTGATACCTCACTCTCAGAAGCAGGAGTTTGAATTTACCGTAGTGATATGATTGCGTTGGTAAGGTAATCAAATGGGAAGTTGCCAGATTCTGGTTAGGCAAGCAGCTCTTGTTCCTTAAAAAAAGTGGCAGGTTATTATTTATTTTCAAAAAATTATTATACTTCACTACAAGGATTAAGTTAAATGTTAAAGGTTAAGTTACAGCAATTTAAAATACAGCTGTCTAAAACAAACCACATTCACAATAATTGGATGGGTCCCAAAAACATACACCTTGGATGGCAATGGCCAGGGGAAAAGCAATATTTTTAAGGGTAGCACAAAATAGGGCTTTTCATATCATTTACTGAAGGCATAGGATGCCTGCCACTGCCAACAGAACTTTTTTCTTTTTAAAGGCTTGGAAGTCACTTGGGTGAACTCAACAAAACAGATGTTGAGAACTATACTACCTTCACCATTAGTGTTATTTTAATGGAATATTTCTGTTCCTGCCTGTCAGTCTCAAAAGACTTCCTGAATTATGTATTATGGAGAAATAAAATGCAGCTGCAATCTGAGCTTCAATCCAAAATTGAAGACAGATGGCTTTGATCAGGAGACTGCAACCTGGCTAGAGGCATCATCTTTTCTAAGCAAAAGTGCACAGCCTCATTCTCCAAGCAACTTCTGTGAGTTTTTCTCCATGACTCTGGGGAGAATTACTCTAGAAGGGAAAGCTGGAAGCTGTCTACAATAAGGAAAGCTACAGAAACAGCAGATGTTATATTTCTTCCAGGCACCTCCTTAGCTTAATCTAATAATCCCAATGATGAAATTCAGAAAATACATTTCTAGAGCAAGCCTAACCTCTATTTTAGTTCTTATCTTGCCTCTGCGAGTTGAGAACCTTAACTTTTTACATCTGTGCCAAAAATGAAAATATTGTAGATCAGGAGTTCCCACTGGCTTTTTCATTCCAACAATACACTGAGCCTCCCTGTGCCTTATTCCCAGGGGTACTTGCCTAGATTATATATATCATTACATTCCACTTTACGTCCCTGGCTTTTTAGAGCCTGTCAACCTCCTTCCCTCCCGCCTCATGGCTTTCAGAAATAACCTTTATATCATTGCATTTTCTATGTTTTCCAATTCTGCCTCCCACAGTCCCTAGCAAAGAAATCTGGGAACAGCTGAACTGTTGGGTTTGGGGACTTGTGGCCCTTCAGTCATTGGTGAAATGCAACTCCATCATTCTTGAGCACTCACAATGTTTGCTGCAGCTAATGGAAGTTGTACTTCACCAACATTTGGAGGGCCACGGGGCCCCCACTTCTGGTCTAGCCTACGGGTTGTAGCAATGGAGCGCACGAGTCCCTGCCAGGGAAAAATGAAGGATATAAATAAATGGATATAAATAAATATATAATAATGCCTAAACAGAGAAAAATATTAAATGCAGAACCAGCTAAGTATGAATACATAAAATAACGAGATAAGACTTCAGTATAACTTAGCGTGCTAAGTTAAAACAACATACAATATACAATATACCTCACTTACAGCAAATTTCATTCTTTTGAACAAAATAGTTCCAAGTTTTACTGTGATCATTGCAGTATACTTTATTAGCTTTATCAGCATGCAGCGGAGGCTGGTCCATTGGGGCTACTGGGGCACAGACCTCCCACTGAAAATGCCTAATAATAATAATAATAATAATAATAATAATAATTTTTATTTATACCCCACCCTCCCCGGCCAGAGCCGGGCTCAGGGCGGCTAACCCCAATAAAATCACAGTAAAAACATAATAGGGGAATAAGAGAGAGGGAAAAAAGCACCCCAATTTAAAATACAGGTTAAAATGCAATTTAAAATGCAGCTTCATTTTAAAGTAGCTGATAAATTAAGACCATAGGGGGAGGGAAACATAAGGGTCAGACTGAGTCCAAACCAAAGGCCAGGCGGAACAGCTCTGTCTTGCAGGCCCTGCGGAAAGATGTCAAGTCCCGCAGGGCCCTAGTCTTTTGTAACAGAGCGTTCCACCAAGTCGGAGCCAGTACTGAAAAGGCCCTGGCCCTAGTTGAGACCAATCTAACCACCTTGCGACCTGGGACCTCCAAAATGTTGTCATTTGTGGACCTTAAGGTCCTCCATGGGGCATCATCATCATCATCATCATACTCCCCCAAATCTCTAAGCCAAGCAGTCTTTCCTGTTTCAAACACATTGGGGGGGGGGTGTCACATGTCAGTGGTGGGTGGAGTCAGAGGCATAAGTGGGTGGAAGAATGGATGTGATGCTTGGCTTTACCCAGCACAATCCAGCCTTGCAAAAAACCAGAGTCCCTACCCACATGTCTCTCCGTCCTGATGAGAATGAGGCAATATTGCAGAGCAAGCAATGCACTCCAGTCAGACAAAGCACCCAGAAGGGTGCAGAAGTAGGGCAAGAGAGAAGCCATTGTCTAGAGGAAATCCCTCAGGCCAGCTGAAAAGGCCTGGAGGGCCTGAGGTTCCCAACCCCTGACTTAGTCCAACCGGCTTTAAAAGGCCTGAAACGTTTTGAAGGGGAAAAACCTCTGGGAGGTTTATATGCAAGGATGGAGCCTCAGCCAGAGGCAGACTGCCTGTTGGAGTTGTGTATGAGGAAGCTAGGAGAGAACAGGACCATGATGAAGTAAATATCTGTTATGTAATGAAGTTCTCACCCTGGGCCAGCAGGGGGGTACTGTAGATAGTTATGCAAATAAGGGATCAAAAGTGACGTTCAGTGATTGGATAGTTTTAGAAAATTGTTACAGTTACGTTGTACTGGAGCTCTATATAAGCAGGCTGACCGAACCCTTCAGTTCAGTTCTGTTCTGGCCTGTGAATAAACAAGAGCTGTTTGAAGAATCGCTGTGTCGTCTGATATGTTCACCCACAACTTAACAATATCAAAGCTATCCTCTGACTGTTAAAAGATGAAACAACATTATATTGAAGAAATTTGACATCTGTCTTTACTGGTGCACAGATTGTATCATTGTTGCTCCCCATTTGTGGAATGCTCTCCCCAGGGAGGCTCGCCTGGCACCTTCATTACTTACCTTTAGGTGCCAGGTGAAAAGGTTTCTCTTTTACAAGCTGGTTGGCTGATTAACATTCTATGGCCTTTTAAATGTGTTTCTGGGAAGTGGGTTATTAGTTTTGTTTTTGTTTTATTACGTATTTTGTGTTTATATTTTGTATTTTTATATTGTGAACCGCCCTGTGATCTTCATATAAAAAGTGGTATACATTTAAATAATAAAAATAATAATAGATTATTTTATAATAAGTGTTGTAACTGAGATTTTGACCTCAGGTTAATATTTAACACAAATTAAAAGAAATCACAGAAAATCAGGCATATATGTGAAGGAGAATAGGTGAAGAGATATTGATTTAAATGCTATTTTCTCTATTGTTTTTCCAGATGAACAAATTGACCTCCAGGATGCTGCAGATACAAATGGGGTTGAGAATGCTGGCATCATACTAGAGGTAATTTAGGCAAAAGCAAATCCACAAAGAAAAGGATGTGAGGTTCCTTCACCTTTGGCATGCCCTGCCGATATCACTGCAACAGCTCCAACGTCTTGGCCTACAGCTACCCAACCTTTCATTTTGTTGGTGCCAGGAGAAGTGTGAGTGTCATTGTGTAGGAACAAGGACACACTTCTGCCCCTTCTTTAGTACTGAGGAATGTGGCTGGGCTAGGTGTGAAGATGGTCACTGTGCATCTAGGAGCTTAGGAATCTACCATATATTGAGTTGGCAGTAGCTTTTAAGAGTGACTGGGGAAACCCAGCCAGATGTAGGGTATAAATAAAGTATTATTATTATTATATTATTATTATTATTATTATTATTATTATTATTATTATGCGTTTCATGCAGGGGACATTCCGAGCTCTACCTGGAGATGCCAGAGATTAAACTTGGGACCTTCTGCCAAGCAGATTCTCTACCACAGAACTTGGCTACTGTTACCAATGCTTGAGGCAAATTTCAAAATTTTTGTATAGGGTATGGTAGCAATGGCCCTCAATAACATTAGTGCTCCGATTTGTTTTCTCTTGGCTCTTCAGTTTCGACAGAGATCATTATACTGCACAATGCCCCCCCCCCCTTTTTTTACAGCAGCTCCACATTACTAAGGATTTCAGGTTGAGGCATCAGTTGAAGCTTCAGTGAGGAGAAATGGAACTCCTGAGAAACATTGTTTTCTGCTTATGTAAGCTATGGACCACAAGATGGCAGCCTTGGGCTACTTCTGCTCATTAGACTGAGCTAGCTGGCTGGGCTATGGGAAGGAGATAGGGAAAGATTCTGAACTCTGATTGTGTAACAGGCCAGTTGAGTGACAGAGAACACATTCAGTACTGGGCTACCAACATTTGCTGTTCCACCACTTTCTATAACAGCAGTATTTCTTAAGGTGATAGTCTTCATCCTTCAGAACTGGAACCCACCATTAACCTTCAACAGGGAACCCATGCTTAATATTTATTCTCCCTCTGTATGTGTGAACCTTCCATATCCTTTCCTTTTTAAAAAATAATCTTAAATACACACACACCATTGCCACCAAAACAGTGGCGATATCAGTGATGCACTCTATTTATTATATTGGAGCACAATTCATTTTGAAGTCTCAAGCAGCCAGATGCAGATGGGTATCTGAGCAGTAATCTTCACTTAATGTTCGTGAGCTTTGCTTAGCCTGTATTAGAACTTCCTGCCCTTATTTGTGTTGAAGAGCTAGAATCAGGAATGCAGGAAACAAATCTCCTCTAGGAGCAGAAATGATGTGGTACTGGATAGTTCCACAATCCTGCCATTCTCTTGATGATCCCTCACTCCATCTGCCATGCCTAGCAGTCTAAAAGGCACCCAGGTTGGACAACATGCCTGTAGATGGGTACAGGCTATGTTGGAAAGGAAACTTTGGATAAGGAGTCACAGGGCTAGAATGGAGTTAAAATTAATCTAGCTCTAGGCATGGGGAATTTGTGACCCTCCAGTTGTTGTTGGACTTCAGTACCCCAACGGTTAGGGATGAAGGGAACTATAGCTCAACAACATCTGGAGGTTGGTTCCCCATCCCTGCATTGGCCCAAAGATAGGACTTCCATGTCCTTTTTATCACCAGTTAATTCTCATGAGCCAATCTAAGCTGGATTGTAGATGAGGTGAATAGAGAAGAGTCCACAACAAGCCATTTGAATGGTGTCAGGAATAGTTTAATAACACAACCCAGATGACGCAAGCAAGTAAGTCAAGTCACATGCAACAATAGAAGACAAATTTTATCCTCCTGGCCATTAGCCACTCTGCCCTGAGCAAAAATTAATTCTCAAGCATGATCACTTCTTACCACAGAGAAAAAACTGTCTGTTGATCCTCACAATTCTATTCTTCTTCTTTCAGTTACTTTGGAGAGGAATTGAAATTATGGCCAATGAGACAATCAGGATTGAGGATGAGGAGTTTGCCTCTCTGCGTCCCACCAAGCGATTACTCCGGGTCTTTCAGCATGAGATTCCAAAAAACCCAGACGGGATTGAAGAATACCTGGACTTCCTCTCACAGTCTGACACCCCTATAACTCCACAGGAATTCAAGAAGCTTATCTTTACCACTGTCTACTGTGCTTACCAAATTCGCTCCATTCAAGGCCTGGAGAAAAACCTCTGGATCAACCTTTTCTCTCAGCTGGTTATTGAAATACTCCGTGATCTCTGCAAACGATTCTGTTCTAAGGAATCTATGGATTCTGTTCAGCTTCTGGCCTCTAGGCCTTGGCCGGAAATGCCTGTCTATATTTCTGCACTGAAGAAATTCTACCGGTCTAGCCTAGCCAGGACCCAAAGAGACTCTCATCCATAAAGGAGAAATCTTGGTCCCTATAAGCCAAATTAATATGCAAATATATATATTTTAGGTTCCTTCTCCAGGAATGTGCACAGGAGTGTCACCCTTCCTGTTTTCTTATCTCTGGTGTAGCTGCTGCTTAGCTTTTCACTGGATTTCTATGATTAGCATGTTGCTCAAGGCCTCTGCCCTGAGCTCTCTATAGGACATGCAGTTCAGATGGCACTTTGCTGTCGATTGGAATTGGGTTACTGAGGGAAAATGGAGTTACATGCCCCTGCTCTTGGCATTTTTATGTGTTACATTGCAATTTTGTGTGTAGCGAAAATTACAAGAAACCAGATCCATGTTAAACACTAGGGAGATCTTACAAATTGTAAGAACTGTTTACCAACAGAACATGTATCTTCTTAGAAGGGAGCTTTTACGAAATTATGGACAAGCATCAGTTCAGGAGGCTTTATGTCAGAAAGAAATTGATGAGACTGAAGGCCCAATGGGGCCATCCTTCCAGCTTAGTGTTTCTTCTCGTATAACATAAAATTCTTCAGGTACAGTGTACAATTTGCCCTAAAAGCCACTATGTCAGAAAAGGGTTAGTTTAGTTCTACCAGGTTTGGCATCCAGACAGTGGTTGAGCAAGCCGATTGGGCAACTGGGGTGGCGCGTGTGCCCTGCGCCCAGGGGCGGGGCCAGCCGCTCATGGGGGCACCGCTGGGCCTCCAAGGAGTCTGCCTGCCTCCTCCCACTAAGCCGCCCTACAGCTGAAGGGGAGGCAATGGGCGGACTGTTTGGGGCAGCGCTGGGCCTGCGGGCGCTTAAGCCACCGTGTTCACTCCCAGAAGAGAAGGGTGGCTCAGGCACACTGCAGGCCCCGCGGTGAGTGTTGCCCACCATTTTGTCACCCCCCTCAGTGGGGACACCCAGGGCGGACCGCACCTACCGCACCCCCCTTGCTATGCCCCTGCATCCAGACCGTTTGAAGGAAGCAGTTAGCAAATGTAGTAAGATAAGACTGTTCCACGATCTGCAACTTTAACCACAGAATGTACCATAAGCAAGCAAGCTTGCTTGGCTCCACATATGAATCAAATATGCTTTGTGTGATAAACAGTGCACTGGGGAAGCCATAACTGAATTGTGGTATCAAACACTTGTGGGGATTTAATTTTGAATGTATTAAGGAACGTGCCTTTTAGGGAGCTGTCTGTATGGGATTAGTTAACAGAGTTGGTAAGCAAATGAGACCAGGGTGTTGCATATGTTCTAGTTGGGACCTGATATAAACTTTTAAGGGCTATGCTACCTTTTAAAATGTGAATATATAAACTTGTGACAGCATTGTCTTAGCCAAGAAACATCTTTAGTCTTGCCCTTGGCTTTTTAACTTAATCAATCATTGTCTGTAGGCAGAAGTGGGCTTCAGCAGGTGTCTGTGCCGGAATATCCCAATCCTACACTAGTTGTATTGGTCAAAATGCAGCATGCCAGGGCTAAGCATACATGGAATAGATGCCCCAGCACCCAAACATGGAAACAATGCTTTTAAAACAGGAGAAAAACTTATACCACGGAACGGAACTCAGTGGGTTTAGGTCCCATTCATTTGCTGTAAAGGTGGCTCTAGGCAGCCACATAGCTTTGCCCAGTGGACATATGTCTGGCTTCAGAATTTATCCATTTGCAGCTCCAAAGCTTTATTAATATGGAGACAACCTGAGTTGCTCTTCAGGAACCTAACCTATCTGTTGAAGGCAGCATCTGTAGTCATCAATATATGCAATAGCCAATAATACATTGTTGTGTTAACAACACAGCTGTGTGCACAGAGGCCAGAAGTGTTAAGTGGGCGACATTCCACATCATGCATGATGGAGTTCCACCCTTCTCCTGTCTCTCATGCAGTCTTTTGTGTTCCCTCCCATTCTTACTCTGGACAATGCCCCAACCCTCTACAGCAGATTATGGGGTGCACAGAGGGGAAAGGGGAATCGTTTCCACCATCTGTATTCTGCTAGTGAATAAATACCTTTGGATTTACCCTATTTAGTTGATTAATTAGAGGGGGGCATTTTTAATTGCAGGGGCCAGCTAAGGGCAGACATATTATTGGTTTTAAGGTTATGTTGGTTCCAGTTTTTTTATGGAAGTAATTAATGCTTATTAACTCACACTTCCTTCAATATTGAGTTTTTGGCAATATTCAGATTTATGTAAATTAACAATTGCCTGTTAGTTAATTGATCACCTCTCTTTGTAACCAATCTGCCTCACAATCTTTAATAATTGGCAGCTCCAAAACATACTACCATGTTCCATGAACTGATGATGGAGGTAGCTATATCTAATCTAATATATCTAAATCAATCTAATACATCAAAACAGACAAGGAAACCCAGTACCTTTTCTCTCAGGATTTTATTGAGTTCATTATTTTCATTACATACACCCCTCTCTCAGAGTGTTGGTCCGCATTTGCAGTGGATGTTATCAACTCCCAAGTGCCTTGCCGAGTCTTTCATAAGTTCTTCCAGTATTTCTGTAAGCAGTTCCTTTATTCACATCTCATTTCACTGCCCCTATTTCTTCTACTCCCCAAGCTACCTCATGCTTTATGCTTAAATCAAACATCAATAATGAACAAAACACACATATCCCATGAAGGTCATTCTATGAATGAATGAGTGGGAGAAACAACAATGGCTCTGCAGTCAGAACACAAGCGTGCAGCATAAGGAATGCACTGGACATACAATAGCATGCTCTTAACATTGTCATGTGAAAGATGACGTCCGTCCAGGACCTGCACCAGAGCCTACTGCATCTTGGCTTCTCTTATGCCCTTTTCATACATCTGTTTAGATTCTTGACCCTGGAGACATGTTGGCATCTGGAGGCGGTTTTGTCTTTGTCTCGGGATAGACCAGGAATCCAGTGAAGGTGATGTACTTGCCATGGTTGCTATAGGCACCATAGCCATCGTGCTGGTGGCTGTAGAGCCAAACGGTGTCGCCATATTGCAGAGGCAGCATAATGCTCTGGCTCTGCATCTCACGCCTTTTGGAGTGGTTGTCATCGTAGATCATCGCCTGAACCTCGTTGTGGTTCTTCATCAGTTTCACGGACATGGTTTTGAAGGGCATCTTGCCAATGGTGAAGGAGAAATAGTAGGCACCTGGAACGCGACACGTAAAGATGCCGGTGGAGAAATTGAAATCTTTCCCAATGTTCACAAATTCTGTGTCAAATGTGATTGGCTCGTGCTGGGTTTGCTTCTCATCTGACCCCAGAAGGCTTTCTGAACGGGCAGCAGAAAAGGCCGAACGAGTATCCTGCGATCTGCTGGGCTGGTCCGAAAAAAGGTGTTTCTCTGAGATTTCATTCTGGTTCGTTGAAAGCTGCTGAATTACATTAGGTGAAGAAGGCCCTGAAGTTTCTCCTAGCTCCTGGGAACCGACACTGTTTTGAAAATAGCTGGACGTGTCTGGATAGATGAGGTACCCATTGAAAGTTGTATAGGGACCTACATTGCTGTAGAGGGCATATTTGGGATCTCCATGTAAGCGCAGCCAGACTGTGTCACCGTAGTCCAACTGCAACATGGCACTCTGGCTTGCCACTTTCCGCTCTTTACGGTGATGCTCGTCATATACAATGGCTTGAACCTCGTTCTTGTTTCTCATCAGCATGACGGACAAGTTTTTCTTGGGGTACTTTCCAACCGTAAAGGAGAAGTAATAGGCTCCAGGGATACGGCATCGGAATAATCCAGCTTTGGGGTCAAAGTCCCCGCCAATGTTCACATAGACTTTGTCAAAGGTGATCACCATTTCAGTGCTTCCTTCCATACTGCTGGTTCTAGCGACGGAAAAAGCAGACCGGAACTCAGATCCAGAATCAGCGGGGAAGCCGTACACAACGGAGCAGGTGATTTGACACAGGAAGCCAAACAAAAGTTGGGTTCTCAGTTGAGTCATCATATCTAAAGAATTTTTTAAAAAAGTGAAGGGGACAACATTTTAGTTGAAGTATTTCAAAACAAGGTAAGAGCAGGTTCAGCGCTGCAGCTCGATTACACTCAAAACTAGAACAGGTTATCAGCATTTAAAATCCAAGCACCAAAGATCCTGCGGCAATCCATGTAAGACTACCATACCTTGGCCAGTCTCAGCTGGCATCAGCCCACAAGTTTATGTATGGTTACTTGGGACTGAAAACACGAAGACACTTAACATGCACAGCAATGAACTCCAAGGGCATATCCAACTCTGACTGTTTAAAATCAAAACCATCCAGAACAATGCCCTTTGATGTGGGAAAATGTGGCATGGGGGAAGTTGGGCTGGCCAACTTTATTAAGTGCCAGTTGTGACATGAGTCATCATGGATCAGTGTTGGAAGGTGGGGTGATTGTGGAGAAGACTGCTAGAGTTTCATGTGAATCCAACCATTCAACATGTGTCTGCAGACAAGCCCTGCAGACTTCTAAACAGAGCTCTATTTGTTGCTATAGCAACCTAATTCTGTCCAATATTTTAGTTGTTTCTCCATTTTTAACCAGTATTTGTTCACCTAAACCTACTATTGACATTTCTCTCCCTTTTCAGTTGAACACTGCTGTCTGGTTTTAAGGAACACTGATTGCTAATTCAAGATGCTTTGTCCATTGAGAGCAAGAAGTCCGGAAACTATTGTTAACAGGGCTAGATTCAAAAACAGAGCTTGGGGTGGTAGTGGAGGGAAATGTATTTTAAGCATAGAATTCTTTATTACAATAAAATAAATTATCATATATACAAACACTCCAAAAATAAATCCTTAATAGGCCAAATCTGCTTACCGTCTCCACCAAAGCATCAAATAAATGGGTTTGGCTCATCTTCAAAGATATTGCATAGGTTTTAGCCTATTAAGGATTTATTTCTGGAGGGTTTGCTTGTATAATAATTATTGTGATAAATAATTCCTTGGTTTAGAATGTATTTCCCATTTCACTCTGATTTCGACTGCTTGTCTCCCCTGCCTCCTTTTCCTAAGGTGCCTTAGTTGTTTGCATGCCAGGGATGGATGTGATTTGGTCACCAATCAGAAGGTTTGGGTGATGATGAGATGTGTGGGCTTTGTCCTGCTTAGCCTATTAGCAGCTCTGAAGTAGGCAAATGTAAACAGAGCTGCTGAGATCTAGGGCTGCTCCCTGGTTGGTCCCAGAAAGGCTACTTCACCGCCAGCACAAACAGTAGGGGCATCTCACTGGGAAAATTAGGGGAAAAAGTGGGGGGAACAACATAAAATGAATACCTCATTGTTCACAAACCTGATTTTATCATTTGGTAGGCTAAAACTCCAGACAGATAATCCAGTTCCACCCCCTGGATGAGGCAATCTGCATGCAGCCCCCCACACAGGAGGGGATGGAACCAGAGAGCACAAAACACAATGTCTATATTAGCAGTAAAAACCAGACCTTTCATGAAAGGGAGGGGGATCCAAACTACGGGATAGAAATAGATTGGGTTGCCTGCCATAAACAACCATCGATGGTCCACGAGAAACACAGATGAGAAAGAACTAAATGCATTTCCCTCCCTGCTCCAGTATATATAATCCTAATGGCAAGAGGCCAAAGCATGATCTATTGGCACTTTCAGCCTGAGAACAAACCTGGCAGTCATGGCATAGACATGGAGCTCTTTTCACTGTCCTTTCTTTCTTGTGCTCATTAAAACATCACTCAGTCTGAGAGCTCAATGGCTGGGGTCTCTTGTCTGCACTGTCTGTCACTTCAGAGCTGGCCCACTGCCAGGTGGCAGCCTATGAATTTAGAAGGCTGTGCTGTGGGCATCAAAGGGTTTCAAAGGCAAAGT
This sequence comes from Podarcis tiliguerta, assembly GCF_965153285.1. NCBI lineage: Eukaryota > Metazoa > Chordata > Lepidosauria > Squamata > Lacertidae > Podarcis > Podarcis tiliguerta. The sequence continues at coordinate 86,644,361 of NC_139534.1, forward strand.
GCTAGAGATACCATGAAAAAGATACGCTTTGCCATGTGTGTGTGTGTGTGTGTCTGGAAACTCTGAAGCACAAGCAGAAGTAAAGCAAGTGGCCTACAGGTGTTGGGATCCTCTTCTAGGGAGAGATGCTGGTAGGAAGACAAATTACTGTCATGAGGATTTCAGTCCTGGTTGTCTTTACTCTCAAGCCTGTGTCTCAAATGCCAGGCACAAATCTGGACTTCTGAATGGTTTGATCTTCTGTCTAAATCAACAGTTGCATAATTAGAAATAGAGGGAAATATCAGATCTCTTTTATCCCCATGTGCTGCAAACAGCAAGGGCTTTCAAGCAAACCCCTTTCATGTAAAACCTTTGCACGCTCATTACCCCAAAGCTATGAAGACTGTGTCTACAGTAAGGTTTCCTCTCAATTCTCTGGAACGATAGAATAGTAAACACATTCACTATTTTCACATTCGCAGAACAGAAAAAAAAATACGCCTTCACTCAAAGCTGCTTGATGTACACTTTTTTACTGCAAAGCCACATGTTTCAGTTTTTATCTAAGTAACTGCTTCTAAATTAAGATATTATAAGGTTGAAACCAGATCCTGTGAGCAATTTCCACTTGTGACATGGGACTCTCTCACCACACTCCTCTCCCATAATGGTTTAACAATTCCCAGAGTTCTCAGAGTGGTTTATCAGTCAATCCCTTTTTCCAGAGAACTTTGGGAATTGTAGCTCTGCGGGGGGAATAGGGGGTCTCCCAACAACTCTCAACACCTTAACATACTACAGTTCCCAGGAGTTTATTTTTTTGGGGAGGCGGGAGCCATGATGACTCTTTAAAGTGGTACCATAGTGCTTTAAATGCATAGTGGGGGTGAGGCCTACATGAGACTTAAATTCAGTGTCCAATACAAGCCCCACATTTAACAGGAACTGGCTCCACTCAGGAGCAGTGGCGTAGCGTGGGGGGTGCAGGGGGGGCTGGCCGCACCAGGCACAACATCTGGGGGGGGGGCCCTCGCACTCGCAGCTCTCTGCCCCTACCTGGCTCACTCACTCTCTCTCACTGCAGTGCTGGCTGTGTGAATCCGATCCGAGCTGCCGGGTCGCCGCCCACTGTGGAGGGGAGGGTGCCAGGCATGCGGTGCGGTGCGGAGAGAGAGCGAGGGACTATCTGGGGGAGGGACAGTGCAGTGGGGGGGCACAAATTACTTGCCTTGCCCCGGGTTAGGGGGCGCAAATTACTTGCCTTGCCCCGGGTGCTGACAACCCACGCTACACCACTGCTCAGGAGCTCTGAATGGCGCAGAAGGACAGCTTTGTATCTGCCACACAATTGTCTCTATGAGCATTAAAAGTGGTATGAGAAAGACTGTGTGTATGCAGAGGTGCTTTGAATCAATTGCAAAACCCTGCAAAGCATGTTTACCAGAGGTGAAAATGGGATGAATGTACATGTCATGAGAAGCAATCTGTTTCAAACCACCTTCAACTGTCTCCAGTCTCAGTCTGTGGATCCTTAGTGCATTCAGATATTATGGCCACAAGATTGCACTGAAGCCCTGGAGGGCTGCTATGTCTTTGTTCATACTCAGGCTGGGGATGACAGCAAAGGACTGAGCTTGACAGCATGTAGCCAGCATTGTTCCAAAGCATGTCTTATTCTCTGGGACAGGTTCAGCATTTCTCAGAGAGGCAGCTGGTAGCTGCTATGCAAAAAGGGCTTGCAGACTTGAAGATGTCTCCACTGAATGCTGACCCCCACGGTCCCTGAAACAACAACTGCCCTGTTACTGCTTCAGTGTTAATTTCCGGATAAGGTCATTATAGAAAAGGCTAAATTTAGCCGCTTTGCAGCAGCTCTTGGATGAAGTAGCCACTTAGTTTCATTTTGAATTAGAGCTCTTCCTAAATAGTCAGCAAATTATTTGCATTTTCTCAGAATTCCAAATCTCCCTTTGACAAAGACGTCAGAATGGTTTGATCTTCTGTCTCAATCAATAGTCATTCATCAGAAATAGAGGGGACTATTGAGCTACTTTTATCTGCAAACATTTTTAAACCACACAAATATCATGAAATGCCTTTGTACATGCGTACATTCAGTTCACATTAAAGGACAACCTACTTAACTCACACTTTCTGAAAGAAGATGGAAACCGAAACACAGCCATCCTTTCAGATTCATACTTCTCTGAATTTTGCAGTGCCCTTCTCCGGTCAAGTAATATGGACAAAAGCGTATCTACTAGTGTGAAGTGTGAAAATGTCATATAAACATGCATTACATTAGGGAAAATATGCTTTGCAAAAATGATTATATTAGGCAAAATTCCATACAAAGATGTGTGTATTAGGAGAAATTTGTACTAAATGCCGATGAATTTTCACAAGGACTTCTTTTTTCAAAGCCCAAACCGATGTGGAAATGCGGGGAACTGAATTCAAAAGTGGAAAAAATGAAAAATGGAGAAACCATCATTGACATATTCACCCATCTCTAAGCTGACTGAGCTGCAGGCTCACCCTGCGTGCTGACTGGAAGGGAGCACTGAGCAAAGCCCGGTGCTTTTTGACTGCATGTTGTGAGCTAGGGGTGAAATGAAGCAGTTTTTCATGGCTATTGCTGGAAAAGCTTGGGAGCTGGAGAAGCTGTTAACACTGTTCAGTTTTCCAAACCAAACATCTTGGCAACACTATAACACTGACCAAGGTGCTCTTTGGCCAGGGCACTATTTATCCACAGGCTCACCCAGATCTGAATGTATCACTGGCTTTTGTCCTCATATATTAATATAGTTTCCCAAATCTTCCCCGGATAAGAAAATACTTACAAAAGTAAAAGTGGTTATGTGATTTGCTTGCATTGGTTAGAAATATTTAGCTAATTACTGCATTTGACGGCTATTTCACCAATCCTCGTGTTGTTAAAGTACAAAATGCATCCTCCCCCCAATAAAAAGGTATGCATGAAAGAAAGAAGAGAATTAAATCTAAAGCGCAGCTCTGGAAGTAGTGTGTCCCATTGAGAAGACTCCCATGAATGTGAATGCATTGCTCCAGGGGTTGGAAATCAGGCAGTTGAACAACTAGATCCTTCCCATCATTAGGCAAGAGCACACTTCCAGACATCAACGGGATCAGTTTGCCTGTACTATCTAAGAAGATGAGGGGCAGGAGAAGAGAAATTTCAGTTTGAACATCCATAAGCTCCTCCAAATTAAGGTGATCCCCTGAGGGTGCAAAGCGTACCTTAAATCCTTGGGCCAACACAACTACACTCAGGTTATACAGCTGCATATCTTCTGAAGCACACTGGGGCAGGATATAAATGAGCCCAGAACATAAATTAGATACTGATTTCTCTGTAAATGTTATTTATTAATGAAGTCAGCCTCTCGACCATCAATCATGAACAGATGGCAATTTTTATGTGGTTATAGCACCCAGAGTGTACCCACATGTGACTCATCTTATTGCTATTAAATTAATGACCGGGAAGTCAAGAGCTGAAACATTTAACAGTTCACATATTCAGCCGCTACTTTCAGCCCCTCTCAGAAATTAAGTATTTCACCATTTTCTCAGGGAAACAAATATCAATAGCCTCACATTGGCTAGAGAGGAGTTTTTCTGACCTCTGGCAAAGTCAAAATGGTAGGTGAAGTTTATCCTTGCATTTTTATGTTCATGGTGTTAAGACTGCAGGTGGTGTCCACAATGAATCTGAGGCTATGGAAAGGTGAGCCTTCTTCTAATTAATGAGGCCAGAATTTTATGAGGAGGCACAGCACAGTTCTATATTTTAATCTCGACACTGCAGATGTTCCACAAACACAGACTTTTTGGACATATGGCTAATGGATTAGACCCATGATCGAAAAAAGGTGAACTGCCTACTCACAAGAAATGATATAGCTGCACGGAATGATATAAGTGCTTCTCAACATCTTGTGAGCTGCATTTTTTAAAAAAAAATCCTGGTACTTTCTAGGCGGCTGCACTGTAACACATCACCCTAATGTCTTAGGACAGCTGCAAGTGTCTCAATTATATGAATCATCAAAAGCCTGTACAATGAGCAGCCTGCATGCCCTGTGGTTAGCAGAGACGTGATAAAGCTTTTTCTTTGATTTGCCCTGATACTGTGTGCTGCCTGTTCCATTCACAGGATGCTGATCCCAAGTATCAGATGATGACGCAATTTATAATTTGTGTGCATCATCACAGGAAAAAGTTAATTATATCTTAGAAGGACTGAATCCATATGAAACTAAGGTTCTGTTTGTGGTAGAAGATTTTGCCTGCCTGGTTGTCTGCATTGCCAAAAAAAGAGGACACCCTTTTGCATTAGCCTTGCCTATGCTAATCTATACCCATGGATCCATTTGTAGAAATAATAACTACAACTGAGCAAGGAAGGCAATGAGGTGACCTGTGTTCCTACCCAGTCTGCTGTCCAGGTATTAACTCTGGATGGTCAGCAGCATAGGAACATAGCAAGCTGCTTTATAGCAAGTCCAACTATTGGTCCATCTAGCTCTGCATAGTCTACATTGACTACCAGTAGCTTTCCAGGGTTTCAGACATGGGACATGCCTAGCCCTACCTGCAAATGCTGAGGACCTGGGACCTTCTGCATGACCTTCTGCCACTAAGTTAGAGCCCTTCTGCTTTCAAGGCTCTTGTTCATTCTTCTTAGGGTTCTTTGTCTTTAAACCAGGGTTGGACCCGATGGCCCTTGTGGTCTCTTCCAACTCTATGATTCTATGACCCTTCAAATAGAAGAGTGGCCTCTGTGAAGCTGCATGCTCACCCTAATGCAGAGCACTAAAACTGCCCAGTATGTGGACTCTATTTCAAGTGGTAGGGTATTCACTATGACACTTAGCTCAAGGTTGTTTATATAGCAATATGGGTTTACACTTTTTGAGGGGTGCACGAGTGGTGATTACAGTGTTTCTCATTCCACTATACCTAATCCTTCTGCACTCCCACCCCAATAATAAGGTAAAGGTAAAGGTACCCCTGCCCGTACGGGCCAGTCTTGACAGACTCTAGGGTTGTGCGCCCATCTCACTCAAGAGGCCAAGGGCCAGCACTGTCCGAAGACACTTCCGGGTCACGTGGCCAGCGTGACATCGCTGCTCTGGCGAGCCAGAGCCGCACACGGAAACACCGTTTACCTTCCCGCTAGTAAGCGGTCCCTATTTATCTACTTGCACCCAGGGGTGCTTTCGAACTGCTAGGTTGGCAGGCGCTGGGACCAAACAGCGGGAGCGCACTCCGCCGCGGGGATTCAAACTGCCGACCTTTCGATCGGCAAGCCCTAGGTGCTGAGGCTTTAACCCACAGCGCCACCCGCGTCCCACCCCAATAATATATTCTTACAAATTCCAGAGAATATGACATCGGGAAAATTCCATACAATTTTGTGCATTCTAACAATGCATAAGCCTCATGGGATTTCAGTGTTTATATGCCATAGTCAAATGGGCAAAGCCTCAATGAGAAGACTTAAGTATAGGAGTCTAATTCCTCAGCTTCGGTTTATGTTGTGCATTCAAGAATAAAAAAACACCTTTCCAGCAGTTGCTCTGCAGCCTTTTGGTCCCAGAGAGATTTCATCTGGTTCTTGGCTGGTGGAAGAAATGCACTTCTCATCCTCCTGGTACCCAATGATCTTTAACTTCCCCCAGAGCTGTCTTTTTAGGTGTTTGGAAATGGTCAATACCTGCAGAATAAAAACTACAATCTCTCTCAAGAGCCTTTCAAAAACAAAACAAAACACACACACACACACAGACAGACACACACAAACCCAAATCAAAACAGGTTTGTACTCAAAATGATTTTTTTTCCTGTGCCTAATCCCTTTGGGACCTTAGAGTGGGCATTAGCAGCAAGTTATCTGAAGACAACTGCCATGTTTCCTTTGTATTTACACTACCTCCTTCTTCACATAGATCCTAACATTTCCCAGTTCACTTTCATGCCATATTATATGTTATTCATGTCATAAATATGACATGACATTTTGAATGGCAGATATGACCCATTAGGCAATGCCAAGCAATGAACAGCAACAATATATAGATCAGAGGTAGCCAGAGTGGCTACTACAAACTCCCACCATCCCTGATGATTGGCCATTTTGGCTGGGGCTGATGGAAGTGTAGTTCAACAGCATTTGGAAGACACCACATTAGATGGCCCTGCCACAGATCCAGGCATTATGTTTGCAAACTACCATCATATTCCAGAGAATATGTTATATTCCAGAGAATCTTGTTAATTTTTTTGTATGTTATTATATTTGCTCTTGTTTACCTAAGTGGAAAGATACAGGTGAAGCTGAAAGTGTTTACTGGTTTGTGTGAGGGCTTATCTTCTTATCTACCGTATCTTCTTATCCTTTAGGTTAGGGGGGGGGGGAGAGCAAACAAAGCAGGAGACCAGGTGCCTGCAAATTATCTGCAAAGTATCTGCAAAGTATCGGTCCAGCTGGGCTAACTACTGGGAAGCTGTTAAGCCTTTTGTTCATTGGTATATTGCCTTGCTGAAACACTTATCACCATGTTATTTCAATACCTGTATTCAACCGATAAGGCCCTACTTTATACCCAATAATAAAGGTAAAGGGACCCCGACCATTAGGTCTAGTTGCGGTCGACTCTGGGGTTGCGGCGCTCATCTCGCTTTATTGGCCAAGGGAGCCGGCGTACAGCTTCCGGGTCATGTGGCCAGCATGACTAAGCCACTTCTGGCGAACCAGAGCAGTGCACGGAAATGCAGTTTACCTTCCCGCCAGAGCGGTACCTATTTATCTACTTGCACTTTGATGTGTTTTCGAACTGCTAGGTTGGCAGGAGCAGGGACTGAGCAACGGGAGCTCACGCTGTCGCAGGGATTCGAACCGCCGACCTTCTGATCGGCAAGCCCTAGGCTCTGTGGTTTAACCCACAGCGCCACTCGTGCCCCTATACCCAATAATAGCATAGTTTACATTTACAGCTTCTTTGGGCAGGGTGGCTCACCCTGTTGCGGGGATTCAAACCTCTGACCTTCTGATTGACAAGCCCTAGGCTCAGTGGTTTAGACCACAGTGCCACCTGCGTACCCTGTTTGTATCTTACCCTTCCTCTAATAACCCTGCAGCAGCATACCTGGGGTGATCTCATTTTCACAGCAACCACCTGAGGTAGGTTAGATGGTAAGACAGGAACTTGCCTAAAGTGATTCAGTGAGCTTCTTATGGCTGTCCAAATGTGTTTTTATTCAAACAGAGTTTACAACATGGAAAATAAATTGCAAGGATATTTGACGGTTCAAAAGGTGCTATTCAGACAAATTATTCATAAGATTATCATTCTGCTGTCAGCGTTCTCACAAAGATAGTGTGTTTCACTGTGATAGCCATACCTGTCTTCCAAATGCTGATCTCTTTAAATGTGGCTCCCCTTTGTTTCCGATTCACATTCTTGCTGCTATTTGTAAATTAATCATAAATTCAAAACTTGAATAGTCTACATGATGCTGAATTCAATGGCGCGATTCACTGAATGGGTCCCGTCGGTGGAAGCACTGTGGAAGAATTTCTGCTTGCACAAGAATTTCTGCATGCCCACCCCCTGAAATTGGTTCAGGGAGGGGTCAGGAGAACCCTCAGAACAGCATTGAAAGGGAATTGGCAGGTGTTCCATTTGGCAAGCTGAAGAACATTATTTTGAATTCTTCCCAATGTTCTTTCCACTAAACCACACTCCTTTGTTGACTCCACACTCTTATTGAGTCATGTTCCACCTAGAGAAGACATCCCTTTGACTAGTTAGTCTTCAGGGTTTAGTCAAAGGATCTCAGTCAGGAGATATATATATAAATATATATATGTCTTATCAACAAAGATATTATCTCATAATTCTCCTCCTCATATGGCTGGTTTAATTTTGTCTCCTTTTCTGTTAAGAAATGCTTCAAGCATCCTCTACTAAGCCAGGATTATGATACGCTCAATGCAGATAGCCTTTGATTGCTGATATTATCAATAAGGATTTTGTTCTTTTCTGAGATTTAGCATGTAATTTTTGATTTTTATTCATGAGAGAGGGAGACTGGCTGTGATCCTCAGGATTCATTTCCTATAAAAAATACAAAGTGAATGAATCTCCTATAAACATAATAACTTTCATGATCAGTCTGTATATCATCAGGTTCTCTATGGCTGCAGCTCTGAGTCTTGCCAGATTCTGCATCTCTCCAGTTATAATATTGTTGTTTAAAGACTGAAAACATATGCTCTGGAATCTTTGGTTTTTATTTTAAAAGGCACTGAACTATGTAGAATTCTGAATATAATCTTCCAAGTTTCCAGATGATGGTTCGAGTCACTAATGGTATCTGTCACAAAAGAAGGCTTCAACTCATTAACAGAGTATTAAGTGTGACACCATGGTTTGAAACTGCTCCACTACTGGTATTGTCAGTTGATCTTATGTTCACTTGTGTTCTTGTAAGACTTAGAGCTCATCCAGATTTCCTTTTGTGCCACACTTTCCAGGCACAGGTTTGTGCTTTAAATCTCTGTTTCCAAGTAGCTTTTTGGAATATTCCTCAGCGCTTCCCCTGGGAAAACTGAATCAGAGCAAACGGCAATTGGGTTCTCTGCAGGTTGACATTTGCTCAGATTCAGCGGCAAAACGAGAGTTTTCTTGGGGAAAACTCAGGGGCAAAACAAAAACCACTGAAACATGGAGCATTAAGCCACGACCTGTCTCTAGGAGTGCAGCACAAAATGAAATCTGGATGAGCCCTTAGAATGCAGTATGGATAAGACACAATGTGCAGCTAATTGTTATCAAGTTTGTCTTAATGGAAAATGAAATGCTCAGAATACTCCACATTCCACATTTTAATGCCTTTTACAGGTCTTGCTGATATCGACAAAGGTGCAGATGGGATTTCTTCTTCAGACACATTCCTCATCTACGCTTCAGGAAAGCAAAAAACTAAAAACTAATCACATACCTCCCCATACCTCCAGTTAATATACCGGTAATTGACTTCAGACTCCTTTTTCAGCAAACACCCTCCGTAACTGCTCCTCTAGTGAGGGCAAATCAAGATATCCATATGATGATTGTTCATAATTTCCAGAGTAGTTCTGGAGTGCAACATGCTTTATCATTCTCTCTCAATTCGTTCCAGTAGCAAGCCCATGAGTTAGGTGGCTGCCATTTCTCTGTCCAATATTACAAATCAAGACAGAGAAAGTTATCTTCCCATGGCCACTTGATGAGTTCATGGCTGATGAGACTTTCAGATTTAGGACTCACAGTTACAATTCCAACATGTAATCTGCTGGAATCTCACTAATCATCTCCCTAACATGATTAAGCAAGGTTTTGACCTGCTGGCCTCCCTCTGATCAGTGGGATCACATGAGGCTCAAATTCATGTCAGAGATGCAAGGGAAGTAATTATATAGTTTGTGTCATAAAGTTTATGGGAGCAGCTTCCCTTACAGTAAGAATACATGGATCTCTTTAAGGCAGGGATGGGGAAACTGCGGCACTCCAGATGTTGCTTGAAAACAACTCCCATCTTCCTTGACCATTGGCCAAGCTGGCTGGGGCTGAAGGGAGTTGGAGTCAGCAACATCTGGAGCGCTACAGGATCCCATCCCTGATTTGAAGATACCACATTACCTGCTTTGTATTTCTGATGCCCTTGGAACAGATCCAGCCCTTTGTAACTGGATCAGGAAAAACTGAAGCAAGGACAAGGATAGGTGGGAGAGGCAGTACATCATCATACCTTGAAGCCCTGATATCGATTTGCATAGGTTCAAAAATGGCTGTAATTTCCAACTAATATTCTCTCTACAGTCATCGCCAGTCTCTCTTTGCCCCTCTCTTGAGTCTTCATCTCAGCATTGCTGAGGTGGACATTCTAGCATTTGACAAATACAGGAGGCTGAGGGGGAGGTTGCCACCATGAACTCATCTCTCCCTGCTCCTCTCCTGTAGCCTTTGCAATCAATTACCAGCCTCTAGATGGATATCTCTGCTGCTTGGCTCTGTGATCAGTTCCTGCTCCTAGCAGGGTGATTCCTACTGGAAGCCTCAATCCTTTGATCAGGCACAGCAAGGATTTTCTCTCTTGTTCTTTACTCTGATTAGAGCATGCCAGTAATTTACAAAGCATTGGTGAGAGACAGTAAAGGACTACGGAGGTACCGGAATTGGCACACGAAAGAACACACAGAAGGGGGATGAGAGAATTTCCAGCAGGCTGCGTGTGGCTGCATAAAAACAGTTGGACAACACTGAAGTGCTCAAGTTGCAGTGAAAAAAGTTAAGCAGCATAACATTGCATGTATCTGGATTCTTAAGTTGCAGCACTGTGGCCTTGTTCTAATGCTGCACTTACTTATACTATCAGTGAAGATGCTGGTCCTGCTATGGTGGCTGCCTCCAGCCTCCAACACAGAAGGGTTGCATAAGGGCACTTATAGGGCCAGCCCACCCATGAGGCAAGGTGAGGGGACTGCCTCAGGTGGCAGCATCCACAGGGGCAGCAGATGCCAATGCCAACCTTTCTTCCTCTCTTATTCCTGATGTACATCTTCCCTGACCTTCCCTGGTGGGGAGGGACAGTTGTACCTGAGCAGGTACAACTGTATCCTGGCTTCAGGTAAGCTAGAGCAAAAGTTTTCTTGCTTCTTTCTCCCTTGCAATGCATAGGCTGATTATATGTATAAATGGAACCACAGGCTCAGGCTTTCGGTGAGTAATGAGCTTCTAAGACATATAAGAGCCAGGATCTCCGCCTCTCCTGATTGCTGATTGCAATCAAGTGATCTCTGAAATTTCTGGGGAAATCCAGAAAGTGAGGCAGATAGCAGATGTGAGGGTGGGCATAAGCCAAGTGTGTGCCCACATTATGTTTCCAATGCAAGTATTTTATGCATGCACTACCGTGTCTAACACACTTACCATGTGAGTTGGCCCATACTCATGTAGGGTTAACATGCCAGTGATCAGTGACCAGGGCAGGTGCCACTGCTGGCATGCAAATGATAGTGCCTTCTTCATGGTCACTATGTTGTCTGTTTTAGCCCTCATTACTTCATTCAAGATGCTTGGTCTTTACTTTTAAGAACTGAATATTCGAGGGATGCACAGAACAAATGGGTGGAGATTAACAAGCTTGCCACATTAATGGTATACATATCATTTTTGTTATTTTGTAACTCAATTAGAGATTGTCTCAAGTTTTAAGCAGTATATAAATATATGGATTGAATGAAATAATAAACCTGTGAAATTGAGATTTGTTACTTCTAGGGAATAAAGCAGAGTTCAGATTTTAGCTTCTTAGACTGACTCTGCCAAAATATTATAGACTGTCTTCAAAACTAATGCAGGAGAGGCATAAGAATGGGATGAGAAGGCAATACCCCAATATGATGTTTTATCAGGGGGTCTCTTTGCTAAATAGTGGTAAATGAAATAAATCCCACATAACATTCAAATCAGAAATAGCTCGGATGCTTGAATTTATTGAATTCAAAAGTAGGCAAATAGCTTTGAATCCCATAAAACTCTGGCTTTGATGATGAAATGTTGGTTTTAGGTTTTTGAGCTTTGACTTTCTCTGTTTTTAAAATCCAACAATGTAGCCTGAAATGGTCCTGGAATAATGTTGTTTGCATTTGAAAGGGAATGGCAGATTAGAAGTTGTTGTTTTAAAGTGGCAAGGGGAGGAAAATATCCATTCTTGTTCCATGTCAATTTGCATCACTCTAAGCATGACCAGGTGTGTATATTTCATGTATCCGGAGACTCCTTTGCTGAAATGCAAAATTTGGTTCCTTAAGTATTTCACCTTTTATATTGAGGAAGTGGAGAGGGGAAAAAAGTCCATACCACAAGGCTGTCAAGAAAGGCTTGGAAACATAAGGGCAATATCTGCTAACGGCTCAGGTCTTCCCAGATTGTGCAGAATGTAGAGTAGAAATCTGATTGCCATACACGATCCAGACGTTTTTCTATGATGAGCTGATCTGTTTCAGCAGAAACCACATTTTCTAAGTGCTTAAACAACAGCACAATGTTGCTGATGAAGTGTGTCTCACAATTCTTGCAAATGCTGCGTGGAGACTTGAGTGGTTGTGCTGGTGTTGTGGGCTGATATTGGGACAGTGCCTGGGACATCAATGCAACAGCTTATGATTTAAATTCCTCCCTCGCCATTCTGGGGGTTTCAAATGCCAGCCATTAAGCTACCTTTCTGCCTAGTTCTTCCCTTCCTACATTTGAAAACTGTTTACTCCACCTCTTTACTATGTGGGAATTAAGAGATGAGTATTTTTCCACTGCAACTGCAGCTGCATCAAAACCAACCCGGATTGTCTAGATTCGGTCCTCAGAAACCAGGAAAGAATTGTGAGGGCTTCCAGTGACCAGTGACTGAGGCTTCCACACCATGAGCAGAGGTTTATCAGTCATGATCAGTCATGTGCTGCTATTCTGCAATAGCTGAGCCCCCTAACCATGGCCTCCCTTCCTTCTTCCCCTGCACATATTATTCCCAATCATTCAACCCTGCTTTGGAAAGAAAATTTAAATGGATCCAGTGTCAAAATCTAAATGGGCAAAACACCAGAATTTAGGAAGTTGAGAATATTTGCATCTGTTTAATCTGATTGCATAACCGAGTCAGGAGACCAAACCTGGAACTCAGGGATGCATGATTTATGCACTAAGGGCATTGTTTGCAGAAACTTCGGATGAAGAAATGGGAATGGTTTTTGATATAAGTAGCATGCAACCAAGATTTTATGGCTAAAATTGCAGACACAGAAAGGAACTGACATCCATGAACCCTGATAAAATCCCTCCATTACCTCTGATGTAAGGGACAGACTGAATTTGCAATCTGTCATTCAAAATTGTGGAGCCAGCAAATATAAGAGTCGTAACGTTTGAAGGTTGGGGGGCGGCGGCTGTTTTGGTTGGTGTTTTACTGTTAGTTACTTGCTTTATGGCTTCGGCAGGCTATTTGTGTATACAAATGAGTCCAGTAATCCTGCCCCCCTGCCCAAAAGATGGAAAAGGTTGGTTTAGATGTGACTTCACCTCACATTCAGCCTCACGTTTAAATGCTAGGATACTTCCCTCCCACACTTGTTATGATTGAGACCCTTGATGTATTCAGACAGATCCGGAATAATTTTCCTGTTATCGGTTACTTATCCGATATTAAGCACAGAAATAAAGACAGCTGCCATGTGGCTAAATGGGGTGATATCCTCAAAAGCAGAGTATGTTAAAATCTTGTTACGCACCAGCTCCCTGGAGAAGAGAAGCTGCAGGAAATTACTGTAGCACCAAAAATGAATAATTGAAGCAAAGCGCATTCAATATGTGCATAAACACAGAGGCCAGAGTGCAGCCTCCTAACCAGCTGGCAGTGCAGAAACTCAACAAAGAAAGTGCCGGATAGATAGATTTCTCAGGAGAAGCTGACCCACTTTCCTAGGAGCTTTGAGGAGGGCTCACGAAGAGGTCACAGCAAGGACTGTGGCAACATCACCCTGGATTGGGATGGTCTCTTGATCAGAAGGCAATTGTTAGGCAAATAAACAAATGGTAAGAAATGAGCCTCAAGACGTGTTTCCTGGGTTTAACACCCTCCTCCTCCTCCTCCTCCTGCGCCTTACCTGCTGGAAAAAATTGGCCGAATAGAACTCTGTCCTCAGGTTTCAACTCCAGAGACCGACTAGAGAGATTCTCTGTATGCCTTCCCAGATAATCTTGTGTCATGAATTGAGATGTCCACCCACCCACCCATAGACATACACACACACACTAGTTCCAGTATGCCTCAGTTTCTAACCCTAGCCCCACAGAGAAAGCGGTCAGGGAACCCAAAGATTATGAGAAATAGAACGAGAGAGCAGATGATATCCCATCCTTGTGGTGTAGAGAGGAGGTTAGCAAAACAGCACTCCAGTTGAGATCTCAGGGGTCAAATATCCCAGACTGAGGAGGTGTCCTTCATTTTTAAAAAGCTGGACCTTGGTTCTATTGACATGAATTGATCCCTTTAGCTCCATTGGCATTAACTGATTTTCATATTTCCATAGAAAATAGGGTGTCCCCCCGCCTCAATAAGCACAACTCTAAAACATCCCTTCTTTTTTACGTTTTGATCTGGCGGCTTCCTAGATCAGTGACAGGTGGGGGGGGAGTGGATCAGTGGGGAGAAGGACACCTGGAAAAGGGGGTCACCTGTAAGGACCTTAGAATGGGGATGGGGGTGGAGCTGACCAAGAAAACCTACAAGGCTGAGGTGTCTTTATCTATATCCAGGGCTACACCATCTCTATCTAGCTAAATGCCTCTCTGTCTCCGTTGCCAGGATTCTGCACGGGGCTTTAGCCCGCAGGCTCCATCCAGACTCCCCCTTCCGGACCAGAACAAAGCTCCATAAAGATAAGCCATGCATCAAATAGGTAATCCCATCTGCCCCGGATAATACTTGACAGAGACACCCCCCGTTCCCGCTTCACAGTAGGACAACCCCCTCCTCCTTTTCAAACCCTCCATATACAGCATTCATTGCCCCCTCTCCGGAGGAGAGACCACTGTATCAAAGCAGGGGGGGAGAGAGAAAAAGAAAAGGTGGGAAAAGCAACCTCGGGCGGCTGCCAACCCCGCGCACCCCCAATGGAGGCTGCCCTGGGGGCGCTGCTGTAGGTGGCGCTTCGCCATGTACCTGCTGCTGCTGAAGTGGCCGTCGCCGCCGTCTGCTGCTGGAGGAGGCGGGAGAGAGCCGGCTGGACGGCTGCTGCTGTTGCCGCTGCACTGACAGCTCTGGAAGCGGCGCCGCGGCTGTGAGGAGGGCGGAGGCGGGGTGGCTGGGCAGAAGGGGCGCCGGCGCGCGCGGGGCTCCGGCGCAAAATCCGGGGCCGGAGGAGGAGCCTGTGGAGGGAGCCGAGGAAGGGCGCGCGCGGAGGGCGGGGCGGCGCCTCGCTTCCCATGCCAGGCAGTCATGGCTGCGACGCCTTGCTCGTGGGGGTGGTGGGGTGGCTCTTCCTCAGGGCTCCTTCCAGTGGTGCTGCGGAAGGCGCCTTTGATGCAGAAATTCAACAGGTGCGGCGATGGGGGGCGGGGCGAAGCTGAACCTGAGGGATTTCTGCCTGCCAAAAGCAAGCACAGGTCCTTGGCGAATAGGGAGGGAGGAGGAGGCTGTATCCTTCACCGCCTCCACCCACCAAATGACTAGCCATTCTGGAAAGGAGGAGGAGGAAGGGAGGGACAATGCCAAGGATCCAGGTCTTGGGGAGGCTGATCCTTAGGGGCAGCTGGGACCACATTGCCTGGGAGGGAGCGGGTGGCGCTGTGGTCTAAACCACTGAGCTTCTTGGGCTTCGTGATTGGAAGGTTGGCAGTTCAACGGGGTGAGCTCCTATTGTTCTGTCCCAGCTTCTGCCAACCTAGCTGTTCAAAAGCACACCAGCGCAAGTAGATAAATAGGTACTGCTGTGGCAGGAAGGTAAATGGCATTTCCGTGTGCTCTGGTTTCCATCACGGTGTCCCGTTGCGCCAGAAGTGGTTTATTCATGCTGGCCACACGACCCAGAAAGCTGTCTTCGGACAAACACCGGCTCCCTCGACCTGAAAGCGGAGATGAGTGCTGCACCCCATAGTTGCCTTTGACTGGACTTAACTGTCCAGGGGTCCTTTACCTTTTTACCTTACATTGCCTGGGAAAGAACATGGTATTTGCATTAACAGCTACCTACCTTACCCCTTGACACATCCTTTGTAATCATGGTGGGACCTGTTGAATTTCTATTGGTGCAGCTGTTAAAGGCAAGAAAAGTTAAAGGGTAACAAACTAAGTGAGAGAGAGAGGAGAGAGAAGGAAACTGCCTCAAAGCAAAGGCCAAACTAGTCCAGCATTCTGTTCCAACAAAAAGATTCATGTAGGAGCAGCTGATGCAGAAGCCTTCAGAGTGAGGAGGAATGCAGTGTTCTTAAGGATCAAACTTCTGCTTACATTCTTCACAGTCCTTGCTTTTAACAACCCTTTCGGCTAGCAGCCCCTCTAAAGTCAAAATCTAGTGTGCGAATTGAAACAAACAAGTTCTGCAAGGTAGAACTTTTAAGATAAAATTATTATTCCAGATTATCAGAGATGCAAAGCTGAGGCCTGCACAAGCGTTTAAAATAGGCCATCATTTTAACAAAAGGAGGAGAACAAGGAAAGACAAACGGGTGACCAACTTTTATTTGTATATGACACTTTGCTGTGGATTGTGCCACCTACTACCCACATCTGCCATGTGGCTGTGTGGGGAATCACGCTTGTGGCTTTTGCACAAGTGTAGTATGGCTTACAAAAAAAGAGGAATCCACCCAAGATTACTGTTTGGGGAGAAAGTGCCATGTGGGTGCCTGCAGAGATTCACTTGCTCAAATCCAAATGACTGAAGTTGGAATTCAAACCCAGATTTCACACATCCAGTTCCAACTCTGTCCCCCAGGTTACTAACACAGCCATGGAAGCATTGTCCAGAGTGATCACTGGAGTGACAAGTGGATTGCAGGGGCAATATATATTTATTTTTATTTAATTAGTGCATTTATATTTCACCTTTTCCTCCAAGGTGTTCAAAGCGGCATACATAGTTCTCTCATTTAATTCCCACATCAACCCTGTGAGGTAGTTTAGGCTGAGAGGCAGTGACTGGCCGAAGGTAACCTTGTGTGCTTCATGGCCAAGGGAGTCTTTGAACCCTGGTTTCCCAGGTATGACACTCTGGCTCTGACTGGATGGATCTGTAGGTGTCACACACTGGCCTGGTGCAAAGCTTCTTGGCACCTTAATGCAAGCGGGTTGTATCAATTAAGATGTTGACAATGGTTAAGGGTATTGTAAAGTGTAATTCAATTCATTATATGGAGCTCCAGAGTCTCATACTGTATTTCAGATTGCAGTAACTATCTAAGAAATAATTCAACTTCCTGATACTCCCTGGAAATTAATTATCCAGTATTGACCTCTGTTGGAGCCCTACCTAAAGGCTTTTGATCTTGGTTCATGTACAGCAGTTTTCTTTTATCTATTCATATGCAATTCCTATTACAGGAACTATGCTGAACGTAGCATATAAACAAAAGAATATAAAAGTCTCAATAGTAAATGAATCAACCCCATCGGATATTTGTCATTTCTGTGTACCCATACACCTTAGTTTTTGCTCAGCATCATGGACAGTCTACATTTGAACCTTATTGCGTTGTCTTTGAAATGACTGACACAGTCATTGAGAGCTGGATCTGTGTCTATTAACTTGTCCCAATTTCCACATACTAGACCACAGGGAATTGGAGGCATGTGTAGATTGTGCGTGTTATTTTGTGTGGGGCTGATGGATGGATGGATGGATGGCCCTAACCTGTGATGGGTTTTTGTACTCCTAGCCTTCAAAGATCCTATGACCATCAGAATAATGAATCAAAACCAAAGATTTAAGATATCAAATGAAGTAGTTGCTAGATCTTCTCCTAGCCCAACAGCACCATGTGGGTAGAAAAACAGAGGCAGAAAATCTTGTCCACTCTCTTGCCTTATTCTGGCGGGGTGCCATTACAAGAAGGTCTTAGAGCGCCTTTCTTTTTCCTGACCATTAGCTTCTTGTAACGGCCCCATAGCCTCCCACTAATTTTGACCAAGGACTGGCAGACCACCAGAAGTGCCTTCAAGGAATGGATCTGGCCCAGGGGCTTGTCACCCCCTTGCTATAAATTTTCATGTCCTCGGCTTCAAGGCCTCATGTGTTGACCTGAGGAGGACTGTGATTTGGATAATACAGTCACTTCGCTTGAGGGGGAGCCCTTCAGCAGCACATTAACTCCATCATGAAAATGTGGTTCTGCCATCATCCTTGGGGTCCGCAGAAGCTTCTCCTCCTCTACCACCTTGTAGGACCATGCAACTGCAGATGCCAGGAACAGTGCTCCTACTGAGGTGCAAAAAGGGTTTGTCTCACAGAGTGAAAGCCAAGCACCCTGAACTCAAAGATTCGGCTGAAATCCTTGCACATCATTACAGAGCAAGAGAGCACGAGAGGGAGAAAATCTTGGTAAATGGCACACCAGAAGCAGTACCTCCCTGCTTTTGGTGCTGCCTGTCATTTCCTGTGTGAACATAGCACAATTGCTCCTGCTGTCCATCCTGAATGCTTGCCCTTTGCCCTGTCCTAAGGGGGCTACTTGAGCAGTGTTGTTTGAGCTTGCCTTTTTATTTTCTAGCTAAAAGCAGTTATTCTGGTCAATTGAGCTGAGTGTGTTTGACAGGTTTGCCCTCTGTGTTGCTGTATTGCTGGTGTTTCAGTGGTGCCAAAAAGACAGTGTTTTCCGCTATACTTCAGCAGAGAACCAATATGCAGTAACAGAAGTACAATGATCGATGAGCAAACACTGACTGTAATTAACAGCAGACAAATGTGAGCACAAAAGATCATTTGCCCAAAACGTGCATCTATTACGGATGTTAATGTGTGATTAAAAATTCAGTTAGCTGCATCTAGATTCTAAATTGGTCACATATGGTTAGTGGCTAGAATGTTAGACAATTATAATTTGGTATACCTTGAGTATAATAATATTATTTACTACTGTAGTTCTTCTTCATCCCAGAGCCTCTGGGTAGAGAATAACAAAACCTCAATTCAAAGATTTCTTATGTGCATATTCCTTTTCCTGGGCAAAGCCATGAAAATGAAGGAGGCAGCCTACATGAGGAAGAAATCACTGATGCAAATGCAGAGCACAGGCCTTGATAGATTGGGATGTGAATAAGATAATAACCATCTGTACTGTCAGTCTCCAGTCATCCCTAAAGGCAGGTGTTCCAATTTATTTTATCTGTTTTTATTTATAAAGATACTTATATACCACTGTATCATAAAAATATATCGTGGAGATTTACAACAATATAAAAACAAAACCAGACAATAGAATCATAGAAAGTTTAAAACTAGTTAAAAGAGAAAATAAAATTAAAAAGAAACAACAATTAACCATTGCAGGGGATGTACTCTTAACTGGCTGCATAGGCCTGGTGGAACAGTAAAATTTTCATCAGGCATTTAAAAGTTCGCACAGAAGGCACACTCTTATGTTCCTCACAAACACTTCTTTTTGTAACGGACAAAAAGTAGGGAAGTGGAAGACATAACACAGAGTAATCACAAAGATTTCTGGGCAGGATGCCTACTGCAGAGAGCCCGCCCGGTCTTCCTAGGACAAGGGTTCAAGGCTGACCCAAGGAGGGAAATGCACTTTTGCCAAGCAATCAAACGGGAGGGAGGGGTCAGGGCTGACTCAGACACACACTGTGAGCAGCAACCTCCAGTGGCTCACCAAACAGAATGAGGCAAAAGGGAAGCAACTCAAACCCACAGAGCAGTTCCTTAACCTTACAGCCGTAATAAGATCCAGATCACCCTCATAACAGGCTGTTTGCCTCTCTCACCTCAGTACCTGGCCATAGATGCTAGGGGTACAGTGGCTGCAGGAGGAGCTCATGTTTTACACATGTGTGGTGCCCCAGGATACATAGCTGAGCCAGTCGGGAGGAATGCTTTATGGACCACTAGCCTGGCTAGCCAACACTTCTGCTCATATTACTGAAGTGGGCATGCCTGTGGGTTGAAGGAGTATAGGATATGGTCCCTCTCCTGTGCTGCCTACATCCCACTCATCATTCCACCTCATGTTAGCTCGTCTGCCTGCATATGTATCATGATCTCACTTGGGCACACTCAAAGGCTGAAGGACCAGTGGTTCCATAAAAGGAGGGCTTGAACACCACTGCAGAACAGGAGACACCAGAGGCCAAGTTGCTTATGTAACTGAGATGCTGGAGACTCCTAAGCCTGGACTGGAGACCGCAGCTCCTATCTCTAGAGCCAGCAAGGGGCCACTGTGTTCATCAGTAACATACACTCTACAGAGCTGATCAATCGCTTCCCAACACAAACTCATGGGAAATGATGGAGTGCTAGGATTTGGTAGTCATTTTATCTTGCCCAAAGCGACTTAACAACCTCATCAGAAACAATTATTAAGTTCACCACATGGAGCACTTAACCTATTTCAAATACCACCCACATGACAAAGATGGTATTGCTGGAGACAAAATACAAAGGAGCCGATCAATTGTGCTAGAACACAAAGACTCTATAAAAAGAAAAAGGATAAAACAGAATAAATAAAAAATCTCATTCCCAGCTGCTCTACTTATCATAACTGATAAAACGACAATTCCTTAAGTGTCACATAGCACTTGCATTTCATATTCAGTAAAGTAGGGAACCCAGTTCTTTTCTTGCCTGCCCTCTGTTTACCTTCTCAAGTGGGTCACTGCGACTTCTTCTGTAGTAGGTGTATGATGTCTTCTCTTGCTGAGACACCATATGGGACTCCTTCGCTTTGCTGGGGTAATCTACAGTGCATAATAAAATCATGTTGCTTGATGTCATTAATATGCATTTATGAAGAGCTCATCCTGTTGTTCTCCATCCTTAGGAAGAAAAATTGTGCCCTCTTAATGCTAATTAAGCAATCGTATAAAGCTTCTCTATTACACTTAATCATTTTTCTGATTTATTTTTAAAACAGGGATGGGCAGGCCTGTGGCCCTCCAGATATTGGATTCCAGAAGCCATCATCCCCAGCCAGCATGGCGCATGGTCATGGATGATGGGAGCTGTAGCCCAGCACACCTGGAGTGAAAAGGCAATTCTAGGGCCCATCTGAGATCTTTCTTGACTCTTTAAGCAAGGATGAGGAACTCCATCGTCAAAGTTTCTGATGGCTAACCAGGACCCAGATGTATGAGATGTAGAATGTAGAGAAGGAAAGAGCTCTGTGTTGGATCCAGACTTCGCTGTGATTGGAATTGGTCCACTGAAATCAGTAGGTCTTAGGTTATTCATGATTAACTTAAGCCCTATTGATTTCAGTGGGTCTCCTCTGGATTCAACCCTCAATGCATTTTCTTGGGGTGATCTTGCTTGGATTGCAGTCGACGACCCTAAATTTCTACTTTGCACTACAAAATTATATCAGCTTTATTCTTTTTAAGAACTGTCATAGCTTTCCCTAAAGAATACTGAGAATTGTGTGATGATGAGTTGCTGAGAATTCTTTGAGATCCCCAGCCACCTTTGCAGAACTACAGCTCCAAGGGTTCCCTGAAGAGAATGAATAACTGTTAAACAAATTTAAGTCTGTGGTGTAGAGAGATGTGCCCTAAGGAATGCCATGAACACCACAGTAATGATAAGTAATATTTAGTTCAAAGGAAGGGAAGCCTCACCTGCAGTCTACAGGATTATGACTCTCTAAAACAGATGCAGGGAACCTTGGGGCCTCCAGATGTTGCTGAGCTCCCCATATCCCTTGCAATGGGCCTTGCTTGCAGGGGCTGTCTAGAGGACCCAAACTTCTCCACACCTGTTCTATAGTAATTTCTCCCCCTAGAAACCTGTTCTCATCCACATTAGGTTGGCAGTGCCAGCATTCCACATGCCATTCCTTTTAGAACAAAACTGATGATATTGTTAACTGAATTTCCTTCATATACATCTGATGAAGCAGATCTAGTGAGCTGTGGAGGTGACAACACAGGAACAGCCAATTTTGGTGCTGGCTCCTTGTCTGTGGAATGTTTTCCCTAGAAACTGCATCATTATTAACTTCTAGGCTATGGCATTCCTGTTTCTCCAGGCTTCTGACTGTTAGCTTTGGATGATACTTAGTATGCTTTGGGCCTCTTTTGTGGTTCTCATCTTTTAGTGGGGTGATGTAGGATGTGTCCTTTTAAGGGTATTGTTGTTTGGGCACTCCAGGAAATATTTGTTCACTATATTTTGATTTTCTTGTTCTTTAACTAATTTATGCATTTTTAAATTTTATGATGTTGTAAGTGTCAGTTTGCATTTATTAGTGCAGAAAGTATTGAGCTGATATGTAGAGCTCTTTCCTATTCTAATTAATTCAAGAGGGTTCTGGAAGCTTCTCTGTGTGAAAGAAACAAGTAGAAGGTTCATGATGTTTGGGTTATTCCTTCAGAGAAGCTGAGTACAGCTGGTTTAAGCTGGTTCTCTTATGTCTTTCAGTCAAGGTCATGCTGACTATAAAAGTAGGGCCTGAAGGAGCCTGGGTTTTACTTTCTCTTTCTAACTCTCTTCCTTCCGGTGTGGTGTTCTGTACATAGTATGCTTAGTGTTAAAGTTTAGACTTATTATAAGTTATTGTAAGTTTAAGTTAAGTCTGCTGCAACTGGATTTCTTATGGAGAGTGCCAATCTTGAATGTATTGGATTTGTGACCATTATGCTCATTTGCCTTCAGTAGCAGTAAAGCTTTGCTGGGTGAAATACAATTGGCTCTATTTTTTTGGGAATCCTGAAACATGTTTAAGTTGTTACTCATAGAATCATAGAGTTGGAATAGACCACAAGGGCCATCGAGTCCAACCCCCTGCCAAGCAGGAAACACCACCAGAGCACTCCTGACATATGGTTGTCAAGCCTCTGCTTAAAGACCCCCAAAGAAGGAGACTCCACCACACTCCTTGGCAGCAAATTCCACTGTCGAACAGCTCTTACTGTCAGGAAGTTCTTCCTAATGTTTAGGTGGAATCTTCTTTCTTGTAGTTTGGATCCATTGCTCCGTGTCCGCTTCTCTGGAGCAGCAGAAAACAACCTTTCTCCCTCCTCTATGTGACATCCTTTTATATATTTGAATATGGCTATCATATCACCCCTTAACCTCCTCTTCTCCAGGCTAAACATGCCCAGCTCCCTTAGCCGTTCCTCATAAGGCATCATTTCGTTACTCTGCTAACTATACATTGGAATCTACTGTGGATCAATACTGAGTAGAATTCCACAACAGTAAGACACTTTTGAGACTTTTTTTGTATAAGGTGTCAAATAAATAATGCTAATAATAATAATATAGATGCTCCCCCATTTAACTTAAGCTTATTCTTATATGTTGTTATAATGCATAATTATCTCCTTGTATTCAAAAAAACAAAACATACCATACCATTAGAGCCATGCAATTTTGCCAAGACAGCCACTCTGTCGTGGCTTTGTCCCTTGCATCAGGTATTTTCTGTCAACGAACTGTACATTAATTCTCTTCTTAACATTTTCAGAATATCATTGGGTTAGTCATGCCATCTGTTACTTCAAGTACAACCACACAGCTTTCTGGTGGGACCAAGCATATGCTGCCCTTATAGATTTGGACGTCACGTTTTGCTCCATGGCACAAATTTTTAATTTACTTCTCCACATCCAGCTGAGAAAAATGTCCATGCAAACAAAAAAACCCCTATGTTTCAGTAATGTTTCAGTTGCCAACAGAAGAAACTGTGAGGAATTCAGGCCTTCTTCTCTACATGAATTAAGGCAACAAAAGTTGGAAGTCTTCCTCCTACATGTTGGCTCCTGAAGGCTGGAGGGGGGAATTGAGAGACCTTTTTCTTACCCACCTTGTATCACAGGTGTAGGCAGTGTGTTGCTTTCCCCTGTGGGCTACATCAGTCCCAGGCAGCATGGCCTATAGTCAGGGTTGGTAGGGTTTTCAATCCAACAACATCTGGAGGGCACCACTGTAGTGATTTCTGCTGCATCCAATCTATACTCTTGGGACTTTTCCAGTTCTGCCAGTTAATTTAATTAATCAGCTGTGCTTCATATTCCAATTTCCTTTTTCCAGAATACCTCCCACAAAAATGTCTGCAAAGACTTTTGGAATGAGACTTGAAGACATCTGAAGGCAGCCCTGTTTAGGAAAGTTTTTAATGTCTGATGTTTTAATGTATTTTTAATCTTTTTGTTGGAAGCCTCCCAGGGTGGTTGGGGAAACCCAGCCAGATGGGCAGGGTATAAATAAATTATGATGATCATCATGATTATTATTCCAGTTGAATTGGGGAATTTTAAGCTTTACTGGGGGCCAGAGACTTGAGTATGGAGCTTTGAATCCTGGCTCCCAATCCTCTTCACATGCATCCACAATCCTTGTTTCAGTTGTAGCAAATTATGGATAGGCACATGCAATTTCAAAAACATTCAGGACAGAAGGATGACACATATTGGAAGACAAACACAAAACCATAAGCTTATTTCGCTAAAATTGAAGAAAGTGTATTTGTGTTCATGTATGTTGGTATTTATTTATTAAATTTGTATCCTGCCATTCCACCTAATGGTGCTGAAGGATTGCATCCAACATTGCCTTTCCATGAACAGAAAAAGCCATTCTGTCCACAGAAGGGCTTTTGATACATCAGAAGCCTGTGCTAATGGAAGGGGAAAGGTGATATTTTCCATTCCTCCTGTGGTCCCCTGTGTCCCTGCAAAACCTGTTCTAGAAGAATCCTCAATAACTGCAGATGCAGTAGTGTGGAGGGCTGCAAGAAGGAGGGGGATTTGGGAACCCCCCCCCCATTCCATTAGTGGAGCCCTAAGTGCAGAAGGAAGGAGTATTCCCAAAATGTTGGATGCAGCTTGTCGCCTAAAATCTTACTTTGAGACTGATGCTGTCTTAAGGATATGGGTTCACATGGTGTATTGAAGTTAAATGCAAAAGATGAGAAGTTCATATTCCTATACATTGTATATGGTTTCAAAGTTCTTGGTGGAAAGATAGATGTTTTCACTCTCAGTAAATAGCTCAGTTTTTCAGTGACAATGTTAGAGGGCGGTTCTTTCATGTAAAAACTACTAATGATCTAGAATGCCAACACCATATGCTCATTTTAATGCAATGTCAGGGGTTTCCTCAGACCTAATTAAAGAAATTCTGTGTTTCAGCCAATCCTGGCTACTTTCTGGGAGCAGTGTGGATTCATTAAAGCACAATTCTGTGTTCCAGAAATGCTAGCTGTGGAACCATAAGATTGCAAAATTCCTAATACTTCAACAGCTGGGGAAAGAATAGTTAAGAAATAAATACTGCCCTCTCCCCTTCCTCCTGAGATGCCTTGCAGGACTCTTCCAAAGAATAGGCTGGTGATTATTGTTACTGGTTTCTGTAATTGGTTAAGGTTATTCAACCCTTATCTGAATGCACACTGAATCACTCATGTTTTACCGCTGCTTATATCATATGGTTCCTTGCCAACCTAGCAGTTTGAAAGCACGTCAAAGTACAAGTAGATAAATAGGTACTGCTCCGGTGGGAAGGTAAACGGCGTTTCCGTGCGCTGCTCTGGTTCGCCAGAAGCGGCTTAGTCATGCTGGCCACATGACTCAGAAGCTGTACGCCAGCTCCCTCAGCCAATAAAGCGAGATGAGCGCCGCAACCTCAGAGTTGGCCATGACTTGACCTAATGGTCAGGGGGCCCTTTACCTTTACCTATATCATATGGTAAACGATGTTTTTCCTGATGGAGGAATATAACAAGAGTTTAGATTCAGTTCCTTTATGTATCAGCTCCTTGCAACCAGGTGATCCCTCTTGGTTTGTGTTAGACTGAGATACTTTTGTTTTGATTCAACTCTGTTCATTGAGTTTCTCTGTAGAATCGTGCCAGATTCGCATTGTTAAAGTGAGCATTGTATGCAACACACTCTCAGTTCTACTAAGCCGGCCAATAAACTGGTGCCTTTTCGTTTGCTTTACATGAAATCATTCCCTCACAATGGAAACCGGATCAACTGTATCAGTTTTTTGCAACCCGAGATATAACCAAATAACAAGCCAGATTTCAAAGCTAGGCAATAGCAAGGACACCAATAAGGAACCCCTTCTAGGACAATGAGAAGAGCGGGGGCTTTTGTGTAGGGGGAGTTAGCTGACAAAGGAGCAGTTGTGCTCAGATCCAGAAGTTCATGTGGAAACCCCGTCTCATTAGCCAAATGAGTTCCACTGTGTCATCCAAATGAAGCAAATGGAAGGTTTCCAACCAATAGACTAGTGGCATTGTAAAATATTCACAACTCCTGAGGTCATTTCCAGGTGACCTGTTCACTGAGCATTCATCATTTGTTTGAACAAAATTTGCAGGGAGGTTAGAAGACACCAGCTATTGATTGAGCGTTCATTCTGATAGTTGAGTTGGAGGGTGAATGTCTGCCGTAAGAATGGAAGAAGAAATCTAGCTTGCTTCACAATTTTATTCAGACTTATCTAATTTGCACTTCCCATGATGATACATGAACTCAAAAGCAGCTCCTGAATTCTGACATGCGGTTTTCAACCAAAATATGTGCACAGAAATGCATGTGTTAGGAAAAGGTGTGCATACAAAAGCATTGTATTAGGGGGAAATGCTTGCAAATATTAGGGAAAGCCAAACACATTCATAGGGACACGGGTGGCGCTGTGGGTTAAAGCCTCAGCGCCTAGGGCTTGCTGATCGTAAGGTCGGCGGTTCGAATCCCCATGGCGGGGTGCGCTCCCGCTGTTCGGTCCCAGCGCCTGCCAACCTAGCAGTTCGAAAGCACTCCCGGGTGCAAGTAGATAAATAGGGACCGCTCTGGCGGGAAGGTAAACAGCGTTTCCGTGTGCGGCTCTGGCTCGCCAGAGCAGCGATGTCACGCTGGCCACGTGACCCGGAAGTGTCTTCGGACAGCGCTGGCCCCCGGCCTCTTTGAGTGAGATGGGCGCGCAACCCTAGAGTCTGTCAAGACTGGCCCGTACGGGCAGGGGTACCTTTACCTTTACCTTTAAACACATTCATGGTTTTCATGAGGACTTTTAACTCACCAAGTGATGCAGAAATGTAGAAATCTGAACTTAAGATTGGAAAAATGGGGAGATTTGTCCATTCTTAGCCTGCTCTACCATGCAGACTCCTGTGCATTTTAAAGTCCTGGAAAACCAGGGTCCCAAAATGCATGGGGAACTTTCACTTTGCACAGTTGACTCCCCATTGCAAAGACAGTTGCCCTCCAGCTCATGGAAGGCGATAGAGAATGAGGGCTCCTATTCTCATTTCCCCCTCCTCACATGGAAAAACAGGCAGCCGAAGGCAGCTTAGATGAGGGTGGCAATTTATTCACCTGTAATAATACTTCTCCAGATCCTATGGGTTTTAAATCTGTTCAAAGATGTCATGGCTTTTCTTATGGAACCGCACATAACAACATGAACTCTAGATGTATTACCAGTTTTCCAGTTAAGTAAACCTGCAACTTGCACTTGTCACTCCGCATCCATTTCTACACTCACAGAGAGCAGATTCTTTCAGATATTCTCCTTGCAGCTCTCTGCTATCTCCAGACATAAATGGTTATTCAAGCACAAACACCGCACCATCCTAGTCACCCAGCCTTTCTCCCCACCACTAGATGCGCAGGCACACACATACAGTTTCTGACTCACAGCCATCTGTGAGATATGTGATTCAGTGGTCACAAGGAGACACTGTTTTGGGAGACCACTGATTACAGTTTGGGTACTTGCTTAAAATAGGTATGGCTCTATGAATTGAGCACATCATCATGCATACACCTTCCCCTGTACTTTTGTGATGGATATAAGGAATTTCCCTAATTCTCATAGGTGGGATCTATACACATATAAAAAAACGTTCTGAAAATGCTTTTTAAAAAATACATTGGATTTTCCATAAGGCTCACGATCACCATTTAGTGTCACATTGTAAAACGTTTTATTTGCAGCTGTATAGCTGAGTCCTATTAGTGTGCTTTTATGTGAAAAATCTGTTCACCTGCAAAGGACACCCAAGAGTAAGCAAACATTGTTTACTTCAGTGTAGATTCTGAAGGCCACAGCAGACGTTATGTGTGGGTTTCACGAATAAAACTCCATGCACATGTGTGCATGTGGAATTTGGATCAGGACCATTGTGTGATTTCTTTTAATGGTGTTGTCATTTTACTGTTTCACCAGTGCAAATTCACCCCCACCCCCCACTTTGAAGCTGTTATTAGCTGCAGAGGGGAAGGCTTACAGGCACCCACACCAACTAAAAACTGTGAGGATTGTTCTTGCTATTAGTATGCATTTATGATTGCTGTTCAAATGGAATACACAGTGGAAGAGAATGATTTTTAGATCAAATATATATTTTAGATATTATAGATTTGGTTATTGTGTCGACACAGGCCAAGGAAATGCAAAGCACATGTATAATGGGCCCCAAACTCAGTCACAGAGCGCATGCCTTGTGTGCACAACGCCTTGACATTCAGTTCTCTAATATCTCTGGGTAAATAACCTCTGGTAGCAGAGCTGGGAAAGACTTCTGCCTGAGAACCTGGAACGCTGCTGTCAGTAGTGCCAGAACTGTGCGAGATGAGCCAGTGGTTTCACTTAGGATAAGGCAGCTCCTCCCCATTACAGTACAAGGATTTTAAAAGGATTTTTAAAAAAGGATTATGGGGATTCATGGAGGATATTAGGTCTATCAGTGGGACAATAGCTAAATGTACAGTGGCAATATAGCACTGAATATCAGAAGCTGCAGACAAAAGACCAGAAGATTAGAAGAAGAATAGAGTTCTGTGGTTACAACAAAAAATCTCCGTGCCCCATGGAAGCAGGGCATTAACAGCAGGGTGTCATCAGTAGGTCTTAAAAGTCAAGTTGTTGGATATATATGAAACAAAGAGAAACAATCTGCCCACACATTTTTTTTTTTTTACCAAGCAGGTAAAATAATAAATGATGGGGGTTTAAAAAACCCACACAAATTTGACTAAGGGCCCCTCCAGAGTGGTGTTTTATTGTAGGTGCATTACTGGCACAATCATTGTGCATTAGTTTAGTGGTAGATTTATTCTGCTTCAGTATGTTCTCTGATGCTTCACCAAAGATACCACATTACAGTGGTACCTCGGGTTATATACGCTTCAGGTTACATACGCTTCAGGTTACAGACCCCGCTAACCCAGAAATAGTACCTCAGGTTAAGAACTTTGCTTCAGGATGAGAATCGTGCTCCGGCGGCGCGGCGGCAGCAGGAGGCCCCATTAGCTAAAGTGGTGCTTCAAGTTAAGAACAGTTTCAGGTTAAGAACGGACCTCCGGAATGAATTAAGTACTTAACCCGAGGTATCACTAGCAAAAATAAACTGGAACATCTATGGTACAAAAAAAATTTCAGCAGGAAGCTGTGGGATATGTACTGATTGGAAATGAAGGTGTGTGCCTTTAGATGCTTTGATGGGTGACATTTACAGAGGGTGGGACAAGGGGACTGTGACTTTGCTCATGCTTCTTGACCTTTCTGTGGCTTACAGTAAAAAAAAGGTAAAGGACCCCTGACAGTTAAGTCCAGTCGCAAAGGACTCTGGGGTTGTGGCTCTCATCTCGCTTTACTGGCCGAGGGAGCCGAAGTTTGTCCGCAGACAGTTTTTCCGGGTCATGTGGCCAGCATGACTAAGCCACTTCTGCTGGAGCGGTACCTATTTATCTACTTGCACTTTGACTGCTTTCGAACTGCTAGGTTGGCAGGAGCAGGGACTGAGCAACAGGAGCTCACCCCACCAACCTTCGAACCACCAACCTTCCGGTCGGCAATCCCAAGGCTCAGTGGTTTACACCACAGTGCCACTTGCGTCCCTCATGTGGCTTACAGTGCCATTGACTGAATCACATGGTTCCAGTCTTGCGTTTGGGAACAAATCCTGGTTATTCTCAAGCATTGGAATAGTGCTTTTGGGGGCCCCTAGTGGTTGTGCTAGGCATTTCCGTGGGGCGCCATTTTCTCTCTCATGGTTGTTCAAAATCTATATGAAACCACTGGAAGCTGTCATTAGAATTTCTCCAGAACATCTGAATCAGGGGAGGCTGTGCAGGACCTGGACTGGTACCTGGACATAGTGATGGGATGGATGAGGGAAAATAAGCTGAACTTGAATCCTGGCAAGACAGAGGCACTGTGTCATGTGTCAGAGCAATCTGTCCATTAACCTCCCTGGACTGTCCCTGAAGGAGCTTTACCATAGTAGGCCAGGCAGCAGTGGCTTCAGTGCTGCAGAGGACTCTGTGTGAAGCTTCCCTTTCACTTGATCAGGATACAGTGGATGCTTGGGTTGCGAATGTGATCCGTGTGGGATGCACGTTCGCAACCCGGAGCGTTCGTAACCCGCGTCTGCGCATGCGTGGGTTGCAATTCGGCGCTTCTGAGCATGCGTGAAGTGCGATTTAGCGCTTCTGCGCATGTGCGACCGCCGAAACCCAGAAGTAACCCCATTCTGGTACTTCCGGGTTTCGACGGTCTGCAACCCGAAAAAACGCAACCTGAAGCGGCTGTAACCCGAGGTATGACTGTACTGCAGATAGTGCAGGATGCTGCAGCACTGCTGTTAACAGGAGCGAGACCCTGCCAGCATCTCACACCTCTGCTCAGAGATCTGGACTGGTTGCTGATTTGTTACCAGGGTAAACCACGTTCAAGGTGGTGCTATTGGTATATAAAGCACTTAACAGCTTGGGACCAGCTTAGTTTCAGGACCACCTTACCACTTGACCACTTTGATCTGGTACAATACGTGTTCCATACTTGTAAGAAATTGTTCTTTTAGTGTGTTAGCACCTACACTTTGGAACCGCTTCCATCAGGCAGGCGCTTTCACTGTATCCTTTTGGGGGCCTGCTTAAAACATTTTTGTTTAGGCAAGCCTGTCCAGAAAGGTAGCTGTCGATGTGTTTTAAGCTCTTTTCAGTTTACTGCATTTTCAAATTGTTTTAAAATGTTTTTAGTTACTTGCTTTTAACTGCTTTTGTTGATACTTTTAATATTTCTTGTCAGCCGCTTAGTCTTGTTACAATCTAATGGTTCTCTCTCTCTCTCTCTCTCTCTCTCTCTCTCTCTCTCTCTCACACACACACACACACACACACACACACACACAGTAGCAGGATGTGCTTGTGAACCAAGCCTCCCTCTCTTTCACAGCACTACAACACATATATGTCCTCTAGGGGTCTTATTGATACATATGTGCAGTGTATAGGAAGGTTATAAGATTTCAAAATATCATATGCCAGGAGGGTTGTAAGAGCTCAATATTCATGGGATCAGATTATATAGTAAGACATCAATTCAACAATGCATTTTCTGATACATTTGTATAATTTAAATGAAGAGGATGAAAATGGCAGAACTACTTACATAAAAACATGTCTGGTGATGGATAGGGGAGAAGATTGCTGTAATATATTTAACTCTGCTGCATTTAGAAAACCATTTGAACTGAGAAGCATTTGTGATGTCCTTCCACCATCTACTGGATACTTAGGGGATTGTTTTTGGCAAATCAGCAAATGTTGATATTAAAACAAATATTCAAAACCAATTCGGGTTTGAAAAATCCTCTCTCCACTTTTCCCAACTTACTTTCACTGGGATGGGAGCCTATCTGTAAAACTGCTTCCCTCCCAGATTGACTTAGAACTACATGTTCATTTTTATGTGGTTCAGTCCTTGCATGTATGGACTGATTGTACAACCGCAGTTTTAATGTGGCCATCACTTGTCCCATATGAATGACTTTGTCTGTGAGGTGGTAAAATTTTGATGTGTGGAGTTTTGTTTCCACACTGGGGATGCTTTCAAACATCCAAGCTTTCACATGAAATCTGAGAGGGTGATGTTCTATGAGATCAGAGGATCATCACCGTGACTGATCCAGACTACATGTACTGCGCTCACTGGAAGGACAGATCGTGAAGCTGAGGCTCCAGTACTTTGGCCACCTCATGAGAAGAGAAGACTCCCTGGAAAAGACCCTGATGTTGGGAAAGATTGAGGGTACAAGGAGAAGGGGACGACAGAGGATGAGGTGGTTGGTCAGTGTTCTCGAAGCCACTAACATGAGTTTGACCAAACTGCGGGAGGCAGTGGAAGACAGGAGTGCCTGGCGTGCTGTGGTCCATGGGGTCATGAAGAGTCGGACACGACTAAACGACTAAACAACAACATGTACTGCACATGTGCTAAGTGTTCTCAAACTGTTGTCGTATCACATCTGACTGAAGGAGAGTCATTACATGGTCAAATGCTTCTCCATACGAAAAAGAGGAGTGGCCTATTTCTTCCCTGACATAGTGGGTTTAAAATAATGAAATGATGAAAACATATATACATTTTCCCCCGTATTATCATATATCAAAGCCAAAAGCTCTCATACAAAAAGCCAGTAATTTTAATCAGATACAGTTACAGTAACATCATCATCATCATCCCTTTATTGTCAATGTACAACCTGTGTACAATGAAATTAACTGAACTTCCCTCCAAACACTCAGTCTCATTACACTCTGTGTGCTTGTCGCACAACACACCAACCCCCAAAGTCAGTTGCACTATATTATTTTCCATTCAGCAGCCTAACAGCCCACTGGTAGAAACTGTTTTTTAGCCTGTTGGCACGACTGATTATACTTCTATATCTCCTGCCTGAGGGTAGAAGATTAAAGAGGTGCTGGCCGGGGTGTGAATCGTCCCTGAGAATTTTTCTCACTCTCCTAAGACAACAATCCCTTGCGATGTCATCTAGCGGGCTCAGGGGACAGCCCATGATATCATGTGCTGTGTTCGCCACCCTCTGTAAAGACTTTCTGTCCGTGGCTGTCAAGCCAACATATCACACTGTGAGAGGACACTTTCTATTGTGGACCGGTAGGAGGAGGTCATCAATTGTTGTTTAACATTGTTCTTTCGCAAGACCCTGAGACAATGGAGTCTCTTTTGGGCCTTCCTAATCACCTGAGTTATATTGTTTTTCCAAGTGAGGTCTTCACTAAGGTAAACTCCTACAAATTTAAAGGAAGAGACTCTCTCCACCCCCCTCCATATACAACGGGGCTAGTACCCCTCTCTTCTTCCGAAAGTCCAACACCATCTCCTTCGTCTTGCTAATATTTAGGTGCAAGTTGTTCTCTAGGCACCATGTGGAGACTTGTTGAACCTCCTCCCTATACGCTGATTCATCTCCACCTGTAATTAGACCCATTATAGTAGTATCATCTGCAAACTTAATAATTACAGTGGATGGATCAGATGAAATTACAATCCTATGTATACAACAGGTACAGGTAGGGACTCAGCACACAGCCCAATCCTTACTGTTTGTGTCCGATCCCTCAGAAGGTCTTTAATCCAGTCACAGATGGTAGAAGAAAGGTCTAGTTCCATCAGCTTTTTGATAAGAATGTCCAGAAGGATGGTATTAAAAGCTGAGCTACAATCAATAGACAACATTCTAACATAATTCCCCTGTCTCTCTAAATGACTCACTGCAAGGTGAAAGGCTGTAGCTATGGCATTATCTGTTGACCTATTTCTCCTATAGGCGAAGTGATCCTTATCAAAATCCAGTGGAAAATATGTCCTAAGGTGTTGAAGGATTAATCTCTCGAAGCATTTCATCACTACAGATGTTAATGCAATAGGTCTGTAGTCATTTAGGCAGTTAGTTGCTGTTTCCTTTGGGACTGGGACAACGGCGGCTGCTTTCAAACATGATGGAACACAAGCTGTTTGCAGAGAGATGTTAAAAATCCTTGTCAGGACCCCTGCTAGTTGATCGGCACAGTTTTTTTTTACCACTATCCCCAGCACCCCATCTGGACCAGCAGCTTTACTGGGATTCACTGCCCCCAATGCAGCTTTCACTTCATGGTCATATAGAGTAAGCTGAGAGTTTGTAGGCTGGCAGGCAGGAGCTATGATACCTGATCTTTTTACCTCATACCAAGCGAAGAAGATGTTCAGCTCCTCTGCCAACAAATCATCAGCCTTAACCATGTTCCTCCCATTGCCCTTGTAGTTGGTTAGATGCTGCAGTCCCTGCCACACTTGTTTCGTGTTGTTATTGGCTAGGCAATTCTCCTAGCCGGTGTGGTGTAGTGGTTAAGAGCAGTAGTCTCGTAATCTGGGGAACTGGGTTCGATTCCCTGCTCCTCCACATGGAGCTGCTGGGTGACCTTGGACCAGTCACACTTCTCTGAAGTCTCTCAGCCCCACTCACCTCACAGAGTGTTTGTTGTGGGGGGAGGAAGGGAAAGGAGAATGTTAGCCACTTTGAGACTCCTTAAAGGGAGTGACAGGCGGGATATCAAATCCAAACTCTTCTTCCACCTTAAGCTTATATTGTTGTTTTGCCACCTTAATGCCTTTCCTGAGCTTTGTTCTTGCCCCTCTGTATATTTCTATGTTCCTTGCCTTGAAGGCAGTATCCTGAGCTTTCAGGAGTCATCCAGGGTTTGCAGCAGTCATCCAGGGTTTGCAGTTCCCATAGACTCTAATGCACCTCTCCGTTGTTACATTATCGGTGCACACTTTAATATAAGAAAGCACAGTGTCTGTGTATGTGTATCTGTGCAAATATCTTGACGTTCAAATATCATTGCTTGGGAATGGGATGTATGATTCACACAATTTCCCCATAATTTGAGGTTGTTGTTGGGGGAGTATCTAACCAGATATGTAGACCATCTTTTTGTCACCCCTGAAAGCAGAAATGAGGCACCTGTGGCCCTCTAGAAACTGTGGGAAACACGCCCTGGGAAGGCTGCAAACTTCCCTGGTGGCCCCCTCTGGCTGTAAATCTCCTTCAGTCCAGAGCAGCCGGTAATAAGCAACCCTTCTCTCCTGAAAAGAGCACGCCTGTCTTCTGGCATATCATAGCAGAAGAAAGACTCAATTGTAGTTCTAAAACTACTGTACTTTATTTGCAGTCTTATATACAGGGACTCCATCAGTACGTCTCTGTTCTCTGAACGCCAGTACAGAAAACGGTGACACACACAGAAGTGAAGCAAACTTCCAATAGTACTCAGAAGGAAGAGATAATACAGACTTCCTTTCTCACGCTCTCTCAGACACTCACATGATGTATACAAATCCTAGTACCATTCGCTGGAGCAGCTGGGATAGATAAAAATCCTAACAGAAACTGCTGGACTCCAACTCATCTTGGCCCCAGTCAGCATGGGCAATGGTCAAGGATGATGAGAGTTGGAGTCCAAGAACATCTGGGAGGCCACAGGTTTCCTATCCTTGCTTGAAGGAGTCTGTCTTTCAGCCAAACTAGATGTGGTGCTAAACATGTTACTGCGGCAATAAGTAGCACTTTCATTTCTAGCTCTCTCTTCCCCTTTCCACAGCATCGAGTGGAACTTACCCATGTTTTGACATTGAGACCTTCCGCACTGCCTCCCTCCCAGCCCACTCTCCATCTGCAATAGCCCATGATTTGGAGTGGGAAATTAAGGTTGGAAATTAACCTTTTTAGGATGAACTTCAATGATGTTTAATGCACAGTTTTCAAGATTCTTTGGGGGGGTTGCATTAAATGTAAACTCATTTCAACTTTTATCTGTGCAAGTAGTACAGCACTTAAAGAGTGTTAAGGGCTTACTGTGTATTTATAGGAATAGGTTCTTACTTATTCGTTTATTTATTTGTAGCACTTATAAACATCACAATAATCCCCAAAGCAGTAAACATAAATAAATGAAGCAAGCAAGCAAGGAAAAGCAGATCAAGCAGTCTGAATGGTCTTTTGAAGCTCAAGGTAAGTTCTGTATCATTGATTGAACTGCTTGTTTGACAGAAGAGGTGCTCAGGAAATTTGACTTTCAGAGTCAGTTCCTTTTTAAACATTTCCAAGCGTGCTGTAACCTGGCCAGCAGTTATTAACAGCAGAGAATAAGGTGGCAGGCAGTAGAGGGATGGCTCAAAGTAGAAGGGAAGAATGGCTAAGAATATTCAGTGAATCATGGAAAAATGCACTGTTTTAAAATGAACAATGTAGACCAACTGCCATAGCAACCACAACTGGTGAAGAGAGCACTGGCTTTCCCTGTGTTTCATTTTATCCAAAAGAAGTGCAATGTTTGCAAGTGAATATTACATCTTAGCAACATGGATGTTGCCTGTTCCTAGAAGCAAGCCTATGCCTTGCTATTTTATTTGTCTCCCTATCTGGTCACATTTATATCCTGCCCTTCCTCTCACAAGGAAACACATGATGTAACCCCGGAGTTTGTCCTCTCCAGGAAGAACATGGCCAGTTTCAATGTTGCGCGTGTAGGTCCCCAGGCCACCCCTCAAATAACTTCACACATAACACGTAATTTAGTTTTGGTTTTTGGGCACTATTTTGGCCACAACTTTATTAAAATACAAAATCAGTGAGTGGTTGTTTAGACATTGGTTATGACTATCTGTCCCCCCGCCTGGGACAGAACTGGCATCCCGAGGTCCGATCGGTAGCCAGTAGAAGAGAAAGTCAAACTGGGGGGTCACCTGAGCTAAGCGTCGGACCCACGCCGCTCTCCCCAGCAGCTCCCCGAAAGCTTGCCATAATCCTATGACAAGGATTGCCCGGTCCTATGACAAGGATTCCCATGACAGGGATTGGGCGGCCCTGGTCCCATGACAGGGATTGGACGAAAACATGGCAAGCCCCAGGATTCCTTTAACAGAATTCCCTTCAGCGCAGTAGGAGGGGCAGGCACCGCCTGTTCAGACCCCTCCACCACCAGCATATTATAACCAATGCCTAACCGCAACCTTACAAGTTGTGACGAATTGCAGAGTAGTAGGCAAAAACCAAATGGCACAGCCAATCACCAAATGGCAAAATTCCTACTAGGCCCCTGCGCCAAGGCAGACGACCCCCATGACAGGCAAAGCAAGGTCAACCGGAAAAGAGGGCGGGTGGGCGGGTGATCCGATGCACTCTGCAAAGAGAAAGAGAAACCAGAGTGCACCAATATTTAAAGACTATGGTCCCACCCACCCAATTTGCAACATATAATTTGCCCCAGCAACCCGGGTTTCCAATCACAAATGCCAGGCAATAACTATTAACCAGCCTGGCAACAAGAGGCCTGGCCCGGTGGCCCACACCGCAACACGTGCTCTCATTTATTGGAGAACACGCTTTGCGCGTGTAGGTCCCCAGGCCACCCCTCAAATAACTTCACACATAACACGTAATTTAGTTTTGGTTTTTGGGCACTATTTTGGCCACAACTTTATTAAAATACAAAATCAGTGAGTGGTTGTTTAGACATTGGTTATGACTATCTGTCCCCCCGCCTGGGACAGAACTGGCATCCCGAGGTCCGATCGGTAGCCAGTAGAAGAGAAAGTCAAACTGGGGGGTCACCTGAGCTAAGCGTCGGACCCACGCCGCTCTCCCCAGCAGCTCCCCGAAAGCTTGCCATAATCCTATGACAAGGATTGCCCGGTCCTATGACAAGGATTCCCATGACAGGGATTGGGCGGCCCTGGTCCCATGACAGGGATTGGACGAAAACATGGCAAGCCCCAGGATTCCTTTAACAGAATTCCCTTCAGCGCAGTAGGAGGGGCAGGCACCGCCTGTTCAGACCCCTCCACCACCAGCATATTATAACCAATGCCTAACCGCCACACGAGCTCTAACGCTCGCCGCCAACCACTCACAAACCCAACCATGAACCCAATTTACTAGCCACCACATCCAGCCAAACATCATTCCCCAAATTGGAGAGGTGCACTCCATCTGCCCGGTAAAGGGCCTCAGCCTTAAAATTAATGTCTGGGTGCGAAATCACCAAACCACCCAGCTCCAATACCTTCACTCAAACAGCAGAGTTAATGCGCTTCCTGGCCCTTACAGCGGCCTCCGGGCGGGAACACCGCGCCAGGTTTGCCTCTGCAACCGGTGAGACCAAATTATTCTCACTGAAGGTAATAAGGCTGCCAATGCCTCCAAATCCCTTGGATTGAGGTGCGCAAAGCAAGGCAATCAATAGTTGCCACATCATTTTTTCCCAGCTGCACCACTATGGCCTTCCTATGACAAGGATTGCCCGGTCCTATGACAAGGATTCCCATGACAGGGATTGGGCGGCCCTGGTCCCATGACAGGGATTGGACGAAAGCAGCCGGTGACCAATCAGCGGCATAAACTCTCCCCATGACATTCCGCGTCTGGAAAACCATGACACTTGCACGTGCTGTGGGAGGCTGAGACACGCTCCCCTTGCAGACTGCCTCGCTCTGCTGCCAGCCCAATGAACGATGCTGTGTCCCACTATCCAGACGCGGACCAGCGTGGGATCTACAAGGGTTGAAACAACAAGCATTAGTACCAAACTCAGCATTTTGTTTCGCACATAACCCTTGAAAGCATACG
Organism: Podarcis tiliguerta; assembly: GCF_965153285.1. Classification (NCBI taxonomy): domain Eukaryota; kingdom Metazoa; phylum Chordata; class Lepidosauria; order Squamata; family Lacertidae; genus Podarcis; species Podarcis tiliguerta. The sequence goes on from NC_139534.1 coordinate 86,682,568, forward strand.
ATTTCCATCTCCCCAAATCCTTGATCCTGGCGGCTGAGAAGCCCCAATGGGCTGCCATAGTCGCTGCACCTATGCGAAAGGAATGAGGAGCGAAACCAGAGGCCGAGATCCCCAAGCAGAGATGGCCTTACGTATGACTTATGTAAACTGGTGTCGTGCCAAAGGGTGACCATTTTATTGCATGAGTAGGGGGCTGTCCCCAGGAGGTCTCAAGGCCAAGTACTTCCTTACATCCTTGACCGGGAACGGGCCCACCTCCCCAGTCACTGGGAGGCGGACAACCTCCCCCCGACCCAGCTGGTCAGTTTTTGGAGTTGTGCACTACAAGTCTCAACTCCAAAAGGGGAACACATATATCCCGAAGCAGCAACTCACGAGAACCAGCAACTTCTAGAATCGGGCCAGCCCCCAGGGGAACGAAAAGCCAAATATTTCTAGAATACAATAACAGGGCAAGGGCCCACCTTACCTGTGACTGGAAGCCCGATGATGGCAACCCTGCCCACTAGGTCTGACTTAGAGCTCCAGACACTTATGACAAGCTCCAAAGCAGATAAGGAAACATCCAGAGGCAATAAGCCTCCAAACTCTCAGCCCCGTGCTGGCTCCAACACAATTTCCCCAACCCTCAGTACACCAAAATTACAATGGAATACTGAAAGAAGTCTCGTCTAGAACTAGAACTAGGAGACAAGTATTAACTTGTTGCGGATACTGCATAGGTCAAGATTGACCGGCTTCCTGCCTGCAGTCCTGTGAAGGCTGGAGCCTTTACCAACTTTCCGAGACCCTGCGCACGACACACTTTTAGAAGGGTCTCTGAAAAATTAAAGCTTTACTTCAGCAGACATTGCAGCGGACTGAATTCTGATAGTTTTAACAGTGCATCCGATCTGCAGCAGGTGGGCGAATTACTGCAGGTCCTGCTCAGAGAATGGAGGCAAGTTCCTCTGAATGGCCGAGGACTGCCAGCTAAACGCTAAGAAATCAGTCCAGGCCTTCTCATAAGACCTGAAAGCAGAAGGGGAAATGTAAGCTACTCCTCCTCTTAATTATCAATTGTTGCCAAAGCGCCACAGGAGCTCCAGAAAATCCGGCTATAGCTGGGCGTCCAGAGCCCAGGATCTGAAGCTCTCCAACTGAAAACGGGATATAGTGACAGCGAAAACAATAGATGATCCCGTAATAAAGCGAGCAGAAACGCAATATTAAACCTTAAGCAGTGCAGCTGGAAAGCACATAAAAGGGGGGCGGAGACTGCCGAAGCATGAGGACCATTTTGCCAGGACCCTCACACTGACTGGTTATCAGACCAAGACAGACCCGACGGTCCCTGCACTCCTCAGTCCAGATGTGCGCTGACACTACAATGGGGAAAACTCAAGAAAAGTTAGGTCACATGTGATTGCCTTGCCCTGCCAGGCTCAAGGCCACTGTACAGGATGATGAAGGGACCCAGGGCCATGAGACCACCTGGCCAAGCAGGAATGGAAGGGGCAGCCTGGAACAACCACCCTGCATGCCATTTTTATTTTATTTTATTTTTTAAAACTGACCCAGCAATGATAGAATCTGACAAAGCAACATTTGCTATCAGAGGAAGTATTACAAGAATAACGTCCTTCACGGCAAACAGTTTTTCCACAGGCAAGCAGAGGTATGAGCAACGGTATCCAGCTAGCCCCCAAATGCGTTAAAGGGGCAGTGGAGCCACTGTCCTAACCACTGGGAACACCCAGCTCCTCAGGGAATAAAAGGGGCGTACAGTAAGCCTTAGCAGAGGCTGATGTCACATGAACCAGCCAGTAAGATAATCCAAATAATGGTACCCCCAGTTAAACGAGTCTTGACTCGCAATGTTCAATCCAGAAAGATGCTAAAGGACTCGAGTGCTGCACAGCCTATAGTGCAACCCATTGGCATCGCCTTATAAATGCAAGGACCATCCAATTAAAGCCCAACTGCATATAATCTAGAGGGTGAACCGGCAGCAGCCTAACAGCCAATTCAATATCGCATAATGCCAACCAGGCCCTCATCCAATTTGTTGGTAAGCTCAACTGCCTGATCCAAAGATGCATATTTCACGGAACAATTCCAGAGAGTCATTCACTGAGGTGCCTATGGGATGCGATAAATTATAAGGGGGATTATATGGGGCTTTCTTAGGGACGATCCCCAAAGGGGATAAATGAAAATAGGAATAGCAGGAGAATCAAGGGGATACCTCCATACGTCCCAATGAAAGCTGCTTCCTAACCTTCTTACTTGCTACCACAGGTAGCTCTCTGACTGGCTTTGAGTTGCTGTGTTCTGAGCCACTGGCTGAAAAGCCAGAGGAATCCCAAACCTTGGGAAAAACCCTTCTCACAAGCACAAAACCACTGACCCATCTAGATAACCTTTTAGCCAGGCTTTCAAGGAAGATATTTTTATGGAAATATGGGTGAGAGGTATCGAGTTATTGCTTGCTAGTCCCCAGCCCCCACTTGGGCAGAATGCCCTGCCTTGAGTTGCCACCATGATGTGTAAATTTACAGGGCCTACGCCGGCCAGAAACCCTAAAAAGTCCCAACAAAGCTGCTGCCGGGCCAGCTTCCTGCATACAGCTTAAGATTCTATTGCTCAGGGAATTTCCATTTGAAATGTGGAGCTGCGCAAGTGGTCCACATGTCCCCATCCCTGTGATCCTAGCAAGCTGAGGGGATAAAGGCAGCCCTGCATCTAACGTTCCCATAGTGAACTGCAACTTAAAGAATAGTGGGGTGGAAGGGACCCTCAGGATGTTCTAGTCCACTCTCCCACAATATAATAATAATAATAATAATAATAATAATAATAATAATAATAATAAAAAATAATAATGATGATGATGATGTATTTGTACCCCGCCCATCTGGCTGGGCTTGCTCAGCCACTCTGGGCAGCTTCCAACAACAGATTAAAATACAGTAATGCAGCAAACATTAAAGGCTTCCCTAAACAGGGCTGCCTTAGATGTCTTCTAAAAGTCTGGTAGTAGACATCTGATGTTGACGTACCTGCAAGGAGGTGTAAGCATCATCCCTGCTCCCCTTTTCCCTGCTCCTGGATCGCCGTCTCTGAAGATGCTTCCTTCTGGAATAAGGCACCTAGGCCATCAGCAAGTCAACCTCTGCAGGAGAAGCAAACTCTGGAGGCATCTGCAAAGGCTCTGTCATAGTCTGCAAAAAACTAAATGAGAGGAACTGGTGAAACCAATGCTTTGTGCACCACATGGGGAAGCTATTCAGGCCGGAAACGCTGCTAGAGGCCATCAAATTCTAGGGCCAAGCGGGCCAAGCCTTAAGATCACCTGCTAGGCCAGACATAAATGTTTCCAATGACTTAACAAACTCGAGGCAGCCCACCACCTGTCCAGGTACACCTGTTTGCCCTTTAGAGGGAAGCACGCCCTCAAGAAACCCAAAGTTCTTTTTAGGAGCAATATCACAAGTGGGCCGAACTACCAAGCAACAGAATAGTCCAAAAGGAGCAGCTTGTTATGTTATGTGATAAGAATGGCTAAGTGGGGGATATGAACCCTGTCTCCCAGGTCCTAGTCCTGCGCTCTAGCCACTAAGCCACAATGGCTCGTCTCTAAAATGGCAGTTGCCACTATCAGGGCAAACAAACTTGAAGAAAATAAACTTGTTCAGAAACAGCATAGTTAAAGAGCATACACAGAGTGCTCACTGGAGGCACAGAGAGCCTCTGGTTCCACTCTGTCTGCCTAAGATATACATTAGCAAAAAGTGAGCCTGCAAACAGATAAATTCTTATAGAGAAAGTGAGTCACATGCCACAGAGACTTAACAATTGCTGTACTGCTAACTGTAGCAGGCTTAGGCTTAAATGATATGTGCAGGCCGAGAAGGCCGTGAAGGCCTCCCAGCTTCTGCTCTCTGCCTTTTTTGTCTCATTGCAATATTAAAGGAACTCAATATAGTGCTCCTGCCCAAGGCTAAATTAAAACTTGGCCAACAGCACTGCATGCAACCAAAATAAAGCCAACCTCTGGGGATACTATAAACGAAGTGATTCTAGCTAGGCTGGGAACAGCCCTGACTAGCCCCACAATTAAACAGGCAAAAATGGGGGAAACCTCTTTGCAAAAGAAAGCCCCTAATGGGGGCTCTCTCCCTATTGGGAAAGGCAAGCCCAGGAGGATTATGCACAGGCAGCGCTCACAGGTACAGGGAGAATCTTCCCAAAGGGCAGGGAAAGGGGTGGGGTGAGAAATCAAACAGGAAAAAAGGAGAATTAAATTAATTAAGGGACTAGAGAGGGGAATTAAATTAATTAAGGGACTAGAGAGGATTAAAAAGAAGGGGGAGAATAAAGAAATGTAACCAGACAATGAGAAGATTGCTCCTGATCCGATGCACTCTGCAAAGAGAAAGAGAAACCAGAGTGCACCAATATTTAAAGACTATGGTCCCACCCACCCAATTTGCAACATATAATTTGCCCCAGCAACCCGGGTTTCCAATCACAAATGCCAGGCAATAACTATTAACCAGCCTGGCAACAAGAGGCCTGGCCCGGTGGCCCACACCGCAACACGTGCTCTCATTTATTGGAGAACACGCTTTGCAAAATCAGAAGGCAGATGTAATCACAGAGCCTATGGGGTAAAAATGCAGGATATAAATGAATACCCTGATTTAATAGCCTACCATTTTCTACAGTGCTTGTGTTGCATTATAATTTAACAATGCTAGTGTTGCTCTTATTCTGGCACAACTCAAATTTGAATCTTTTCCTTCCAATCACATTTCTCTTTTTAAAATAATTTTTCTTTTATTAATATACAAAATATAAGCCAAAGCATAAAGAAACGTTTAAATCTTTTTCAAGAAACCATACAGGAAGTGACTTTGTCATTCAGGAAATATGGCGCATGAGAATGTTACAGGGTTCATTCACATCCACAGCTACTCTTGACTCACACATTGTTAACCTCAAGAGCAGTCTGCTGTAATGTGCTCTATGTAAGGGTGGCCCAGAAGCTGCAGCTTGTGCAAAACAGAGCTGCTCACTGGCAGAGATGTATTTAGGGCAGTGTGACCAGTTCCTCTGGACTGGATGCCAAGCCTATGGGCTGCTGCAGGGTGTCGCAACTAAGATGTAGCAGGAGTGCCAAATCCAATAAAATATTTTGGGGGGGGGGGGGGGGGAGGTAAGCCCTGCTCTACATAACTGATCACATGACGCAGCACACCCACACCATTTTAATGGCAATGCTAATCAACTTGGGGGGGGGGGACTTCTACTGCCCCCTCCCAAAGAACTTCACTGCAAAGTAACTGAGTGGAAAGCACACAAAAATAATACATAATTTTGAACTTAGTGGGTGTATTTGTTTTACATATACTGCATGGATAGACTTCTGAAATGCATTTCCTAGAATATCCAAAAGATGGAGACAATGTATAGCAAATATTTTCTTTGAGTTCTGTTCATTGTAACACACTTTGCGCAGATACATAACTAGTGCCGGATTTACCTATAAGCTAAACAACCTATAGCTTAGGGCCCCACTCTCTTGGGGGACTCCCCAAAATTTCACTTTTAATACAGTGGTACCTCGGGTTAAGAACTTAATTCATTCTGGAGGTCTGTTCTTAACCTGAAACTGTTCTTAACCTGAAGCACCACTTTAGCTAATGGGGCCTCCCGCTGCCACTGCACCGCCGGAGCACAATTTCTGTTCTCATCCTGAAGCAAAGTTCTTAACCCGAGGTACTTTTTCTGGGTTAGTGGAGTCTCTAACCTGAAGCGTCTGTAACCTGAGGTACCACTGTATACTTCTTCTTAATTGTATTTCAGTTCAACTTTGATAAAATACGTATTTTGTTATGTGCAAATGGCTTTAGATACCTATTAGGTCCATAAATTACCATATAGCATATATTCAACAGAAAATTTGTTGACAATTTTGTTGTTGACAAAGGACAGCTGGACATATAAAGGGCCCCATTACCTACAGTAGCTTAGGGCCTCATCAAACCTAAATCTGGCCCTGTACATAATATTATACTGGATCTCAGAATTTGACAATGATTACAGATCAGTGGAGCAATACAATGCAGACCTGTCCCATTATCATCTATGGGACCTTCCTCTGCGTAAACATGCATAGGTTGTGCTGTGCGTATTTTCCTCCTGAGATCCATCATGTTTCTCCTGTACTCAGTCCTGGTCTGTTCTTGTGCTGGTTCACCACTATATGGAGGAAAAGGTGTTTGAAAACTAAAACTTTATGTGGTATTTTACCGACTGTGCTTGAAAAGGGGGGGGGGGAGAGTCACACCGTAATGGTAAGTACAGTGGTACCTAGGGTTACATACGCTTCAGGTTACAGACTCCACTAACCAAGAAATAGTACCTCAGGTTAAGAACTTTGCTTCAGGATGAGAACAGAAATTGTGCTCTGGTGGTGCGGCGGCAGCAGGAGGCCCCATTAGCTAAAGTGGTACCTCAGGTTAAGAACAGTTTCAGGTTAAGAATGGACCTCCGGAACGAATTAAGTACTTAACCCGAGGTACCACTGTATTCCATAATGAAAACATGCTTTTTGAGCTGGGAGAAAGTAAACGGGAAACTTAATTCTAAAGTGTCATCTGTCGAGATAATCTTCTCCCCTGCCATTGAAGAGTGTAATTCATGAACTGATAATATGCAAGTTATAGTTACAATTAGATTATATTGTTTTTAAATTGGGAGATTTTTGAATATGGTGAATAAATTGGGAGGTTTTTTTGAATGTGGTGAGCTTTAGTGAGTATGGTGATTATGGAGACCAGGACTCACAATTCAGTATTTCCAATTGTTTATGTATGTATGTTTGTATTATTGATTTAAGAACATAAAAACATAATAAGAACCTGCTGAATCAGGTCAATGACTCATCTAGTCCAGCATCCTGTTCTCACAGTGGCCAACCAGATGCCTGTGGAAAACCTGCAAGTAGGACCTTTCAGCAACAGATATTCAGAAGCATCACTGCTTCTGACCCTGGAGGCAGAGGATAGCCATCATGGCTAGGAGCCATTGATAGTCCTCTCCTCCATGAATTTGTCTAATACTCGTTTAAAGCCATTTAAATTGGGGGCCATCACTGCCTCCTATAGGAGCAAGTATCATAATTTAACTATGCGGTGCATGAAGTACGTGAATGGAGTGAATGGAGTGAATGTAACCATGTTTGCTGAATTTTTTAAAATAGCAATTCCAGAATCTTTTATCAAATGTTTACGACAATGATATAGGAAAAGTCGGATGGTAAACATTTAAAATTAAAATTTCCCCACTGACTCCACAGTAACTTCCGAGAGGAATCACCGTATTTTTCGCTCTATAAGACGCACCTGACCATAAGACGCACCTAGTTTTCAGAGGAGGAAAAATATTCTGAATCAAATGTTGTTGAAGAGGAAGGAGGAGGGAGGATCAGGCTAAGGCTGCACAGCTCTCCCTCTTGCTGTTCTGGCTTCAGCGATAGCTGCGCAGCCTGCATTCGCTCCATAAGATGCACACACATTTCCCCTTACTTTCTAGGAGGGAAAAAGTGTGTCTTATAGAGCGAAAAATACAGTAATGGATGAAAAGTAGAAAGTATCTACTTGATATCTAATGATATCAGATACTCCGCCTCCAAGAAAAAAATCGCTACTGATTTATATACAAATGGTATCTCATTCCTGCGAAATGGATTAAGAATAGGCAGAGCAGAAATATCCTGGTCCATGACTTTATATTGCTGTTGTACAAATGATTCAGGACTGCTTGGAAGGAGATTGAAGAATCTCTTAAACGTGAAGATTATTCCAATGCTATCAGTTAGATTCCTGCTTAGGAACATAAAGGACATAAAGAAGATCCAAGAAATTGTTAGTAACTTAATAAAAACTGCAATAATTATCTAGTAAATGGAAGGGTACTGAAGGTCTCTATTTAGTCAATTGGTTAAAAATAATCTGGAATGCCTTGTGTATTGGTGAAATGTTCACATATGATAAAATTTCATGTCACAAGGGAGAAGCTAAACAAGACAAGAATATGAAAACTGGAATTGGTTATAGAATGTACCTTTTGAATACTAGCATTTTAATGAAATGATTACTCAGGAATGGAATTACTGCTTAGCAGTACACATGATATGATATTTGCAGGTAAATCAGATTTATGATGGTATCTTTATTGGATTTTATAAGAATCCCCATTGTAGTTTATGAAATACAGTATAATGAACAAAATGTAATTTCTGTTTTTAAAAATCAATTATATTATATAAAAAATTCCCCAGACGATTACCCATTTAAAATGCTGATAGTTGCTGCTTGAGCTACCTATGTATGTTTGCCCACCTGTGGACATGATGATGGTGATTTCTGGCTTTTACAGAAATATTTGCAGAACACTCTTTAATTTTTTCAGTAAAGTTTATAAAAGAAGGAAGGAAGGAAGGAAGGAAGGAAGGAAGGAAGATTTTTGCAGTGACTCTAGCTGGAGAACAAGACTATATTAAGACCGTCTATAATCCAATATTGTAACTGTCAGGCTTTCCAACTTGTTTATATGTATAACTCAGTCACTAGAGCATGAGTCTCTTAATCTGTGTGTTGTGTGTTTGAGTTTCATGCTGGGCAAAAGCTTGCAGGTGGTTGGATTAGATGACGCTTGTGGTGCCTTCCAACGCTACAGTTGGAATCATATATATATACAGTATATGATTCTATATTCTTTGCTGCTCTATGGAATTATTTATCTCGAAGGTGTCTGCTCTTGGATGCTGGTGGAGGTCCTTTGGTCACTGTTGCTTTCTCTGTATTTTACGTTCTGTGCTGTTCTTTGTATTCATTCATTTTTTTCTTTTTCTTTTAAAAAAAGCTTCATAAAATTTTGTATTTAAAAAAAAACCTACTTTAAAAGAAACTAATTACCACCGGACTTTAAAAACGCAACACACAGTCCTTGCCCCCAGAATTCATGCCCAGGAGTAGGTAGGGAGAGGCTAGTAGCCTGATTTTGCCAGATGGTTCTGAACCTAATAGCAGACAGTGATTCGTGTCCAAAGGTAATGAAAGGCAGCTTGTTTCCAGCACAGACATTCTGTTGCTTTGAAACAATCATTAAAATGTCACCATTCCAGGGCCCTCCTGCTCAGGCTTTTCTCACTCATCTCAGCAGTGGGAATCTTTACTCCCCCCCCCCCCATCACCCCATGACAGTGTAAGAGTTCAGCTACACCTTTGCAGGCAGATATAATGATGTGCATTCCATGAAGAGCTTGTGTTTTCAGCTTCACATGCCATAAGGATAAAAGCTTGGGCGAGTGCTTTCATTTATCCTCGTAGTTGTTTGAGGTGTCAGGAAAGCTGCCCGCTCTTCTGTTGGCAATTCCAGGTACTCTGTGCAAAGCTGGACTCCTTTGAGCCAGTGTGCAATCAGGCCAGACTTGCGCTTGACAAAGACAAAGGGCCAGAGCGCATTGTTCTTTGCTCTCATACCTCACCAGATTCAGAAAATGCACACCGCTGCCTCCCATGATGGGTGTATAATGCATTTATATATATTTTTGGCTGTGTATGCATCATACATTTAAAGCACATTGATCTTGTGCTGAAGCAGAATTCTTTGCAACAGAGCTGAAATTCCCTGCCCTCTTAACAAATGACAGTTCCCAGGATATTTTGGGGGAAACGTGATAGATATATATATGTGTGTGTGTGTGTGTGTGTGTGTGTGTGTGTGTGTTCTTTTTCTGCAGCTAATACAAATAAAACAGTATGCCTCAATAATCTAGTTCATTGCCAAAGTGAATAATCAAAGCTAACAAAATCACTATAAACAATTTAGTAATCAATACAACAAATTCTCACTTTCAAGGGGTTTGCAGCAGCATAGGCTTGCTCCGGTACCATGGAGAAAAATTTCTTTTTGTGTGCACAAAGGGGGCATAAAATTCCACCCATCCCCCCCGACCTGTCCCATATTTTTCCTGCCCTGCCCTTTATTTTGCCCAAAGAAAGGTGGCAACCGCCCTTAATCTGGCGCTGCCCTCTTTGGCTTGTGTAGCATTCAACAGCATACTGCTTCTGATACTGACCAGCACTGATAACTTCAGCCTCTCAGAATTTGTTGGATTGTCTTTTAGACCCGCCACCCAAGTTTACTCCATCTTTTGGGATCAAATGCTATAGCTAAACTATGCACTGTGTGAAAAAGTATTTCCTTTCCTCTGTCCTGAATCCCCCACCATTCACCTTTGTGACTCCAGGTTCTAGTATTGAGAGAGAGGGACAAAAGCTCTCTCTCCACTATCTCCACACCATTCATGATTTCTTTCTAGTTTTGTCTTGAACAGTGGCCCATCGGGCAATTTTTTAAGTCCTTGAGAAAAGCCGACTTCTAGCCCCTTGACTGCACCTGCTTAGGCTGTTCTAATTGGCCTCCTGCTTATGCATTTGGCTCTCGTTCTCAAAATGAAACATATTTCCCTGCTAGAATTCTCAGCTGCTTCTCCTCTGCCGACAAAGGCATCCTTATTACGTGGCTTGTCGTTTGTTGTTTGCATTTCGAGGAAAATCAGCTGAACTGAAGGCAGAAGATGTGGCCTGACTGCAGAGCTGCCATCTGCAAGGCTGGGGCCAGCCCAGTTTTGGAAAGGTCAAGGAGAGCTGCTGGGCAGGGAGCTGGGGCAAAGCTGCGCAAAGCTAATAAAGAGGAGGGGAAATGCGAGCATAATCTTCGCCTCCTGCCTCCCACAGCTCTCTCTGATGCTTTCCCCTTAGCAACATGCAGCGAGCGATGAGGAGACCTGGGAGAGAAAGAGGGAGAGAGAGACAGCTCCAGGCACCACCTGACATAATTAATTTTAGATCAAACTCGGCTCAGCATCACGGACCTCTATCCCACTGTTCCCATAACATCAAGGTAATTTTGGTGTAAACAACAGAGATTTCAGGAAACAATTTTAGAATAGCCCGAAAACACACATTGGTACTTTGGGACAGGCAAGGCCTCCTGTCAAAACGTTATGCCACTCTGCAAAGCATGTCCTCTGGCTCGCTATTTGCAAGTAAGACTGAAAATGCAGTGAAAATAGCAAAAGGGGGGCAGAGCTGCGTTTGAATTAAGCCATCAGTTTTTGTGTGGGTGTGTCAGATCCAGGCTCACACTAAACTTGCTCCGTTCCTAGATTGGGATAGTCTGCCCTCAGTTCCCCATGCTCTAGTAACCACCCATCTGGACTACTGCAATGCACTCTATGTAGAGCTGCCCTTGAAGTTGGTCTGGAAGCAGTAGCTATCATTCTGTGAGTCTATGAGCTACTGCAAAATGTGGCTACTACATGTAGCTTCACCGAAAGTGCTGCGCTGGCTGCCAGTGAGCTTCCAGGGCCCACTTCAAGTTGTTAGCACATATAAAACTTTAAATAGTACCTGAAATTATGGTACCCAACACCAAGGAAACTAGCGATAATAATACAGCCAGGAACCTCACCAAAGTGCTGGAGAGCATGCACCTCCACAGGCACATACCTCCACATGTGGTGGGAGTGTCCCAAAATCCAACAATCATACAAGAAATATGCAAAATAACTAAGCCAGTACTAGAAGTCACCCCAGAACTAGCCCTACCAAACATCTTTCAATATAATAATGTCCACTCACATCACAAAGAGCTCATAATCCACCTACTCTCAGCAGCCAGAAACATCGTAGCCAGACACTGGAGAGACCTGTCAGGAGTAAGCATGGACCAATAGTATGGGAAACAGCCTTATTAGAAAAACTAACCAATAAACTGAAACTGACATAGGGACAAATGGAGAAAGATGCCTTCACCTAGTATGGCTCCCCTTTATCACATACACAGCCCAAAAAGTCAACGACACAAAGCTGTCAACGTTTTCCTTTTTTGTAAGAGAAATTCCCTTATTCCAATTAGGATTTTCCCTTTAAAAAAGGGGAAAGTTGACAGCTATGGAACAACAAGAATCCACCAACAGCATACAAATCAATATTGCTAACCTGATTCAAAAATACCCACCCACCCCACTCACACATAAAAACAAAGTTCACCACAGCCAATCACAAACAAGGAATCACACCCTAGGCCAACTACAATCTCTCTCACCACCAAAGGAACACAAGTGAATAGTAAAGAGAACCCACAAAACCCCACAAATACATTAAGTAAAATACTGTAGAAACATCACCACCCGACTCCACCCCCACTCACCATGGCCCCCTCCACTTCTTTCCCCCTTTTCTTCCTAATGTAACACTAATGTCTCAACAAATGAAACTAATCTGTAGAAAATGTAACTTGAAAAAAGAGACATTGCACATACTTTTGTAAACCAAGAAATTTTTAATTAAAAAATGTGGTTGTTTTTTTTTAAATAGTACCTAAAATTCAGGAGAGATTGTAGGCCTTGTTGGTGGTGCCACCATTGGGTGCTACCCTCTTGGCTTTCACCCATGACAGGGCCTTTGTGGTGGTTGCTCCTCATTTATGGAATGCCCTCCCTGGTGAGATACGTCTGTCCTTCTCACTATTTACATTCTGGAGGAATTCAGAAGCCTAACTTTTCCCACAGGGGCTTGATGACTGAAAGATACTGTTCCTGGGAACCTTGAAATCACAAGCTGTTAAGTTGTATCAGCCCTGCAAGGAGGGGACCAAGTGCCCTGAATAATACATGGCCTATGGCAGGTCCTGTCAGGCATTCCTGTGGCTGCAGCGGACCCCGTCGGGCCTCACTGCAGCTAGCATCACCAGCTTGCATGGCTCCAGGAGAAGTGTGTGACTTTGCATGATGTGCACTGGCCTCCCCCAATCTTAGGGGCAACCTGGAGCCTGTGTATGCAAGGTATCTCCACTGCCACCCGCCGGCCTGCTCTGCTCCCAGGTCAGGCCTGAGCTGGGGGGCGGAACTGCAACAGGCACAAGCGCTGAAGCCAAGGCGCAGAGCCAGGCTCCGGTGAAGGAGCCTGCTGTGGGGGTGCCTGTTTGGGCCCCCTCTCAAAATTGCACCTGGGGCCACAGCACCCACGGCACCCCACCGTGCTATGCCTGATTGTAGGTGGTAGCATTCTCCTTGATATGCTAGCTTGGTGTGTCCAGGGATCCAAATCTTGCACTAGGCAGTCCGGCCACATTTTGTCACCTCACCTGATGCTGATGTGAGCTCGGCTGTTAGAATATGGAGGGGATGGACGAGTCAGCGTCTCTGAGATTGTAAGCCTACCTCAGAGATAAAGGCTAGGGACACAGGAGCTGCCTTGCAATGAGTCAAACCCTTGGTCCATCCAGCTCAGCAATGCCTATACAGGGATACCTCGGGTTAAGTACTTAATTCGTTCCGGAGGTCTGTTCTTAACCTGAAACTGTTCTTAACCTGAAGCACCACTTAAGCTAATGGGGCCTCCCGCTGCCGCCACACGATTTCTGTTCTCACCCTGAAGCAAAGTTCTTAACCTGAGGTACTATTTCTGGGTTAGTGGAGTCTGTAACCTGAAGCGTATGTAACCTGAAGCGTATGTAACCCAAGGTTCCACTGTACTGATGGGCAGGGTAGCAGCTCTCCTCCAGGCTTTAGGATGGCAGTTTCCCCCAGCCCTTGCTGGAGATGGCGGGGATCAAACCTGGTACCTCTGCCACCTGGTGCATGTCCTCTGCCACTGAGCTACAGCCCTGGCCACCTGACAGAGGCTTCTGGTAAGTGCCTTGTTCCCTCTCAGTAGAATCCCCTGCTGGGGAAGCTGCGTCTCCTCAATCTCTACCCATCATGCCACTGTTGAAAGGACAGGGAAATGGGACTAAACCTAGACAGTTCCACAAAGCAGAAAGATCAAAAACTGAAATTCCCGTAATGAAGCTTCTCATGACAAGCTACCTTTTCACTTTTCCAATATTATAACTGAAAACTCTGCTATGAATCTTAAACACATTCCTGTATAAAAGAGAGAGCCGCAGGAGGGAAGAGTCTTAGTTAATGCTTGCAGACAGGGAGAATTTTGCATGTTGCTTCAACCATTATTAAATACTCGACCGAGCCCAGTTTGAGCTGCTTGCAACGTGAATGACTTCTGGAAAGGTGTTTCAGATACAAACACTCTACATTTGCACTTTTACCAGTTTTATTAGTTCGTCTCTAAGGCATCTTTCCTTTGAAATGCAGAGGCTGCTGCCTGGAAACCCTGACCCTGGCTTCAGTCTGGGAGAGATGGAAATCGGAGGCCAGCTGGGCTCCATAATTAGGAATATGCTGGTGCATAATTGGGGAGATGAGGATCTGAATGAGCTCAGTGTGACCAGGACTGAGGAGATGAGCTGTAAGAAGATTAAGGACATAAATGTTTTCAGTGAATATCAGGCTCCAGCAGGCTTCACCCCAGCCCCTACCCCCTAGGGCAGCTGAAAGGGCCACAGCCCACACCAAAGTCCACCAGCACATACCTTCCAAGTGCCCCTATTTTCCAGGGACAGACCCAGAATTACAGAAGCCATCCTGGTTTCTGATTTGATCCCAGAATGTCCAGGTTTTCCTTTATCCCCCCCCCCCCATGTCTCAGAGAGCAATGAAAAATGGTGTGTGTGTGTGTGTGTGTGTGTGTGTGTGTTTCCCAAGTACAAAAATGGAGTCATATTTATCCTGAAAATAAAACAGCTGCATCAAATGAAGGGAATGGTGAAGCTGGCACACAAAGCCCTTCCTATAAATTTCGAAGGAAAATGTCACCAATCCACTTTAAATTCTATAATTGCAATGCAGCCAGCCATTTTTAAAGGAAACGCATGGAGTGTTTATTCCTTTATTGTAAATGGAGCCTTACACTGTCTACTCATAAGTTAAGTCCCAATGTATTCAATGGAACGTACTTCCAGGTAACTGGGCCAAGACTGGGCACTCTTATACTGCAATCCTAAACATTTTTTACTCAGAACTAAGTCCCACTGAGTTCAATAGGAGTTACTCTCTAGTATGTTCCTGTTCATTCTCACAGTTGTTGTTGCAAATATTATTATTATTATTATTATTATTATTATTATTATTATTATTATTATTATTATTATATTTCCTTCCTTTTTCCCTGACAGGGACTCAAGGCAGCTTACAGCTAAAATCTTATTTCATTCCATTTATCTGTGGAAGGTGTTGCACACAATCCCTTCTTCCCTCACACATTTTTCCTTTACAACAATTCTGTGAGGTACGTTTGGCAGAGAGGTTGCAATTGGCTCAAGGTGTCCGATGTGTATATGATGTCTATGCGTGCGACAGGGTTCAAATGTGGGAGAAGTTTCCTGATGTAGTTTCCTATTTTCATCGGAGAAATGTTGGAGGGTGCGCTAGCACAGCCTGGCAGTGAGCAGCTATGAGCCACCATTTAAACACTCCCAATATCTGACGCATTGCTCTGAGACACTGAGGAAAATTATTTTGAATGCGCTGCATTTAAAGCCAGGGGAAAAAAAATAGCCACGAACTAGGTCTAGGGAAAGAGGGAGGAAAACACGCAGGAAACACCAGACTGCAATAGCTTGGCAGTCTCATCATCTGGAGTCTTCAAAGCAAGTGAGCGATCAAAGGATGGCAAATTCCAAAGAAAATGGCTAGTGTAGAAGCAAATGTAATAATCTGCTAATGGTTGCAGATCCAGTTGCTCTAAAGGTCCAAAGCTGGCAACTCCCTTTCTTCTATATTAGGGGAAGGGGCTGTAGCCATCAGATATCAAGTTAATGATTTGCAAATGCAATACATACATCTTACCATTGCCAGCCTCATTTGGTTATGTATTTGGACATATGGACTGCTTACATTAACATATATGTTTAAATTAGGATCATTGGGTCGTTCCTATTGCTAATGTGAGCTGACATTGTTCCTTTCTGTTATATTTGTGCTCTGTATATATGAATTGCCGCTACAGTGTCCTTAAGTCAGTCGCCTGGCAGCTGATTCAGTCCTTAAATATGAATTGATATCAAACTAATGTGAAGTGAATTGTTTATTTGTGCTTCTGATGATGCTAGGAAACTGAGCAGAGTTCAGAATATTCTATTCATATGGAAAAATAAATAGAGTTCAGTTAAGCCAAGGTGATGTTACACTGACAGGGCTGTTTCAAATTCTGGATCCTTTGGAACCAGGGCTAATGGTTCTGTGGGGAGGCTGCCCCATAGCACTTTTTTTTGGGGGGGGGATATGTTTGCAGATCTACCTTGTGAGCTGAGCCTTGATTTTCAAAAGCAGGATACTGTCAAGGTCCAGGTGTCAGTAAATTGTTACCTTTCAGTTCTGGAGGAAATGTAAGATGACTACCATCATGAGCCAATCTCCCAATCTGGCCTGAAAATTGAGGAAACAGGATAGAAAACTGCATTCCAAATTGACTTTACACAAGAGGGTGGAGGAAGCTGCAAAGTCCATCATGCATTATGTGCAGTATTTCAGTTTAAAAGGTGGATTCTCAAGTAATTCCCATTATATGTGAGAAAAATATGGTTTTGGAGTAACCAAGCAACTCCCTTGAGCAACACTTTCTTTGATCTTCCACTGTGTCCATTATTTCACTGATTTGTGCTTTCTTATAATAATATATCTGGGAAAGGTAACAAGGTCTCAGCAGTCAGAGGCAAAAAGCTTCTGAACACCAGAAACCACAGGTGAGTGCTCTTCTGCTTGGGTCCTGCTTGTCGGTTTTCCATAGGCCCCTGTGAGAACAGGATCCTATACAGTGGTACCTCAGGTTAAGAACTTAATTCGTTCTGGAGGTCCGTTCTTAACCTGAAACTCTTCTTAACCTGAGGTACCACTTTAGCTAATGGGGCCTCCTACTGCTGCCGCGCCGCCGGAGCACGATTTCTGTTCTCATCTTGAAGCAAAGTTCTTAACCCGAGGTACTATTTCTGGGTTAGCGGAGTCTGTAGCCTGAAGCGTCTGTAACCTGAGGTACCACTGTACTAGATTGGCCATTGACCTGATCCAGCAGGCTCTTCTTTTGTAACAGGAAGGAAATGAGCTACAATTTCTGTTCTGTTTCTGATTTTTACCTTCCATATGAGAATTTCCCTCCTTTGAATTTTCCCCAATTTTCTCCATAGTAGGAAGTAAGGCTTTTGTGTGAGAGAGTGTCATACTAGTATATTGTAAAAATTGAATGCATTAAACTAGGAAATGTAGTCTACCTTATCAACTTTTGATGAGGCAGCAAATACATTAAAAATAAATAAAAACACACAGCAAGGAGAGGTCTAGAAGGAGTCGTGAAATACTGGTCTTTCCTAGAAAATGCACCCAAACAAGATTTTAAACTTTTCTAATGATTTTTAGTGTTTTGAACATCTACAGACGAGTACTTGCTGGTATTTGAGGATAAGCAGAAAAGCCTGGGGGGGGGGGAATATTACGTAGCTAGCTGTCCTATTTATGGAATTGCTTTTAATCCAAAGGAGATGTCCACAAACCTAAGAGAAGGGGAAGTGGCTTTTTGCAATTCCTCTTCCCTGCTGCAGACTCCCCGCACCCTTGAAAAAAGTCTGCTCCAGAGGTGGGAGACCCTCCAGCAGAGTATGGAAGGTAGCACAAAGGAGGGCTGCGGGGGAAACCAGCAACTTCACTCAACCGCCTGAGGGAGCAGATATTTTTTCAGATTCAAAAATTATGCTGAGATCCATGTCAGATGGCTTGCTTAAGCGTCTTGGCAGGAAGACAGTACTGTATATAAGTGCAATAAATACAGTAAACAAATAAATAAAAGTGAACATTCATTGCAGGGCCTTCTCTTTGGTGACCCCGCAACTCTGTTCCTCTGAAATTAAATATTTATGTCCCTTTAGTGGGCTTTGAAGACTCATTTTTTGTTGATGACATTTAAATGATTAATATAAATAGGAGGTGTTACACAGGGTCTGGTGGATTTTTTAAATTTTATTTTTATCTCTGTGCTTGTTTTGGGTTTAATATTTTCATAGATGATGATTTATTAAGTTTATATCTTCAGATATGTTGCCTGCCACTTTGTGGAGCACATTCTCAAAAGAAAGGCTATAAATCCTTTGAATAAATAAACGAAATAATAATAATAAAAACCTATCAGCATTGTGGAAATGAAATGTTGCTCGCTAGTCTCAATAACATTCTGACTGCTTCTCATCCGGCAGGAGGGGTTGATGGAGAAGCTGAGGCTTGACAGATCCCACTTGGGCCACCCACGAGAGTTGTCGCTGGTTTAGAGTTTCATGGCAGGTAGCAAACAGCACAAACTTGAACTGTCCAAGTCAGCCTTGCTTGCCTGACAAGTCTAGGCCTAATGCCATAGCAAATGTTGACGACATCTGTTCAGGAAATACTCTTGGGATGGGAGAGGGCCAACTTCTCTTTACCTTGCCAGAAAAGCATAATGTGGCCTCGGCATAACTGGCAATCAGACTGACTGGCTCAGATGCTGCCCTCTGAGATGCTGGAATACCCCTTTCCTGTAAAGTTCTTCACTTTACAGTGAGCACCACAACAGAGTGATATGAAAAACATCTAACCTACTACTATGTGTAGCACTCCAAGCATACAGCAGAAAGTATATAATTCCTCTGCACATGAGACAGACACATTGCACCCTCATTGCAAAAATTCCATAAATTTGGACCAGGGTATCAAATATGGGGGGAGGGGGTAGAAGGTAGATTTTGGCCTCCCGCTGCAGTGTTTTATATTCGTCTCCTAAGACTGAAACCATCCAGTCAAATGGGGGAAAGGTAAATGGGTTCAGTTGGGGGCACTATGAGGATCGGCAGTCTGTGTGTGTGCACAGGGTGGGGTTAGTTCCCTTCTCCCTGATTCTAGCCACTGAGAATCCAATCTGCTCTATGGTAGATTCTATTTCTTTACTGAGGAATATAGTGGCATATTAGAATATGCATTTATAGAGATGATTTAACTCCCATGAAGTCCTCCTTACAGAACTATCATTGCTTTGTAATTTTCCACCATGGAAGAAGGCCTGAGCTTTAAACGTAGCCCGTCACAGTGGATTGCTTGATTTGCATGCACAGTTACTACTGCTTTGCTCTCCAGTTAAGCAGTTCACATGCAAAGGGCCAATTATGGACTTAATTGGTCATTTGCACTTGGAATAACATAGCTTTGTCTGCAATCACAATAATTACAAATACACATTCAGAACAAATTTGCATGTTCCTGCTTGAATAACTGGTCTTTTTTTTTAAAAAAAAGAATGTGCCCTCCAACAGTTTCAGAACTTGATTGTTAAATGGCAGTGAGATGAGACATCTTGTTTTTTGGCTAGTGGGGTGTGGGGATATCGCGATGTTTAAACTGTGACTCTCAGAGAACTTGAATGAGAATATTTTGTTGCTGCGGGGGAAAGTAAGCCTTTGATTAGATAATGCTGTCTTAAGAACATAAGAGTTCTGCTGGATTAGACCAAAGGCCTATCTTGTCCCATATTTGCTTGCCACAATGGCTAACCAGATCCCTATGGGAATCCTGGAAGAAGATCATGAGCAGAATAGCACTCTCTGCACTCAGCAACTGGTATGCGATACTGGAGTCAGAACACAGCTGTCATGATCCAGTCTACAGGCGATTGAAGTCTCGGCTGAGGACGTCGGGACCGGGGGCAAGATGGCAAGGTGGGAGCAGGAACGAGAGTCCAGAAACCAGGGGTTTGAGGATCAGAAAGCAGGGAGTCACAATGTCAAGGGTCCAAGGATTGAGAAGCAAGAAGTCATGAAGCCGAGGTCCGAGGATCAGGAAGCAAGAAGCCAAACGCAACAAGGCAGGAAGCGTGTTGCTGTGGCAAAGAGCTGAAGGGAAATGCTGACCTTATATCCCTTCCTGGCTCTTGCCACCAGGTGCAGTGAGTTACCAAATGGCCTCACCTGTGCAGTCGCGCCTTGCCTCTTCAGAATAAACTTAGGAAGGCCCCAGTCCTGCAAAGCCCTACTGGTCACAGGGCCTGGCTCCTGCAGGCACTCCTGACAACAGCCACCATGACTTGCAGCCTTTGATAGAATATCCTCTATGAATCCGCTTTTAAAGTCATCCAAGTTTGCTTTGCTGCTTTGTGGAATGTGGCTGCCCTTACGGTTATCATATGACATGTGGCTGGTGCCAAGGGCTGCCCAAGACATTTTGCTGCCTGAGGTGGAACAGCAAAAGGCACTCCCATCCCATTATGATGCTTAGAACTCAAGGCAAGCCGAGCTATTTTGGGACCAGAGGTAGACAATCCCACAAGCACTTTCCCCTTTACCTGGAAGCAAAAATACAAGAAGAATGAACAAATCTCCATGGCTCTTTCATGACTCCTGAAACAACCTGCCTGAAGCAGCCACTGTACTCTGCCCAATGTCCTCACTTCACCAAGGCTTTCTTATGCTGTGTTATATGACTCATTCTTTTAGCCTCTTTACAAATTTTTTGGAGGCAGTGTGCTCCTGTGCTGTACAACACCAGCTCTGAAGCTGACAAGTCCTAAGGTGAAGACTAGGGAAATTGTTCAGCATCACTATAGCAAATGTACTGAACATAGCACAAAGAGGTGCCTGCCTGCCAGTGTGCCAGAGAGCCAGTGTGGTGTAGTGGTTAAGAGCGGTGGACTCGTAATCTGGTGAACCGGGTTCGCTTCCCCGCTCCTCCACATGCAGCTGCTGGGTGACCTTGGGCCAGTCACACTTCTTTGAAGTCTCTCAGTCCCACTCACCTCACAGAGTGTTTGTTGTGGGGGAGGAAGGGAAAGGAGAATGTTAGCCGCTTTGAGACTCCTTAAAGGGAGTGAAAGGCGGGATATCAAATCCAAACTCTTCTTCTTCTTATAGCAAATGTACTGAACATAGCACAAAGAGGTGCCTGCCTGCCAGTGTGCCAGAGAGCCAGTGTGGTGTAGTGGTTAAGAGCGGTGGACTCGTAATCTGGTGAACCGGGTTCGCTTCCCCGCTCCTCCACATGCAGCTGCTGGGTGACCTTGGGCCAGTCACACTTCTTTGAAGTCTCTCAGTCCCACTCACCTCACAGAGTGTTTGTTGTGGGGGAGGAAGGGAAAGGAGAATGTTAGCCGCTTTGAGACTCCTTAAAGGGAGTGAAAGGCGGGATATCAAATCCAAACTCTTCTTCTTCTTATAGCAAATGTACTGAACATAGCACAAAGAGGTGCCTGTCTGCCTACTGTCGTGCTTAAAAAAAGAGAAAGGAAAATAAGGCTGTGCCTTTGGCTTGTTGCCTAAGTTGCACACGCCCTTTTATCTGTTTACAGTGGCAATGCATTCTCTGAGCAGGGTTGTGAGGACATTCTGCCAATCAGGAAAAAATGCATTTGGCATGCACTTCAGTTGATCACATGGGAAAGCCCTTGTATATATTTGTTTGCAATGGCTGCAACCCCATTTTCCAGATTTGCTCAAGGTGGTTAGTGACAAGTTATATAGATTGAACTCTGTTTCTCAGACATGGCAAAGCTTCACCTCTTTAACCATTTTGCTGCTATAGTGGACCCACCACTTAAAACCAGCAGTATCAGGCATGTTCAGATGTGAACATCTGGCACATACACAAATATGCATATATGGGAACCATCTTGAACACCTGCATACTTTTTATTCGCATCAGAATGCCCAAATGTACAAGTTCTTTCTTTCTTTCTTTGATTTCTTACTGAACCAATAGATATGATTTTAAAAGGAGAACTTTTAAAAATCCTTCCAGCAGAGGGCAATCAAGTATTTGAAATGCAGTGATAAGGAGCACTTATCTTTAGCCATTTGCTTTGATCTCCCTTCTGCCCCACAATAAATCTGACTTTAGAGTCACAATAGGTTACATGGTTTACACAACGTAAGAAAATAAGACCGATCTTGTATCTTGTAAGCTGCTTAGAGGTTTATCTTGTAAGCCACCTGGAGGTTTTATTGCAATCAAGCGGTAAATAAATTTTGTGAAATAAACAAATAAAAAATTGGGTCCAGCACCCTTCTCAGAGTGGTCAGCCAGATCCCTATAGGAAACATACCAGTGGGTTTGGTGCTTTGTGACTGCTCATTGCCCATGAAATTGGTCTGCTTTTCTCCTTTTGTAAATGGAGAATATAAGAATATTGTAGGGAACCTTTGAGCAGGGAAAATGGTCCTTGTACCTTGCCGGACACACATACAAGCGATTATCCACATAAAGCAAGTTACAATTTTAGGATTATTTTTGTTAAAATCAAAGAATTCTAGAGCTGGAAGGGACTACAAGGTCTGAATGTTTAATCAGAGAATTGGTTTGATTAATCAGTGATAAAGGTCCCCTCAATCAGATGGCAGGGTTTGTTTGTTAAAAAAATAATACTTTTAAAACATGTACAAGTGCAGAAAGCAAGCACCATCTTAAATGAGCTATCACTCCTTTCTGACACAGGCATGCCCTGCAGATGAGACTGAATAGTGGGAGGTTCACAATAGACAGAAACATGCATTTTTTCACACACCACACAGTTAAAATATTGTTGTAAGGATGACTATCAGTGCTGTGAAGGTATTAGCCCTCTAAGTGCCCTCAAGCTTTTAAGGTTGTTTTTTAAAAATAAAACAAAGTGTGAAGCTAGTATTTTAGCCTTCTCCTCTGTTTAGCTTTTTACGTCTTTAATAATTGGAATAATATTCAAATACTTCATAGAGTAGGCCTCTCAAAATCAATGGATTTGAGTTACCATATCTACTGATTCATTAGGTCTACTCTGAATATAGCTAATGCTGACTAAAACCCTTGGGTTTCATGAAAGGGGTGGGGGGACATCCAGCCCATGAGTTAAATGCAGCCTAGTGGACTCATGAGAAGAGAAAACTCCCTGGAAAAGACCCTGATGTTGGGAAAGATGGAGGGCACAAGGAGAAGGGGACGACAGAGGACGAGATGGTTGGACAGTGTTCTCAAAGCTACCAGCATGAGTTTGACCAAACTGCGGGAAACAGTGGAAGACAGGAGTGCCTGGCGTGCTCTGGTCCATGGGGTCACGAAGAGTCGGACACGACTAAACGACTAAACAACAACAGTGGACTCTCTCCAGGTCATACTCCTCTCCAGCTGTATGCTACACACTCAAGTGATTTTGCCTGGTTGGAATGTTTCCTTGAACATTCTTGCTTAAGTGGATTTACAGGGGGCCACTAAAGACCTCTGACTTTTGCATAGCTGTACAAAGACGGGAGTCACATTGACTGTTCTATTCCCCTCTGCCTCTGCCTCCCACTTACCACTGGCATGCAGCCCTGGGTAGGATGGTTTTATGGCGTGCCTGCTAGCAGTACACATGAAGGTTGGTCTACATATTTTTAAATAATAAACAAGAACACAAATAAATCACTGCTGAGTTGTACTCACAATTGTGAGGCCTGAGGAGATTATGCCTCCCCGGCTGTTGCCATTGGTTACAGACTACCTGTGACGTCACAAAAATACATGGCAGCTGAGTGGATAGAAAGGTAGGCCTTTCCCTCTTCCACAGAGGCAACAGCTGTGGCATTCAGCACCATGCAGTCTCCTTCCACTTGGAGGAGGCAAACTGACAGATGGACGGAGGTGATCATGGGGCTGTGGGATGCTTTAGAGCAACAACAAGGCAAGTTTGCTTGCAGAGCGGGATCGTGGCTTGAAGGTATCCGATATCCATGGCTGGAAGCAGGCTGATGTCTAGTGGTGGCGCTAGCAGAAGTTGGCAGACATTGGTGGGTGGAAGCTGGTGGAATTTGCATTCAGAAGCAGGCTGGTGTTTGTGGGCGGAAGCTGACTGAAATTCACCTTTGTAAGCCAGCTGGCAGGAGCTGGCGGATATTTGAGAGTTGAAGGTGGGGTGTGAATGAACGGGCAGGGAAAGAGGAGTGAATGTGCCCATTGGCATTCTTCTTGGATATTGGCTGGCAAATGCTTGAGCGCGTGAATGGGAAGTTTTGAATGTGGTGGAGGCAAATGGTAGGTGCATGTGCATGGATGAGAGGTGTGAAAGGAAACTGAAGCTGGAAGGATGAAGTTAGTGAAGTCACCAGGCAGAAGTCAGTGGTAGTGCTTGGATGATGCTGTTGGATGGTAGCTATCGCCCTCACTGTCTGTTTTTTTTTTTTTTGCTTATTGATTCCAGGAATATCTGAAGGTAATGAAGTTTTCCCAAGACCTTGCATGAAAGCAACCATAGGGCTATCTGAACCCCCACCCCTGGTGAAAGCAATGAAGAGAATTGCAGGGCTTAAATACAAGCCAGCTTATATTTCTATATAAATGCTTTTTCTGAATACATATACCTTTCATGTCTCTTCTATCTTTTTCTTCAGACAGGTAATAGAAGGTCAAATACCTGAGCTTATGGTGTGACCCCCCACCCCACCCCCAATCAGCACACATGAAGGGTGGGCTGTAAATATTTTTTATAATAAACCACTACTGAGGTGCCCCCACAATGGTCAGGCCAAGGGAGGTTGTGCTGACGCCGCCTTAGCTGTTGCTATCAGCTATAGACTGGCTCTGATGTCACAAAAGGACAGAGTGGCTGAGGGGAAAGAAGCAGTTACTAGAGGGGGGAAGAGCCCCAGGAGGAGGAGGCTGAAAGGGGCTGGGACAGGGCCGGCTCTCTACTTGAGTTGCCAACTTTTTGCTCTCTCGGGGCTCCTGTGCCTGTCACATCTACCTAACTGTAAAGGGGGGGGAAATTGCAAGAGCTGAAAGTGCTGCAATCTTCATTTTGTACTATGTTCTGCACCAAATACTGCCTTCTAAATGAAATGCAGAACTGTTGAAGATGATTCTGGATATGAGGCTGATAAATGAAAATGTGTCCCAGCTACTTAAAATAATGAAGAAATGTGAGTTTTCTTCAGAAAACAGGGTGGCGGGTGGGGGTGGGGAGCCAGAAAGCAGCTGTATCTACAGGCATGTCTTACTGAATTGGCTTCTTGCGTGCAGCAATTGCTTTGACAAGATTAAGGCCTCAGAAGTTTATTTATTGCAGAAAGGCACAAAAGAAGGCAAGGACAAAAAAAGGAAAAATACTTGCAAAGCAACAAACCACCTGCAAATCCATCTCACATTTGTATTGTCTCTCTGCGTTCTGCTCAGCTTACCCACACATTCAGTGTGACTGCCCCACAGGCTCACTTTTTCGCTCTCTCCCACCATTAACCTGTGTGCCTTTGTTTCCATCCCACACAGAGTATTGTAGCTTCTTTCATACCGGCTCAGAGTTTCACACAGGCTCTCATTCCCAATCTTTACTTTTAAACCCATTTTCCTCTCGCAGCGGCTTGCGCAGTGGAGACTGCACATTCCTTCCTCTCCTCTTCTCAGCATCTCCACTTGATCTTTGGCTAGGATCTATATTGCAGCGTATCCCAGGATTTCTGTTCACGCCAAACACCACATTCAACAAACACTACATCACTTCTGGGGGTTTGCTTGGCATCAGCGAGCCTTCCTGGGTCAAAAGGGCCCTTCCCTTTGCTACTCTCACTAGCCAAGGACAATTATATTGCCATCAGCTACAAAGAAATAGGAACAGCCTAATTGTCTGGCGGCTTTTTGGGGTGTGAGGCTGATAGCTGAGTGGGAAGCAAGCAGCTCAACAGTTAGATGCACACCACACAAGTGTCCTGTTTTAAGCGGAACATCCTGGGTTCTGGCTGCTCCAGAGCATGAGTCCAAAAGACACACCTGTCTTTTTTTGTCCCGCTCTGTGGCGTGAGTCAGTTGGCTCACACCAGAGTGTGGAACCAAAAGACGGAAGCAAACGGAACTTGCCGAACTGACTGGGAGACTCTGGGACCAGAGAGAAGAGGCGGTGGAAGAAGATTGGAAGAAGTTTAAAGAATATTTGAAAAAATATGTTAATATTTAAATCTTAGAAAAGCTTGGGAAGTGGATATAGGCTGTAGGGTTAGAAGTAGAAGATAGTGCATTTTAAAATAGTATTATTTGTAAGGGGTAATATGTGAAGATTTTTATGGTAAAAGTTAGTGTGATGAAAGAAAATGGTTAAAAATTATAATATATGTAAACTGCTAAAGATGAGGAGGGCAACCAAAATGGTCAAAGGCCTGGAAACGATGCCTTATGAGGAACGGCTAAGGGAGCTGGGCATGTTTAGCCTGGAGAAGAGGAGGTTAAGGGGTGATATGATAGCCATGTTCAAATATATAAAAGGATGTCACATAGAGGAGGGAGAAAGGTTGTTTTCTGCTGCTCCAGAGAAGCGGACACGGAGCAATGGATCCAAACTACAAGAAAGAAGATTCCACCTAAACATTAGGAAGAACTTCCTGACAGTAAGAGCTGTTCGACAGTGGAATTTGCTGCCAAGGAGTGTGGTGGAGTCTCCTTCTTTGGAGGTCTTTAAGCAGAGGCTTGACAACCATATGTCAGGAGTGCTCCGATGGTGTTTCCTGCTTGGCAGGGGGTTGGACTCGATGACCCTTGTGGTCTCTTCCAACTCTATGATTCTATGATTCTATGAGGTAAAATGAAAATCAGAAAGGGGGGACTTGGGGAAGCTCACCTAACAATGTTTAGAAAAAATAAGGACAAGACAAGAATTTGTTTTTCTGTTTGTGTTGTTTATTTGTGTTATAAAATGAATAATATTTTTTTGGGGGGGGGGAGACAGAGGCAAAACCTACCTCCCCCCCCCCCACATCAGCACTTGTCTTCCTTCTCTTGCTGTGGCACTTCTGGAAGCCAGCACTTCTGGAACTGCAGCACTTGCTTCCAGAAGTATTTCTGTGGTACTGGCAGTGGAGGAGCCAGTGGCTTCAGAGGAGGTTGTGCCAGTGATGGCATTGGTGGGAGAAAGTGCAATGGGGGAGAGAGGGGCAAGGGAGGAAGGGAGTGGGTGGGCAGGCAGTGGCAACTGGCAAGTGAGCGAGCGAGCAAATGATGGGGGTGGGCGGGGCTCCCAATTTGCCTTCCCAAATTGTTGGAGGGTATGTGCAAAGCCACCTCAGGAGGGGCAAATGTTAGAGGGAGGGAATATTTAACCCTTTCTCTACCTATCAATTTCCTTCTACGACTCTTGCCCTCCCAAGGTTGCCTTTTCTCCCCGGGGAGTTCCAGTCAGCTGGTTCCAAGCAACTGTCCAGGTTTCCTTATGGATGTAACACTGAATTCTGTTCTGAGCTAGGCCAAACCTTGACTTAGCTTAGTGTGGCATGGGAGCAAAAAGGACCAGTGGTTGTGAGCTCCTCTCTGGGAGCCTGCATGTTCTCAGAGTCCCAGCAAATCATCGTGTGGCTTAACTGTGTTGTGTGAGGCAGGCCAATTTGTATCTAGTTGGCTATGTGCTGAAATGTTTGGAAGGACACGACCCCAACATCTTATGTGAGCATGTGAGAAAATGAGCAATTGTGTGCTGAAGTCCTTGAAGCTGCTCACCAAGGATCTTGCACAAAAGGATAGCCATCTTTTTGAAGTGCGTTGGCAAATTTAGCACCAAGGCTTCATCCTACATATGTCAACAGTTCACGAGGTAATTATCTGATACGGAAGCAGTGGAACAGGGAAATGTCTGTTGCCCTTTGCTGCGAAGGAAAACCTTTCATTAGTTTGGAGCAATTGTTAGAGGAGTGCTAGTGGTTCAGCATTATATCTGGCAGAGCACAAAATATTAACACTGGCTGAGCATGGAAAACACACACACGCAAATACGCAAACGCCATTATCAGCTGGGAGCTGCTCAGCCATCTCAGTGGAGGAGCAGCTATGTGCTCTATATTTTGCCACTGTGTACATGCACGACACTTCACAGGGTAGAGACGAAAGAGAGATCTCTGCTCCCCATGAGCATATAAACTTAATTTTGACAAGGAAAGAAAAGGAAGGTTGAGACAAGAACATGAGCAAATGTTGTGGCGCTACTTAGGCTTGGTTGCAGTTGGTCTATCTCGCTCACTAGTGCCAACACTGACTGGCAACAGATCTCTTGGGTTTGGTTCTCTAGGATTTTACACGAGTCTTTTCCCCCAGCCCTACTTGGCAGTGCTAAGGATTGAACCTGGGACCTTTTGCATGCAAAAATCTACCATGTGTGCTCTACCACTAATTTGTGGCCCTTCTCCAAATTTTAGTGGTGCCCTGTGCAACACTAAAATCCCCCCCTTGCACTCCACTGTACAGCATTATTGTGGTGCCCCCTGCAGTACGGCACCCAGTGCAGCCAAACCAGTCACACGACCCTAAAACTGCCTCTGCCCATGCAGATTCATGGCTTAGTGGGCATTTGAACCTGGGTCTCTGCAGTTTTAGTCCAATGGTCTAACCACTACACCACACTATTCACTAGGCCACAAAGTTTTACAGAAAGGGCATTTTAATAAAACAATGGCAAAAAAGAGAAAAATGCATTATACTGTGTACTGAATCATAAGCAGAGCAAGATAAAATGGACGGTCATTAGGGACGGGAGGATCTGTCAATTTCTCCTGATAACAACATTTTTGTATGTTGCTTTGACCAAGGTAAGCAATTTCCTCTAATATAATGCATTTTTATGTGCTGTTTATTTTTATGCATGCTTTCCCCCAACTCATGCATTTTTATAAGCATTGTTTCACTGCAGAACTGCCATCACAAAATTTGGAATTTTGAAAGATGGCGGCGATTCGTATTGTTTCGGAAAGTGAAAAACTGATAGATTCGCCTTTAAGTCTGAAGTGAATCAGATTTCCTTCCCACCCATAGCAGTCATTTAAGCCTTAATTTTTAAAAGGACAGCAGACCTTCAGACAGGATGGCAGCGTTAACAGAAAAAGAGCCCTGCCAGAACATACATAGACTCCAACTGTTGTTTACTGGATCAGGAGCTTCCGGCAGCCAATCAGAAGCCGCATTTTGGTTTCCAAATGTTTTGGAAGTCAAACGGACTTCCGGAATGGATTCCATTCAACTTAGAAGGTACGACTGTATCAGTTAACATCACTGGGTTATTGGGAGAAAGAGAAAGCTCCATCTTCCCCACACTTTTATCATTCCTGTTATAATCCTCTATATCCTATTTCCTCTGAGGCACCTTTCTCCTAGCTCTAAAGCTGTTTTGTCCCTCCTTCTGTGCCTTGTTCCCCAACCCTATCAAAAGTTTTGCTGCGATACTTTTGAATATCTGGTTTTTCATTGTGTCCACATAGCCGGTCACTGGCTGGGGTATATTGGATGAGAATGGCAGAACGAGAGGGTGGGGACAGGGGTGTAGGAAAGGGGGTGGTCCGCACCAGGTGTCATCCCAGAGGGGGGGGTGACAAAGTCCCCCCCCAGGGCAGATCACTGCGCTGCCCCCCTGGGTGCCAATCGCTGTACTGATCACCCCCCCCCCAGGCGCCGATCACTGTGCCAATCACTTCCAATGGGCGCCAATGGCCACGCCAATTGCCCCCCTGGGTGACTTGCCCCCCCCCAGGTGCATGGCATGTGCGTCGCTCTGGGTGCCCGAGCGGCTAGCTCTGTCGCTGGGTGGGGAGAGCTTTGGAGGCAATTTGGCATAAGCGAAGAAAATGTTTGCCCATTGCAGTCTGATGATATCTTCGGAGAATGCACTAAGTAGTAGCAATTAAGAGTTTCATTTAAAGGAGCTGCTATATGGCCCACGCTACAAATCTGCAGAGAGGAGGCTAGCCAGGCCTACTGCTGAATCATCCTCTGGGGAAGCACAGGAAAAGGGTGCAAGCTGACAGCAGGCACAGTTAGCTCTTTAAGCATCATCATTCAGTGAGTCATTAAGGTATTTCCTACAGAAATGCCTGCATTAGAGAGGCATAGATTCATGGGCTCTGCATACACAGCCAGACCAATCATAGAATTGTAGGGACCATGAGGGTCATCTAGTCCAACCCTCTGCAAAGCAGGAATCTTTTGCCCAATGTGGGGCTTGAACCCTGAGATTAAGGGTCTCATGCACTATTGACTGAACTATCCCAGCTAGGTATAAATACATGGGGGCTAACTCTAGCGCAATGCACTGTTATGCTCCCCCTACCTAATTCTCCAAGAGTTAAAAGGTTTCTGGATGGAGCAGTGGCGTAGCGTGGGTTGTCAGCACCCGGGGCAAGGCAAGTAATTTGCGCCCCCTAACCCGTGAGCCAGGTAGGGGCAGAGAGCTGTGAATGTGAGCGCGCCCCCCCAGATGTTGCGTCCAGTGCTGCCGGCCCCCCCTGCACCCCCCACGCTACGCCACTGGGATGGAGTGCTTAGCTAGGTTTCGGGTTTTACAGCATTTTGTCACATTTTCATTTATTTGGCATTATGCAGGTTGAACCAGCACGGTGCAGTGGTTATAATTTTGGATTGGGACCTGGGAAATGGGTTCAAAATGTCATTCAGCCATGAGGCTTATGGAGTGACCTTGGGACAGTCACTGTCTTTTAGGATTGTTGAGGGAATAAAATGGGGCAGCGGGCAAAACCATGGAGGAAAGGCGGGATAACAACAACAACAACGTAGGTAGAGGCAGACAGCTAAAACTAAACATGTTAGTTTATTTTGCAATAGCTGGACAGCTTAAGCACCCTTTTAGCAAATCTGCTGCACTGGATAACCCTTTCTGCAGATGCTTCATGAAATTATAAACCTCTTGTTGTGTCTTCTCCACGTTTGCTTTACATGTAAGAACATATATACCAAATACATGATGTGCTGGAGGCTTTGCAACAGCTGTCCACCATCAAAGATGACCAGAAATAAGGAAGTAATAGTATCTTATTATCTTCCCAAGCTCCTGTTTGACTCAAACTCCTCCTTGTAATGGCTTGCCTTGAAAACAGAGGGCAGGGTGTCACCCAGGGTCTGCAATAAGGCTTTTAGCAGAATGTTCCAACATCACACTAGCCATCAAAACGGTGTTTTTGTTCATTGAATAGAAAGCGGCTTTTTTGACACCTTGTTTTGTCAATGCTGCTAAAAACAGCACAACAACCCAAATCTCCTGCTGGCCATACAAATGTTTGCCTTTTGAGGCTCCAGCAATGCTGGAAAAAAATTAGGAGCCGCCGTGTTCTCAAGCAGTGGAAAAAACGAGAAACTTAGTATGAATTACGCGTTTTAGTGGACCAAACAGTGAAAGAACAGAGCTATTATGCAAACAGCTTTGAATCGTCAATGAAATGCTTTCCCCAGGTATTTCGTAATAAAGGCTATTCCAAATCAAAGGAAACCTTTGAGCATTTTTTAACTGTTATTCCACTTCCCCTCCCATTCAGATTAGACTGGAGTACAGTAGTCTACACCCTCACCTATTTGAGTTTGTATATGAGGAGCAGCTTTGGTCTCCCCCATTCATATCAGTAGGCGTTCCCTTTTGTGATGGTCTCTGCCTTTGAATGTGCGAATTCTTTTATGCTAGTTAACTACCGATAGGGCATGTGCAGCAATAGCTGCTGCATACCTTAGGTTAAAAACAAGAGAGAGAGAGAGAGCAATTTAATCTTTATTGCTTTTAAATATTGAATCCACTCACCACAAAAAGAACAAAAGAAAAAAAACAACAAATCACACCCTATACAAACAGAATGTTACTTATAAAATAAAGTTCTTCCATGCATTGGGACTTTCGTCTTCCTCAGTATGGGCCCTTTGTTTCTTTGTTGACTGCATATTATATACCATTTAATTTATCATAAATTTTCTGTAATCTTTGTAGCATATAACATTGCAGAAGTTAATCAAAGCATGTCAAAGGTTTCATATGTGAACAATGTTCTTTTAAGTATACCGTAATTTGTATATATCCCATTCTTTGTTAAACTTTTGGTTTGTCTGGTTCCTAATTTTTCTTGTCATCTTTGCCAATTCTGCATATTCAAATAATTTTGCCTGCTGCTCCATTTTAGTTGGTATTTTATCTCCCTTCCACCATAAAAAAACATAATAATCCCTGACCAAAAAAGTGTGCAAAAGCACATTGTGCAGCTTTCTGGTTTTGTGCAAATCTGAGGGACCAAAAGGGGAAAAAAAATTAGGAGCACACCAGAAAAAGTTACAAGTGCAGTCAGAAAAGAAAAGAAAGTATTAAGTAAGTAGCAGGCATGGAAAGAGGTGCAGCAGAAGGGATTATTGATCCAAACACAGTGAAACAAATCATCCACGATCCATGTGGAGTGGCATGGAGCCTCATTTCCCCCAGTTTATCTAATTACCCTAGTATCAGGTTATTGGCATCCATCTCAAGAGACAATGAAGTGCACCTCCAGTGCAGACTCTCCAAATGTTCCTATTTTCCAGGGATTTAGAGAAGCCATTCCAGTTTCTAATTTGATCCCAGAATGTCCTGCTTTTCTTTAGGATGTCCTTATTTTCATTGGAGAAATATTGGAGGATATGGAGTTATTCAACCCCTGAGCCATCTGAAGGCAATCCTGTACAGGGATTTTTTTTGTTTAATGTTTTATTCTGTTTTTATATATGTTGGAAGCTGCCCAGAGTGCTGCGGCAACCCGGTAAGATGTGTGGGGTATAAATAGTAAAATTATCATTATGGAGTGAGATGTCCCTATTTTCATTGGATAAATGTTGGAAGATATGCCAGTGGTGCAGTCAAACCACTGGAGAATCATAGCACCCACTGTGGCTGTAGATACTGGTAACGCGTAACTGCTATCTCTCACTGAAGCGACCTCTCAGGGGCACGAGCCTGGGCAATGTGTATGGAAGTCCTGGGCTGCCCAGATGACAAGACCCCCATCTCGGCCTCACTGACGTAGTCCCAAGGAAAGCAGAGCAATACGCTTGGCACTAGCTTGGCTGCAAGAGTTGCCGGAAGGAGGCGTACAAGGCACCACCACCCAACCTTTAAGGGACTGCACTCTGAATTTGTGTAGGGTTTACTGTGGGAATGTTCAGGGAGGCAGGAGAGGATATGTTGTTTAATTATATCCTTTCCAACTTGTGCTAACAAGTTCTACAATTTAACATTTCCCTTTTTAAACTTGTGCAGCGGATAGCGTTTGCCAGGCTTGTATAAGCCTCTAAAATAAGTTTCCTGGTAATTTCCCCTTTAGTCCCTCATAAAAAGATAGACACGACACAGTCTTCTATAAAAGTATAAAAAGAGTTTACTCACTCATTCTGTTCACAGATGGATCCCAGAAGGCAGACTTGAGTTACAAAAGTCATATACCTGGAAACTATCCCATAAGGAGATAGCTCCTTTGTCCTCTCTTGGCTGAGCATCTCAGTTTAATCAGATGTTGCTTCTTCAAGGAATGGAGTCAAAGAGAGAGAGATGGCTGTCCTGCTCCGTGCTTTTGTTGTTACCTGCATAGGGAAGGTCACACCCACCTCTGGTCACATGTAGAGAAACAGGAAGTTTACCTGCTGGCTGGACAAACATTTCTCCTCATGTGTAAACATATTCACTCTGGGAATGTTGTATTTGATTTCTCTGTGTTTTACATCCCACATATACTCCTTAGCCTTTTCTCCCGAAGATGTACTGCAAGGCAGTGGGTATCAGGTAAACCCAAATTTACAGGGGAAAAGCATGGGGACTGGTTTTGTATGAGGGCTACACAAATTAATGGGGACCAAAACATTTGCAAACACACAGTAAACTCCAATGTGAAGTCCCTACACAGACAGACATCCCTGCATTCCTCCTAGATGCTTTTAAAGCCCCATCACTCACCTCAGCCCTCTCTGCTTCTCTTCCTCTGTTCACCACACTCAAAAACTTCAGGTTCTATTATTTCCTTCTTTTGCACACACAGCTAGCTTGCCCCTCCCTTTAGAGTGAGGGGATAAGGATGAGTCACTAGCATGTCCTAGATTTCCTGGGCTGTTGGCCTTTCTTTTTCCTAACAAAAGAGCATTATTAGCAGTCATTCTGGTATCATAGGCCCAGATTCAACTGAGTAGATGCACGAGTGGGAGCCAGCGCAAGGAGTCCTGCTAGCACAATGGGACTTTCCACCCTCTCCTCTCCTATGCCGCCCACAAATAAGCTCTGTGGGGCCCAGGAGAAGCCCAGACAGCATGCAGGGGAAAGAGAGGGGAGTCCATTGTGTTGGGGAACCCAAAATTCTTGCGCTGATGGAACGATTGGAAGAACACAATGTCTAATTCCCCCCATCAATCCTTTTTTCTCTAACCACTCAAACTCACAACACAATATACGTTTTTGGAGCTTCAGGGTTAAGTTATACCAATGCAATAGAGTATTAGAAGAGAACACAGCTGTGGTGGGAATATCAGAAGTCTGGGAGGGCTGCGATTATTAGCTGGGACACGGGTATACCTGGGTGTAGAGATGTATAGAAAGGAGAGAGTAGATTGCACTAGCAAGGGTGCTGGTCAAGATGGCAAAGAGGAGATTGAGTGCAATAAATTGGAAACTTCAGGAGGAATAAACTCCGCCAGCTGATCATTCTGGGTAGAAATATCAGGCCAAGAACAGAGACAAAACTAGAATTAGTTAGTTCTGCCTGTTATGGGCTGTGGTTCCAAGCACTGTTGGATTCCTGGCCTTCTGTCCTACTAGCCCCAATAGGCACCAGCCGCCTCTGCTAGCCCCACAGCTATTAAAGGTGCAGGATCCCCTGTCCCCTTTCAACCCCTTGTCACCCTAAATCAGGGAGGCAGCCCAAAGAGAAATGTGACAATAACTGGTGGTGACTTTACTTATCCTCACAGTTCCCAAAGGGCTTAGCTGCAATTACGTCTCTAATTAGATTCTAGGCATCCTCTGGGACAACATGAGACATGTATGAGCACATTTCATGAGTCTTGTTTTGTTTTTGTTTCTAAATAGCAGGCATAAGGACTGTAGTGCATAGGAAAGGGGTGGTTAAGGGTGAAGTGGGGGGGGGGAGGCAATTTTCAGTCTGGGGAGACGGGTAAAATCCTCCTTCCCATGTGCTGTAGTCGCAGATCTGATCCCACTATGCCTATTTCTTTCTTTTTTCCCATGACATGCAATCACCTTTCTCATATTGTCTAGCAGGCTGTTATATTATCACTTAATAGTCTATTCCGCCCTTCCTCCCAGAACAGCCCCAAAGTGGGATGTCTCTCCCTGAGTAACTCCATGACTGTTTTAAGACACAGTCACTTTCATATCTGGACACATCTTTGACTCTTCCCACTTAATGGATGGTTGGTAGGGTTGCCTCCTCCTCTCTCCAACACCAGATACATGCTTGCCAATCTCTCAGTGCTCTAGAGCAGTGTTTCCCAGCCTTGGGCCTCCAGCTGTTTTCAAACTACAATTCCCATCATCCCTGACCACTGGTCTTGCTAGCTGAGGATTATGGGAGTTGTAGTCCAAAAACAGCTGGAGGCCCAAGGTTGGGAAATGCTGCTCTAGAGGGCCATGTGCAAAAGAGGGCAGGGCTTCTGTACCTTTAATAGCTGTGTCGAAGCAGGACTTTCAGCAAGTGCAGCTTGCCATGCAACTATTAAAGGTGCAGGAGCCCTGTTGGTTGGTTGGTAGGTTTTTAATACACCAGACCACCCTATAGCGTGCTGGAAGCAGGGCAGGGAAAGAAGCGAGAAATTGCAGGAAGAGAAGAGGCGGGAGAGGAGCAGGATTGTCAACTAGCTTGAAATAAACCAGCCTGGCACACTTCTGTGTCTTTAATGGAGCTTTCCACATGCAGAAATCGGCAGGTGCATTATTTTATGGCCTTGAGCTAAAGATTATTGCTTTCTAATTACCACAGATCAATCTGCTGTTGAAAAGTTGGCATTCCTCTAAAAGCATGATAGCTGCTTGCCTTTTCGTAGGATACAGCGTTTTAGACCTTGGAATGCATTTGCTCATTCTAGTTCTTTATGCTGGGAGGTTTAAAGGGGCACCCAGATGTATCAGGTGTCCAGGTGTCGGAGTCAGGAGCAGTTAATTCTTTATTGAAAGAAAGAAAACAGCACAGGTCTAGTGAGCACAGCAACTATTCCCAGCAGGTCTCGTCCCAATCAAGTCCCTGCCTTCCCACAGTTCCCCAAGTCTCCTCCTCCCCCTTGCAATCTGAGACTTCTTGGTCTTGTCTGTCTCTGCTCCTCCCTCTTCATCCCTCTGACCATTCATCGTCATCCCACCATCAACCCCCTGGTTCTGAGTCTTCTTTCCTTTGGGGTTCCCTTGGATGTTCCCCAGCTGACGCCTCCCACCACTCATTTGCATCCATGACACCAGGACAAGAAACTGCACCTCTAATGCTACAGGGAAGGGACATGCCCTGTGAACTATAGTTTATCCCCCCAGAGCTAAAATTCTCATCATGCATAGCAAACTACAATTCCCAGGTGTCTGGGAATTGC
This sequence comes from Podarcis tiliguerta, assembly GCF_965153285.1. NCBI lineage: Eukaryota > Metazoa > Chordata > Lepidosauria > Squamata > Lacertidae > Podarcis > Podarcis tiliguerta. The sequence continues at coordinate 86,718,878 of NC_139534.1, forward strand.
ACACAACAATAGCCTTCCTGTGAGGCATGCCCAGGCTTGTGCTCAGTGGGGGAAAATAACAATTGTAAAGGAGGGTGAGAGTCAGGCTGCTGTTGAAGGCAGAAGCAGGGCCAGTGAAAAAGGTGGCAACCCTATCAGTCAGGGAGTGTTTGGGACAGAGCAGTCCAGCTGGGAGAAAACCTGGTTCTTAGTGATAAAGAGGAAAACATAAAAATGGAAGGAAGGAAGATATATGGGATGACTTCAAACAACCTCCCAACTTGTTGTATGTTCAAGAGCTGCTTGGTTCAGTGCACGGTGGTGATGCTTTCATCACTGGCCATAGCTGTCAACTTTCAGATTTGAAAATAAGGGATCAGCAGCCTCACCTGTCCCGGGGACAGTCTATGGGATATCTAACAATCCGGGATAGCTGCGGGAAACGGCGCTGGAATAAAGGAATTTCCCGCAAAAAAAGGGAAGGTTGACAGCTATGTCGCTGGCAGAAGGGGTTGCCAGAAAAAACCAGCCCAGCCTGCTCCTATGCCTTTAGCCACACCATCTGACATGCAGAAATTCAGCAGGTGATGCTTTTCTTCACATGGAAGTGAAGTGGTCACGGGTGGGTAGGTGGGGTGGAATCCTGCCCGCTGTGCTTTTAACAGGAGCCTAAAAGTTTGCAGTGATTTAGGGTTGCCAACTTATTTTCCCCCAGCTACTGTGCCTTTAACAGCAGCCCGAAAAACTCTTCATAGCATGATCATTATTGCTTGCTGATGCCATTCAATCTGCTGCAAAAAGAAGGTGGCAACCATAACATAAAAAACAGGTTATGAGTGAAGACTCTGGGCCTTTAACTGCCACCTGATATGCAGAGGTTAAGCAGGTGAAGCGTTCCCTGGCATAAACTGGAAAGGTCTTTCCTGCTTAACTTCTGCTTGTTTGGGGTGTTCTTAGTAGCTGAGGAGCAGTCTGGTAGCACAATCTGTGCAGCACACAGTGAACAGGGGCTACATCTTGTCTTTGGGTATTTCCCGGCAGTGGCAGCTGGGCTACTAATTATAGCAGGTTCGCTTGGCCTCAGATAACCCTTAAAGGAACCCATCTCTTCTCTGCCCAACCTAATCTGTCCCTCATCAGTTTTTGTAGCCATTACTGTACAGCGTCCTCTGTTTCTGCAACCTTTCACCATCCTACATAACAGCAGCCGAACAAATGTTTCCAAGCCAGCTTGCTACTAATAATACTAATTGACCTGACACTTTGGACTTCCTAGGAGAGTTTTAATGCTCTGTTTTTAAATAATTAACCCCAAAATGTTTTTTAGAAATGTAAAATATTAATCACACATTCCTCCTCCAGGTTTCATGGTAATAGATTACAGAGTAGGGCTGGTCCAACCCAACACTCCGCAGTGAAGAGAAGAGAGAGGCAGGACTGGACAGTTTCTTTGGAAGAGACGCCTATCTCCTCCCTGCCCAGCCTCCAAGGTGAAATCTGCTGGCACAGACCCAGCTGTTTGATCAACATCTTAGCTTGCTTAGCCATGCCATGCACTTGTGCGCAGGGGATCCTTGCCTTGCCTTTGCAGCATGCTGATTTGAACGCTGACATCGTAGCAGAAAACGAAGTCTGAGTACTTCATCCAGTAGGAGCCAGCACAGCCTCTACGGATGAGCAGCATCAGGCTGTGGCGAGGTCTGGGACATTATGGGATGGGGATGGCTCTGCAGATGTGTGTGTACTTGTGGGGTCACTGCTGCCAATCCAGAGCTCCCGCCGCCTTCCTGCCACCTTGCCTTGCCCCTCTGCATCCTGATGAGGGCAGCACTGCCACTGGCAGGACACAACTGCCTCCATTCCCTCTTGCAAGTTGCTGCTAGCCCTCAATGGATGTCTCTGATGGACTCCAGCAAGTGTACTTAGTGAATGAAGGAATTCTGAGCTCTGATCACTTAAGGTTGTGATTGTAGTTCAGGCCTCGGGGTGAAAGGGAATTGCAAAGAGAGAGAGAGAGAGAGAGAGAGAGAGAGAGAGAGAGAGAGTGTATGTATGAATGACCAAAAGTCTGGCACTGGCAGCTGTACGCATTTTCAGCTTCCATGCTCAGCCCTTGCATTATCTCCTCAGATTTATAGTTCTTCCAGACATGTGTGTTTCAATTCAAGGCTCTTTTCCAGCAAACCAACTTGGTCATTTTCCCCCTCTTATGAGAGATAATTGGCTGAACGTAGGCTGCAAAATGTCGCATTACCATATAAAGCTGCTTTAAGGATCAGCCGAGTCACCTTGGAAATGCAAGTTGTTTAAAACAATTAACTCATATTTAATCCATGTGTTTCTAATCTAACAATGGCTTAAGTTTGGTTTTTTTCTGAGGACCGGCTGACTACTTCTTTTTCTGCATTTGTCACAGGCATACCTGCCACTCATAATCTCCTTGCCATGTTAATTGCCATGGGTTGTCCAGTAGCTTGCCCAAGCAAGCAAGTGTAAGGTCAAGAATAGATCAAGTCTGGAGCTCATTCTTCAACCCCAAGTTGGCTTGCCACTTTCTTCTTCTTTTCACCACGGAAAGTCTCCCATGCCTTTAATATGTGCATGAGAGTGAGGGCTCGTCCATGCGCCCCTTGTCCCATGCCCAGCAGCCACAGTCAGGGAGAGAAACTTGGTGACAAAGAGATAAGACACAAATTAAGGGAGCAGCTACCAGGAAGTGACTCAGCACAATCAATAGAGAGACAGAGAGTTAGAAGCTGAATGCAAGCTTGTTTGAAGAAAGTTATTTGTTTTATATTATTCACCTGTGATTATTAATATAACTAGCACCACTTCCCAGTATCTTTTTTTATGGCAAGGCACCATTAAGGAAACAAATGGTTTTAAGTAGGCCTTTGTAATCTGTGACTCACCTAACTGAATGCAGCCCTTTGAACAACATGGCAACCCAGCAAGGGCTCAACAACCTCTATTTTTGCTGCTTGACTGAGACCCCCCCAGGTTCCCTCAGATGACCTCTTCACTGAGCATGCACAAAGCTTATGTGGAGGGTGGGCCCTGTCTGGTCTGCACTGGGCATTCATCCTGATTTGTGTGTGAAATGGTTATACAACCATATGCATTCATCCTGATTTGCTTGTGGAGTGTTTATATGCCTTTCTGTTAATCATTCATTCACCTCACACTGTTTAGTGCATTTCCCTGACACTTTTCTGACTTGAAAAAGTCTCTCTGTGTTTTTAAGGGCATTTGTTGTGCTAGGATGACAAAACGCTTTAATCCACTTCAATTGCACAAAGCTAAATTTCTGGTATGCATCCCTCCTGCAAAATGTTGACAGCTAGGGGAAACCTGCAAAAATGGGAAAGTTTCCAAACGGCTGGCAAGGCACTATAGGTTAGTGGGAAGGCTGCTTGTATCTGGAACGCAATCAAGGCTTGGGTGAAGACATACCTGTGCAAATAAGACAGCATCTTATACACCACACCTCTTGGGACCAGCATACAAACACCCCGCTGGTAATCTCAAACCCACTCCTAAAAAGGATTCTTAACTGATCAGAGTGGAGAAAGCCCACCGCCTCCCCCCTCCCATGCATTCCTGTGAGACGAAAATCCTAGTAAAGGGGCACATGACCCTGGACTCTTCCCACACATGCAACACAGCCAGATTTTCCTGACATGTACATTACATGCCACCTTGGCAGGACCTAGACACATCAAAAAAGCATTTCAGAAAAACGTGTTGTGAACCTCAAAGGGGAAAATCATGTTGGCCAAAGATGAACCTCCACAGCGCCATCTGGTGTCACAGTGTTATAATACATATGGTATAAAGCACCCTTTCTTAACTAATGTAGCTGAATTCCTTCTCTGTCGGCAGCATTTCAGTGCAGGACACCAGGCTGGGAAGCTCTGTGGTGGGTATTTTATCACCTGGTCATCCCTCTCATTGCTACATTACTCAGAGCAACTGAACGTCAGGGCTCATGAGTCTGAGCTGAAATCACATGAAAACTGGAGGCATAGAATTCCTGGCCTGGGCACATGGTGCTGGCATCAACACACACACACACACACACACACACACACACACACACACAGAGAGAGAGAGAGAGAGAGAGAGAAAGTTGCTCCCACTTAAAGCTGCAAGAGCTTCTTTGAGTGCTGGATAGATAAATAATTGTTACAGGGCTGTGATATCTGTGATATCTGTGGGTATTTTCCAGACCTGTAGTCATGTATCTGTGAGGTTAGACTCTATCAGAGCATATCCCCCAACATTTTGGGAGGGCAATTTGGGGCATCCCGCCACCACCACCCTGCTGACCCTGTCCCTTGCCCCCTCCCTGCCGCTGCCCCCTTCCTTGCTCACCCGCTCACCCCCTCACTCCATCCACCCCCCCACCTACCTTTCTCCAGTTGTCTTCCTCTGAAGCACCCAGCCTGTGCCATGTCAGGAGAAGTGGCACAGGCTGACCTTCTGGCAGATTGTGTCTGGCCAACGCAGCCTGCTGCCTTTTGGTCCCTCGCTCTGGTGCAACCAGAGCAGGGAACCAAAACTGGGACATTCAGGGTTGGGAACAGAAGCTGGGGCAGCTTCTGCCAATCCCTGCTGCCCCGAATAAATCGGGACACTTGAGGGCTGTAAGAGTAAACCTGCAGAACCGCTTGGACCAGGCCCTTTGTTAAGGTAATGGCCTTAGCCACTCAGCTAAGTACCATCACCATCATCCTAAAGAGGGACTCTGTTGCCATAGAGACAAATGGGTGGGCCTTTCCCCACCTCACCTGGCTGGATGCCACAGCATCCTAGGATGGAGAACAATAAAGACTCTGTGTTTGTGAATTTTAGCTGTTGCTGGAACCTGAGGGGACAGAGCCTTTCTGACGGTAAGAACTGTTCAATATTAGAACAGACTTTCTTGGAAGGTGGTAGACTCTCCTTCCTTGGGGGGTTTTAAAGCAGAGGTTGGATGGCCATCTGTCATGGATGCTTTAGTTGGGATTCTTGCATTGCAGGGGATTGGACTCAATGGCCCTCAAGGTCCCTTCCAACTCTACAAATCTATGATCATAGCATCTCTTTTCCCCTGCTCTTTTAAGTTTAGTGTTCTCTCTCTCCCTCTCTCTCTCCCTCTCCCTCTCTCTCCCCCCTCCCTCATTGTGAATGAAAAAGGGAATAGTTAAGAGGCACAACTGAACACAGGGGCGTCTTACCCATAGAGGCTAGTGGTGCGCCAGGGAAGAGGCAGAGGCTCTGGAGGGCGCCAGGGAAGAGACAGAGGCTGGATGCGGCGGCCCCTAGCATCAGCTTGCCACCCTCGCCCGCCTCTGCCATGCAGCACCAAAGCAGTACTGTGCCCAGAGCCTCCGTCTGCCATGGCCACCGTGGCACAAAGCGGCCAGCTGAGCTGGGAGCCGCCATGTCCAGCCTCCACCTCTTCCCCTCCGGAGGAGCTGCTCTCCAGCCGCTGCCTGCCTCCTCCAGCCCCACTGGCAGCGCCGTCCTCCCTAAAAAAAGGTGGAGAACTCGGGGAAAGGGGGGGGGGTGCAGGAGGGAGCTTTGCACCATGGCGCCGGATATGCTTAAGACGGCCTGACTGAACATGTTATATATACTGCACTGAATTGTTTAGTGTGTAATCAAATTTCTCTTTCCCACTCCACTTTAATAAATATGGTGCTTTAGCATTCAACAGGAGATCTTGAACTCTGTCAGACACATGCCCAGGGCGGCACATGGCTGACCCACATAAAACAATCCCCTTTTTCACGCATGTTTAAGAGTTGCATGTGAAGTGCGATACATGCAAGTTCCCAGAGACACGTGTAACTCTTGCATACTCTCCCAACATTTCTCTGATGAAAATAGGGACGTTC